>NW_011495058.1:4359797-4365314 GCF_000754665.1 Bison bison bison
GCGGCCTGCAGAGCGGCCAGACCATTGCGCTGCCCGCGCAGGGCCTCATAGAGTTCCGCGACGCGTTGGCCAAGCTCATCGACGACTACGGCGGCGAGGATGACGAGCTGGCGGGGGGCCCGGGCGGCGGCGCCGGAGGCCCTGGGGGCGGCCTGTACGGGGAGCTCCCAGAAGGCACTTCCATCACGGTGGACTCCAAGCGTTTCTTCTTCGACGTGGGCTGTAACAAGTACGGAGTGTTCCTGCGCGTGAGCGAGGTGAAGCCGTCCTACCGCAACGCCATCACGGTCCCTTTCAAGGCCTGGGGCAAGTTCGGGGGCGCGTTTTGCCGATATGCGGATGAGATGAAAGAGATCCAGGAGCGGCAGAGGGATAAGCTTTATGAGCGACGCGGCGGGGACGAGTCAGAGGGAGAGGAGGTGGATGAGGATTGAAACTCGCGGCTTCCTCCCTTACGGGCCTCCCCACCCCACCACCGTCTCCTTGGCTAGAGAACTCCCCTTCCTGTTCATCCCCAGTGAGCTAGTGGAGGGGAAGCAAGGGAGGCCCCGGAGGGGGAAAACAAAATTTTAAATAATATAGTTAATTAAGAGAAATAACCGTAAGAAAACAGTCAGGACAATTAGAGAAAAGCAGTAAAGTTCCAAGGAATTGACAGTAATCTGCAAAGAGAGGACAACAGCGTCTCCTCACCTGAGCAGAAGTCTCAGCTTCTCTTCCTTCCCAGCTAAGGTTCCTAAATCCATCAGGATAACCCTGGATGGGATAGATCCTTGCACGCTGGCCAAGGAACACCTCATCAGTTACCCAGACCCGTTGATGACAGCTCAATTTGTGTTACATTTGGGTAACTTGATCTAAAGATCTTTCTAGACCTCACTGTTGCAGTGTCTATCCCTTCACCTCCATTGAAATCAGCGTTTTGGATCTAGATCTTCATGGAATTCTTGTGAAGAGAGAGGCCTTTGCAGTTACCCAGTCCTGAGGGTACAAGTTTCATGAAAAGGAATGCAACTTTACATAATCATAGACAGGGCAAAATAAGAATTAAAGAAGCCACCAGGGACAGAAACAAATTGGATCCATTTTTAAATGGTTTTGCATAGAACCTGGACCAAGGCCCGTGTCTTGTCTTTGCAGAATTATTTTCCGGGATGCAAATGGATTCAGATGTCAATCCTTGAACTAGAATCCCTTACTATAATGTTTTGGAAGTTGGCAGATTTTTTTCAAAGATAAAAGCAGTTTTACATTGGGGGTTGCTGAGGTAGGCACAATAAGAAATCAGGCATAAAGCACAAGGAAAACTGTTTGAGTGGATTGGTTGCTGCTCACTAAAGTTCTTCCCCGATCTCCAAATATGGAGGTCATGGCTTAGATATGAATGAGAGCCAGATACCCGTGGCTCCACCGTGTGAGCCAGTGAATTATGGCTAATTCGGCTGTTTCGGCCACTGGTTGGCTGGATTTTAAACCATAAAACTTGGACATCTTTACAAAAGGAACATTGTGGCTACAAGCCTGAGCTTTAATGGAATATAAGTCCACACAGAAAAGTTGGAAGTAACCAAAACTGAAGTCATCTACCTTCAGTTTAATCTGTGGATTTGTTCAAATACTAAGATCCTCAGGTCCAGAATTCCAGCATCATTTATTCTTTTAAAATAAATTTTTAAGAACTTGGTCCATTGTATCAGTACCTCACAATCAAAGTTGGCAAATGATGGATGAGTGATTCAAGCAGCGTGCCCTTTGAAGCTGAAATCCATTTGAATGGAGCTGAAATGAACGTGAATATGCTGACTATATCCTGGAAGCATTTTTATACCATCTTGAAATTTCAACAGACTGGCTTTTGCCAGTTTATCCAGCTGTCTTTCAAGAATAAAAGTTGGGGTTTTCAAGGATCGCCGCTTCTATATTTTAAATGGATTTTCAGTATGATTTTTACTAATCAAGTTAATCCCACCCCATCAAAAGGTATTCCTAGAAGTGTCATAGACCTAGGTAACTTTGAATTGAATGGGAGCTAATGGTCTTTCCAAAGTTTTCAGGTATACTTTGTGCGACACCTTCTCAACAAGGAGGCAAGTAACCCCACCTCCACAATCTTAGTTTCGTTTTTTTTTTAAACTGCATGCCTGCCCTTTATTTGAGCTGCCTTTTAATTTATTGCATACCTTTTTATTATCTTATTTTGGTATTATTCAACCTACAATCTTTTTGTATTTATTGGGAAATAAGTAATATACAAAAAGGTCGTTTTCATGAATTGTGGCTGAGAGGGAGGGAATAATTGTGTATATAAAATTAGGCTTTTTTAAAAAATTAGGTTTGATTCAGAATATCATTGATCTTAGATTTTTTTGTTTTTGTTTTTAAAAAGTGGAAGAGCCACAAATATTGGTGCCCTTTTCAGACTATTTCTCTACTCATCATCCACAGTAGACTTTTTAAACAGATTTTTTTTAAGCTTTTCTTTTTTAAAAAACAACTTTCTCCGTTGCAAAGAATGTTTCCTAAACTGTATGGGAGCAATAGTATTTTTGATGTTTTAATGACATCTGTATACTTGTACTGTATTTTGTACTACAAGGCAGCTGTTTTCAATAATGTCCTGCTGTATTTACCTATGTGTTTTGAGTGTTTATTTCTTTGCTGCGGAGAACAAATCCCTAAACAGTTTTAGTAAAGGGGCTGAGAAGATAGCATTATTAGGTTTGCATAAACTGTTTATAAGTTTCAAACTCTGAGGCAGCAATGAAGATTAAAGTTGCAGCTCTGAGTTGATTGCTGTAACTTTTTCATTTTCAAAACATGTATAATTCCTGTATAGACCAACTTGTTTTCCTGCTTCAGTGGTGGTTCTGTTGCTCAGCTGCAGTGAGCCAGTTCAATTTTGCAAAGGTGCAGTACCTCTCCTTTTTAAGGGGTTGGTTTATTCTTTTTTCTTTTCTTTTTGTTTGGCTGAATTGCAGCAACTAGCCTTGCCTTTCTACTCTGTAGAAATGACAGGGTCTTCACAATCCTTCACCAGTGGCTACTAAGCTATAATTAGCTGAATAGAAAGAATGTGGAAGTGGTCTGAGGCATATAGAGTATATGCCAAGAACACTACCATATATGGCATCAGCTTTGGTTACCAGAGAAATTTTCTTAGTCATTAGACCATATAACAGTAATATATCATATGTAAATCTTTAGATATCAATTTGAGAATCCTCCAAAAAAAGGAGCAAAGAATGCATAAGCTATGTGTTGGAAAAAGTAATTTATATTAAAATTTTGACCTGCCTATGTAAGATTAAATGGTAAATGTCATAGTGGTGGGTTTTTAAGTCTTAACCAATCTCAAAGGTTTGTTTCTCCTGCAGGGGTGGTTCATGGCCTCTCTTCTCACTGCAGGAAGATTACAGGAGGATGTGGATTAATTGTAGCATTCACTGATCCTCATTCAGTACTAGGGACAATAGAAATCTGCAAAGCACAGACTACACTTTCAGTGTGTGGTTTGTTAAACAAAGTGATATTAACAGGCTGGCTTTCAGAACTCATTCATAAATACTGCCTATTAAAGGAAATGATCTTTGTTAATTCCAGTCAGAAAATAGCATTATACAGACTATGGGAAAGCAATTTTGTGTTTTGTCTTTCAGCCGCTACTATGAACAGTGATTTAGGACTGTTTTTCAACTTTGGCAAACATCCCAGCTAATCATGTGTTCAAAACAGTCATATTCCTGAGAAGTGGGAAACTAAAATTCTTTTTCGGAGAATTGGTAGAATGTCTGTTTCTCAAACTGCTGCAGACATGTCTTTTTCGGAGAATTGGTAGAATGTCTGTTTCTCAAACTGCTGCAGACATGAGAAATTTTAAGAACAAAATCGAAGGATCAAAAATTTGTGATGAGATACTACTCTTGCCTTCTGGTTTCTATTGTCCCTACCTTTCATTCAAGTAGAATGGCAGTTCTAGTCAGCGGAGAAAGTTTCCAGTGCATATGCTGCACAGGACACAGTGTAAATCTATATGGCACCAAAAATCAAAGTGAAAACCAAACCAAAAACCCAGACACCCTATGTTACTACGGGAGGCATGTAGGTGGTATAAATGACTGTAGCTGTGATACACACATGGCTACTTGTCAAGTCACTTTCCATAATTATTTACTGCAAAATGATTGAGGCTTTGGTGCAGGCAGGCTGTTAACGCTTCCCTGTTACCTCTCTATCACTTTGCAATAAATTGCAGGTCTTTTAAGAGATTCAAGCTTCAGTTTTCTCAAAAAACAAAACAATTATCCTGGCTTATCTGAAAATGCAGGGTTGTGGGCAAAAGAGGCTGGTTATAATAATGCCCTCATATTGAGTGGTCTGTAAATGGCTGCACACTTCAGGCACTATAGTTGCTGAGAATGCTTTGTTAAATGTGACCTTGACTGGCTTTACAGGGGGTAGAATATGCTCTCCACAAGGTATTAAAAGGTAACTACCCATTTGTGTCTACCTTGCTCTTGAGGTGGATGAACTTGAGAAGCTTGAGTGTGTAAGCCATGCACATAGGTATTCTTCACTGTAAATTTTGTTTTCATTTTTAACCCAGTTATGGTACTTTGTCCAATGCACAGCTGATCTCTCAGTAGATATTCATTTGAGAATAGTGTGGCCTTGATCTGTGAGAAGGGGAAGGAGAGAAGTGACTTTTTGCTTATGTAAAAATGACTCTTTGTCGAGAGGCATTCTGTAGCACTCTTGGTATCTAATGTGGTCGGTCTCCTTGTTTATTGGGGAAAGTTAATGTTTTTGACCCTGGAATTATTAATTCAATTGAGTTGTCTTCTATTTTTAGGAAGTATCAGAATTGCTCTGATAAGTAAGAAAGTAGACTGCTTTGATGTACAATCTCAGGTTTTAGAATACATATAGTGGTGTAAAATTCCACTGTTAACTCTTAAAACAATTTTAATTTAGTATACCCTAAAAGTCACCTGCATAAGGCCTGTTCAAAGAGCAGCGCCTCCCATCTTTTTGCTCCTTTTCCATTTTGTACTTCACTTGAGAAAGTGTCAAGTGATTTTTTTCCTTGTATATTTCCATTTTAGCCCTGACATATTTCTCAGATAAAGCACTTTTTGATCATGAAATACATGGAATCTGTGTGTGATGTGGATCATGGTTTCTCAGGCTCCCCTAGATAATTTGCTTTTGAATATTGTTTTAACTCTGTATAAGAAAAGTAGAAATCTTTGCTAATGTTAGAAAGTTTGTATTACTGATCTAGAATGCATTTTGCTAGTTTCCAATGGACGGGAGAGTAAACAATGCTGCATTCACGATTTAATAAGTTACTTTCCCTTGAGCCTTAAGGTAACTTTTTTTTTTCTGTCAATACGGCACTGAAGTTACAGTAAATGAATGAAATTGCCAGTTTTCAGGGTTGGTTTTAGAGTACTGTAAATCGATTAGGTGTCTTCCTAAACAGTTACTATTCCCGTTGAATAAACTGGATAATGGGGC
>NW_011495058.1:4365414-4368879 GCF_000754665.1 Bison bison bison
TTTGTAGAAAAAGAAAAAAAGAACCACATTTACCTAAAAAATATATGTATAGACACAAAAGTACATGACAGTGCCCATTTGGAATTCCAGGCATAAGGTGGAAATGGACATTATCACCTCATTTCCCCTGTTTTTAATCTAGAAAAACAAAGTCATTAATTTTCAAATGGTAACCCCCAGAAGCTTCAAGAGAGAGCGGACTGTTGAATGATGACTTCTCTTGATATGTTTACCTGCTATTTAGTTAAAGTCGCTGTTCGCAGCCCTCAGTCTTAAAACTTAGTTTCATTACTGATGGATTTAACAGACTCTTATTTAATAAATGTGGTCCAATTGTCAGGATGAAAATTAAATTTGAAAAATATTGCGTCATGAAGACAGTAATTTCTAGATATCTAGAAATTGATATCTAGTTGATATCTGTACCCCTGATCCAAGTTAAGACCTTTATGAATGTATTTTATATTTCCTAATGAAATAGGGAATATGCCATCAATGTAATCGCCTTTATTTGCAATCTTTTACTCTTCATTTGAAAATTAACTCATGCCTCTTGAATTAGACATTGCAATGGGGATAGGTAAAGCCATGTTAAAATAACAGTAAATGTTGTATTGGTAGTGTCACTGCTTAATAGGACTTCTAATTACAGGAGGGCAAAGCTTTATTTGATGCAGAAATGTTATTTTTTTCCGTAGGTGATTCTAACATGGTTTGATAAAAGAATATGACTACTTTATTAACATGGGATTTTGAGTCTAGGAGCAAATTTCATTTTCCCCATATTATATATATAAAATGCCTACTGACATGGATAAGAGAGGGCTGATCATACCTTTAGTGTGATGAAATGTGGGCCCAGAGTATTGGAAAGAAAGCAATAAACCTATCCAAGTTCATTGTCCACTAGCATATTGAAGAAGACATGAGTTTGTTTGTTTTTTTCCTTCCCTACTTCAAAGACATCAGTGAGTAAATCTTTCAAGAAAATTTATGTAGATCGTCTCGTTTCTTAAACTCTCATCCCCATTCTTGCCCTGTATTACAAGATCAAGCTGGCTCAAAAAGTCTTTATTATACGTATTTGGAAGTAGAGTGGCAAGTGGTAGATTTCTTCGCTTTTAAAAATCCCTTTTTCAAGGACATACATAACTGCAGGTAGAGAAAGAAAATTGCAAAACAAAAACATTTGTAGAAATTTGAGAGTTGCATCTTAAACTGTTCAGGTATGAGGCATAAACCCTTTTCTCCTAGCCTACATGTCACTTCTGTTTCAAAAGCTGCCTGTATTCCTAGAAGCTAATAGATCGGGCAGAAGTCCAGAAACTGATTTTAAATAAGTACAGGGCATACTTGAGAGCTGTGCATGTTACAGTAGCAGGCAAGTAAATTTGAGGTTTTTTCCACTGATTATCAATAATTGGAATAATGACTGTGGTTATCAGTATATTTGGGCTTCTCTTTTTCTAAAGTTCTAAAATGATTAGTATTTATTCTGTCTTGCACCTCTATGCAGATGTTTTCCCAAGTCCATTTTTTGAAGTCTGTCCATTTTCTGACATATTTCCAAATAATACACTTTCTATAGTAACCTTCACTGCCAGTCAGATCTACCAGGGGCTTCCTTAGACTAGATGATTCTTCATTCCAAAGTTGGGACTGATGTCCTGCCCATAGAGAATCTACAGACATAATTAGAATGAATTAAAACCAAATCTTGATAGCAGGAGACAGAGCTTCCTGATCTAGATGTACAACTAGACTTTAGGTTGGAAGTTACTTTAAAGAGGGTTTTTTGGGATGTCTTCAGTCTCTGTAAATATCCAAATGCTTGTGCATTGTAAACCAAGTGTGTACTCCTATGTATGAATTTGTAGAACTGATTTCTGCTTCAAGAGAAGCTGCACCTTTAATTTTATAAGGTCCCCTCCACCTGTTACCCTATAAATATTTGTAAATAGAACACTAAAATTTGTAGTGATAGGATCAATTTGGGAATATCTGCTGAGAGACCAAAAAGTTCATTTTTTTTAAGTACCTTGGTTAAAGAGTAAAGATTATTCCTCTTATTTTTTAAAAGAAGAATGCACTTTAACAAACACAGCTGCATGGGCAATTCAAACAAATCCGTGAAGTGCAGTACCCATTCAGAACTCATACTTCCTGGAAACCATTCAAAAGCATAGTTTAGACGGGCTGTTGATCTCACTGCCTGGAGGTTGAAGCTGATTCCGGTCAATTTTGAGACGAGCAGGGCTGCTTCAAAAGAACAATGTGAATACAGCCAAAAGCTTCAGTCAGTCTGTAAAATGGCGGGTCCCGTATTTACCACTAACTAGCAAAACTGACAGAAAAACTCATAGAGAAAAAAAATCCTTACTGCTGGTGTGCACTCCTTACAATAACAGACTTTTGCAAATGGAGTTTTACAGTCTATATTTAAAAAATTGTATGTTTGTAACAAATAAAGTATGCGGAAACGTGAATGACAGTCTTGTGCTGGTTGTCTCATTTAAGGAATTACGTGTTGACTGGGAGGGAAATAGCACACACCCTCTACTGGGGTTCATAAATGGGTCTGGAATTGTGTGAGTTTCCACTTGAAGTGATTTAAAAGCTGTTTGCACATTTCATCTGAAATACAGCCATTTAGTTCCAGACCCTCTGGGTTTGCATAACCCTTTTCTAGTTAGTAAGCAGTCTATGGAGTAAATCAAAGTTGCAAATGGTTTCATGCTTTGGTTCATATTCCAGAGGAAGTGCTTGTTGCTTCCCCTAATTTCTTCCTATTCTGCCTGCTCTTAGGCCCTATCACTTCAAATGGCTGTAAAGAAACTCCTGTGTTGATTTGTCATTTATCATAACTAACTGCTTAGAAAGTAGGTTAAACCAGTGTTATATACCCCAAGCTAAAGGAAAAATAAAAATTTTGTGTTGATAGATCCTGGCTGTGGTTCCAAACTTTTTGGTCTCAGGAACCCTTTTACTTCCTTAAAATTCACTAAAGACCTTCAAGGAGTAATCCTATTCCAGGCCTGTATCAATTGATACCTATCATATTAAAAAGAACTTTTTTAAGACAACAGTACACATTCCATCTGCCTCAAAGCAGTGACATCACATCATTTAGCCTCTGGAAAACAATATAAACTTGTGAGAATGAAAGTGAACAAAGCAGCTAACAATTAGGAAAGTAGTTTACACTTCTGGACTCCCTGAAGGTCTTGGGGCTGCTGGAGGTTTCTGGATCACTCTGAGACCCGCTGAACTAGCCTGGTTATATGAATTATGCTTTTATGTAACATATATATGTTGCCTAAGTTACCCACACGAAGTCCACTTAAACCCCCAAGTAACTAAACTTGAGAAAAGTTTGCAAATGGAATCATCAAGCATTGCATTGGTAGTCTCCTCGCTGGGGTAATGTGGGGCTTTTATTAGCAGAGAGAACCCTTTAGTGTGCAT
>NW_011495058.1:4368979-4371082 GCF_000754665.1 Bison bison bison
GCTCAGCTGCTTCAAGTTTCTGAGCAGGTTTGGGTGTAACCTGAGAAGCTGTATTTCTAACAAGTTCCCAGGTGCTGCTGCTGCTGGTTGAGGATCACACTTTGGGATTCTGCAGCAGAAATCATGAAAGTTCTAGGAAAAATTAGCTATTGCCACCAACTTAAGGTGGCAAGAGGTCAGGAAGCCTTTACCTGATGCATCAGTTTGCCGTAGCCCTGCTGAATTTTTTTTCTTGATGTTAAGTTGTCACCTCAAATTTAAGGATGAAATGTAACCAGGCTATATAGTCTGCAGTTTTATTGGAGCCAGTGCCTCAAGGAATAGGGCTGTTACCTCATAGTTTCGGTATTTTGGGTGTTGTGAGCTAGGTTCTGTCCCCGAATCTGTCCTAAACTGATAGTGTGAGTCTGAGATAGTATCTTTAACACTTAAAAATCCTTAAGGCCCTGCAAGTGTCCCGTTTCCCCAGAGAAGACACTGGGTCTTAGGAAAATGAGAGCCACCTGGTGGTCAGTACTGAAATCTTTTTAATAACCTTTGTGAGATCATACCATTTGTAAATTCATGCATACTATATGCCAGGTGTTACACTAGGTGTAGAAAATATGGTCCATGATCCAAATGGAGCTTAACAGTTTATTCCAGAGGAAAAAAAGCTTTTAGGAAGAACTAGGAGGAATTAAGTTACATTGGACTGAGGTATATTTAGGATAAAATGTTTTGATCCCTGTGACCCTAGAACTTAAGGAGGCTCCGATGGTTTGCAGCTCAGATTTACTAGACATATCTCCTTCCTCAGTAAAACACCTCTGTGCAGTCTCAGATCCTGAAAAGCTACTTCCCCAGACCCCAGGGAGGAAGTGGGCCAGTGTAGGTGAACAGAGGAAGGAAGGAGTAGGAGAGTTTGCTCAGAGCCCTGGTCTGCATTCTCACCACACAGGACCTGGGAGGGGAGAGGTCCCATTGCTGGGGCTTGTGCCCCAAGCTTATGCAGCTAGTGAGCACCAGCACTGGGCTTTGACAAGGCCCCGTAGGTCCTCCTTCTTGCTCACCCTTCCATCAGTTCAGTCGCTCAGTTGTGTCTGACTCTTTGCAACCCCATGAACACCAGGCCTCCAATTCATCACCAACTCCTGGAGTCCACCCAAACCCATGTCCATTGAGTCAGTGATGCCATCCAACCATCTCATCCTCTGTTGTCCCCTTCTCCTCCTGCCCTCAATCTTTCCCAGCATCAGGGTCTTTTCCAATGAGTCAGCACTTTCCATCAGGTGGCCAAAGTATTGGAGTTTCAGCTTTAACATCAGTCCTTCCAATGAACACCCAGGACTGATCTCCTTAAGGATGGACTGGTTGGACCTCCTTGCAGTCCAAGGGACTGTCAAGAGTCTCCTTCAACACCACAGTTCAAAGGCATCAATTCTTCGGTGCTCAGCTTTATAGTCCAACTCTCACATCCATACATGACCACTGGTAAAACCATAGCCTTGACTAGACGAACCTTTGTTGGCAAAGTAATGTCTCTGCTTTTTAATATGCTGTCTAGGTTGGTCATAACTTTCCGTCCAAGGAGTAAGCGTCTTTTAATTTCATGGCTCCAATTACCATCTGCAGTGATTTTGGAGCCCAGAAAAATAAAGTCAGCCACTGTTTCCACTGTTTCCCCACCTATTTGCCATGAAGTGATAGAACCGGATGCCATGATCTTAGTTTTCTGAATATTGAGCTTTAAGCCAATTTTTTCACTCTTCTCTTTCACTTTCATCAAGAGGCTATTTAGTTCTTCTTCACTTTCTGCCATAAGGGTGATGTCATCTGCATATCTGAGGTTATTGATATTTCTCCCGGCAATCTTGATTCCAGCTTGTGCTTCCTCTAGCCCAGCATTTCTCATGATGTACTCTGCATATATGTTAAATAAGCAGGGTGACAATATACAGCCTTGATGTACTCCTTTTCCAGTTTGGAAGCAGTCTGTTGTTCCATGTCCAGTTCTAAACTGTTGCTTCCTGACCTGCATACAGGTTTCTCAAGAGGCAGGTCAGGTGGTCTGGTATTCCCTTCTCTTTCAGAATTTTCCACAGTTTATTGTGATCCACACAG
>NW_011495058.1:4371182-4381005 GCF_000754665.1 Bison bison bison
TCTGCATATCTGAGGTTATTGTATATTTCTCCCGGCAATCTTGATTCCAGCTTGTGCTTCCTCTAGCCCAGCATTTCTCATGATGTACTCTGCATATATGTTAAATAAGCAGGGTGACAATATACAGCCTTGATGTACTCCTTTTCCAGTTTGGAAGCAGTCTGTTGTTCCATGTCCAGTTCTAAACTGTTGCTTCCTGACCTGCATACAGGTTTCTCAAGAGGCAGGTCAGGTGGTCTGGTATTCCCTTCTCTTTCAGAATTTTCCACAGTTTATTGTGATCCACACAGTCAAAGGCTTTGGCATAGTCAATAAAGCAGAAATAGATGTTTTTCTGGAACCCTTGCTTTTTCGATGACCCAGTGGATGTTGGCAATTTGATTTCTGGTTCCTCTGCCTTTTCTAAAACCAGCTTGAACATCAGGAAGTTCACAGTTCACGTACTGCTGAAGCCTGGCTTGGAGAATTTTAAGCATTACTTTACTAGCGTATGAGATGAGTGCAATTGTGCGGTAGTTTGAGCATTCTTTGGCATTGCCTTTCTTTGGGATTGGAATGAAAACTGACCTTTTCCAGTCCTGTGGCCACTGCTGAGTTTTCCAAATTTGCTGGCATATTGAGTGCAGCACTTTCACAGCATCATCTTTCAGGATTTGAAATAGCTCAACTGGAATTCCATCACCTCTACTAGCTTGGTTCATAGGGATGCTTTCTAAAGGCCCACTTGACTTCACATTCCAGTATGTCTGGCTCTAGGTGAGTGATCACACCATTGTGATTATCTGGGTCGTGAAGATCTTTTTTGTACAGTTCTTCTGTGTATTACCACCTCTTCTTAATATCTTCTGCTTCTGTTAGGTCCCTACCATTTCTGTCCTTTATTGAGCCCATCTTTGCATGAAATGTTCCCTTGGTATCTCTAATTTTCTTGAAGAGATCTCTAGTCTTCCCCATTCTATTGTTTTCCTCTATTTCCGTAAATCAGTTCCTAATGAGATCTGAGTAAAGGAGTCTCCCTCAATCCAAGCAATAGAGAATTTGATTTGCAAGCCTCCTGCCCCAGGCCTTTCACTCCTTACAGAAGACAAGTGAAACTATACTAAGAATGGGATGGGGGGAGGGGAGGGAGGCTCTTGAGGCAGGGGATATACATGTACATAGCTGATAAAAACTGGTACAGCAGAAACTAACACAACTTTGTAAAGCAATTATACTCCAATTTTTAAAAATTAAAAAATATATACACTATGCAAATGAACTAAACACAAAAACTAAAAGCATAAATTAAAAAAAAAGAACTGTAGGGACTTCCTAGTGGTCCAGTGGTTAAGAATCCACCTCCCAATGCAGAAGACATGGGTTCAATTCCTGGTCTGAGAAGATCCCACATGCCACAGGGCAACTAAGCCTGTGTGCCACAGTTACTGAGCCTGTGAGCTTTGGAGCCCACATGCCACATTGAAGATCTCGTGTGCTGTAACGAAGGCCCAACACAGCCAAATAAATAAATAAATTACCAAAAATGTAAATAAAAATGTTCTCCACACAAGAGGTAACTTCTCTTCAACTTCTGTGGTACCCTGGAAGATGTCTCAGTGGACCCAATTAAGGTCTCCAAACTAATTAGCGGCAAGAGTGAACACACATCTAAATTGGTCCTCTCAGCTGCTACACCGCAGAGCCACAGAAAGGAGTGCATTCCTGTGCTGGGAGCCTAAGACGACACATGATGAATCCACAGGTATTTCACAAAACTCTGCAGAACTGAGTAAAGTTTCTGCCCAAAGGCAGTTAGATGTAGAAACTGTGGGTCATATGTTAATGTTTTCAGGATAAGGTCTCTGAGAACCAAATTTAAAATAGTTCCTCTAGTTTAAAAAAAAAAAAGATAAAAACATACCAGTCTGATTCATTTGTATCAATGACCAAAAATAAAATTCTAGTCTTCTATCAGGGCAAACAGCTTAGGATCCCCATTTCAATCATAAGTACCAGTAGCCCACCCTCTATATGTTAAAATCATGTCCTCATCAGAATACAAATGGTTACAATGTCATGTTGCCAGAGCAGATTGGAATCAGGTACTCACTATGAAATGAGCAACATAAAGCAATATGGATCTGAAAATACCTCTTTTCTATGTCATTTTGTATTTTCCCTATCTTAGGTGTCAAACCAAGATATAGCCGAGAATAAGCAGTGGTCCACATGCAACTCTAGATCTGGATTCCCACAGGTATTTTATGGAACAGATGTTGGGGAAGGTGGAGTGAGGCTCTCAAGCCTATGCGTACAGGACTGGCCAAGACACAACCATTACATGGGCTTCCCCATCTTCTCACCTTCAGGACTCTACCAGGAAGCTGTCCCTAGATGTCCAACCCTCAAAACTGCCTTGTCCTTTGCCTGTTTATTCAGTACCCCTCATAATTGGCGGGCATCATTTTTGGCAGTTATAATCTCCAAACTTTCATCATAAAAATGAATGCAGTCAATTTAACAAGTATGAACAGAAGAGAATCACTGTAAAGAAACAAAAATGAATGTGCTCTCTTCCTTCAAATGCACTTGTTTTGTTTTTTTTTTTTTTGCTGAGCCACACAGCATGTGGGATCTTCATTCCCCAACCAGGGATCCAACCTGTAGCCCCTGCAGTGGGAACTCAGAGTCTTAACCACTGGACTGCCAGGGAAGTCCCTAAACCCACTTTTTAAGGGTAACTACTGTTACATAATTTAGCATACATCCTTCTGAAATTTTTTGATAATTAAAAAAAACTCAACAGTATTAAATGGCCATCACATTTACGTATGTAGTGATAGACGTTGAAAAAATGTTATATTAACTAAATAGGTTTAATAAGGAGTTCATGTTAGGTACACTGATAACTATTGCCTGTGATATTTTCTAATGTACACACCTTATTATTAAGCTGTGCCACAAAGCCAACAACTCATGGAAAAATTAAATTGAAAAATAATTTAATTTTCATTATTTTAGGTTCCATCCAATCAGGCACACACATCTTCTCTGGTGGTAAAATAAAAAATTCTCCAGCCTCTAGGTTTAGAGAAAAATGTCTTTATTTAATGAGGTCTGAAAAATGAGCATTTACTGATTGCATTTCACAGATCTTTTCTACTTTGTGTTTCTCTTTCAGGTAAACAATGTGCATAAAAATTAATAAATCAATAAATGAAGTGATTGGGGATTAACCTGGCAATCCACTGATTAAGACTCTGCCTTTCAAGGAGAGGGCATGAGTTTGATACCTGGTAAGGGAACTAAGATCCCACATTCTGTGCAGTGCAGCCAATAAATAATTTTTTTCAAAAATGAAATGATTGCTGAGAATCCATTCAGCTGAGTAGAGGTACCCATACCCTTAGGTTTTATGTTAAGAGATTACTGTTATGAATAAGAAAACTTGGTTTTGTTATATGACCTGTAGTGAGGTATTTCTGTTTGTAGATTTAAAAAAATTATACCTATATCTAGCTGCTTCTGATCTTGAAGATTTTGCTCAGAATTAAGACAGCATCTTTATGAATATATAATGTCTCCTATAAGAAACCTATATGCAGGTCAGGAAGCAACAGTTAGAACTGGACATGGAACAACAAACTGGTTCCAAATAGGAAAAGGAGTACATCAAGGCTGTATATTGTCACCCTGCTTATTTAACTTATATTCTGTTGTTTTCCTCTATTTCTTTGCATTGATCGCTGAAGAAGGCTTTCTTATCTATTCTTGCTATTCTTTGGAACTTTGCATTCAGATGTTTATATTTTTCCTTTTCTCCTTTGCTTTTCGCTTCTCTTCTTTTCACAGCTATTTGTAAGCCCTCCCCAGACATTTTGCTTTTTTGCATTTCTTTTCTATGGGAATGGTCTTGATCCCTGTCTCCTGTAGAGTGTCACGAACCTCATTCCATAGTTCATCAGGCACTCTATCAGATCTAGGCCCTTAAATCTATTTCTCACTTCTACTGTATAATCATAAGGGATTTGATTTAGGTCATACCTGAATGGTCTAGTAGTTTTCCGTACTTTCTTCAATTTAAGTCTGAATTTGGCAATAAGGAGTTCATGGTCTGAGCCACAGTCAGCTCCTGGTATTGTTTTTGCTGACTGTATAGAGCTTCTCTATCTTTGGCTGTGAAGAATATAATCAATCTGATTTCAGGGTTGACCATCTGGTGATGTCCATGTGTAGAGTCTTCTCTTGTGTTGTTGGAAGAGGGTGTTTGTTATGACCAGTGCATTTTCTTGGCAAAACTCTATTAGTCTTTGCCCTACTTCATTCCGTATTCCAAGGCCAAATTTGCCTGTTACTCCAGGTGTTTCTTGACTTCCTACTTTTGCATTCCAGTCCCCTATAATGAAAAGGACATCTTTTTTGGGTGTTAGTTCTAAAAGGTCTTGTAGTTCTTCATAGAACCGTTCAATTTCAGCTTCTTCAGTGTTACTGGTTGGGGCATAGACTTGGATTACTGTGATATTGAAGCCCGGTATTAATTCTTCTTTAAACATTTGATAGAATACAACAGTAAAGACTGGGCTTTTCTCTGTAGGAAGTTTTTTTTTTTTAATTGGAGGATACATGCTTTACAATGTTGTGTTGGTTTCTGCCACACAACAACTTGAATCAACCATAAGTACCGATATATATATATATACACACACACACACACAGATAGATACATACATAGATAGATATCTCCCGTCCCTCTTGTGCCTCTCCCACCCCACTCCCCATCCCACCACTCTAGGTCATCACAGAGCATAGGGCTGGCCTCCTGTTGGAAGATTTTAAATCACTAATTCAATTTCTTTATTTGTCATAGGTCTATCGATTTTCTATTTTTTTCTTGAGTAAGTTTCAGTAGTTTATTTCTTCCTAAGAATACCCATTTCATCTAGGTTATTTAATTTGCTGGCACACAGTTGTTCAAAAGGATTCCAATAGTCCTTTTTATTTCTGTAAGCTCAGTAGTGATTTACCCTCTTTAACTTCTTAGTAATTTGAATCTTTTTTCTTTTCTAAAGATTTGTCAATTTTGTTGAACTTTACAAAGAGCCAACTTTTGATTTCATTTTTTCCTATTGATCTTATTCTCTATTTCTGTGTGTGTGTGTGTGTGTGTGTGTGTATGTTAGTCGCTCAGTCGTCTCTGACTCTTTGAGACCCCATGGGTGTAGCCCATCAGGCTCCTCCATCCATGGGATTCTCCAGGCAAGAATGCTGGAATGGGTTGCCAATTCCTTCTCCATTTTTTTTTTTTTCCAAATCTTTATTGTTTTCTTGGTTCTGCTTGTTTTTTGTTTGCTCTTTTTTTAAAAAAAATATTTATTTATTTGTTTTTGGCTGTGCTGGGTCTTCGTTACTGTGGGCTTTTCTCTAGTTGTGGTGAGCAGGGGCTACTCTAGTCGTAGCACACAGGCTTCTAATTACAATGGCTTTTCTCACTGCGGAGCACAGGCCCTAGGCCCAGGGGCTTCAGCTGTTGCAGCTCCCAGGCTCTAGAGCACAGGCTTAGTAGTTGTGGCATACAAGCTTGGTTGCTCCACAGTACTTTGGGATCTTCCTGGACTAGGGATCAAACCTGTATATCCTACATTGGCAGGCGGATTCTTTACTACTAAACCACCAGGGAAGTCCTGCTCTTCTTTTTTGTCTCCCTGTTTAGGTAAGCAATGAATGTATATTGTACAAATTCAAGATGACCCGTTTTTGTAAGGAAACTATTTTCCTGTAAAAATATTTATTGTCCCTTTCCTTTACTTTGAATTCGTTTCAGTGTAACCCTCTTAGGGGAGGGGCAGATGTAAATGTGAACGTAAAATAAAATAAATGTGGCCATGAATTAATGATCATTACAATTGTATGACATTGTACATCAGGTTCATTTTACTGTTTTCTTTACTTTGTATATCTTTAACTTTCCATAATAAAAAGTTAGAAATATATATATATCTCATCAGATCAGATCAGATCAGTCGCTCAGTCGTGTCCGACTCTGCGACCCCATGAATCACAGCACGCCAGGCCTCCTTGTCCATCACCAACTCCCGGAGTTCACTCAGACTCACGTCCATCGAGTCAGTGATGCCATCCAGCCATCTCATCCTCTGTCGTCCCCTTGTCCTCCTGCCCCCAATCCCTCCCAGCATCAGAGTCTTTTCCAGTGAGTCAACTCTTCGCATGAGGTGGCCAAAGTACTGGAATTTCAGCTTTAGCATCAATCAGGGTCCATACAGTGTGCAGGAAACATATGATTATTTTAACAAAGAGTACTAACAGAGTACTGTTAACTGGATATAAAGTTGTTAACTGCTAAATGGTAAAAAGAGAACTCTAAGGTGTCATGGAAGTTAACAAATAGCTACCCTGAAGAAACAAAGGGAACACCTTAGAAACCTAGAGGAAGGGCCCCGTGGAACTAGAGAGAACTCAAACCTCTGGGAAAGGAGCTGGTTGCTGGTGAAGGGGGAGGGAGGAATGAGACTGTTGAGAAAACTGATTTAGCTGCTTTTACAAAAGGAACCGCTGCTGCCAGAGTAAAGAAGCGCTGAGTGGGTGATGACGCTCAGAGGAACAGAAAGGAGCAAGTCCCTTCTTCCTCCACTCTTACAGTTTCCCTCTAGTGCTCCTAACGGGCAAAGCCTTAGCAGGGAAGCAGAAGGCAAAGCAGAAATGTTTGCAGAGTCCCAGCCTCAGAATCACAAAGCTCAATGTAGGTAGGTGGATACTGCATCCTGACTGACCTCATTAGAATCTGACAGCTTCTGGCTCATGTAAATGGCTGCCCAGCTACTGGGATCTGGCATCAACCTCCAGGAATATTTTCAAAAATAAAAAGAATTTGTCCTATAACTAGAGTGACTAAAAGAAAATTTCTGTCTCTTAACAGCTTTATATTATTTGAGGGGAGTACTGCAGTGTTAAAGGGGAATTTAAAATTAAACATAGAAATTAAAAACTCCTGGAATCTATGTAATGATTAAGACCCTCCTCTCTAAAGGCTAAAATATTTCTACTATACTGACATTGCCTATCGAGGTAAAATGGATAATTGGGTAAGGGATGGGAAGGGTCTTTTCACTGTATATCCTTCGAACCTTTAAAATATTGTACATGTGAATATATTGCCCTATCAAAAACTAACTAAATTTTTTCAGAGAATGGCCATCGTCTTAGATCAGGCTTCCCAGCAGACTCTGAGGCTTCACTGGGGTGGCTCACTAGTAAAGAATTTGCCTACCACGCAGGAGACGTGGGTTTGATTCCTGGGTCAGGATAAGGCCTTAGAGAAGAAAATGGCAACCCACTCCAGTATCCTTGCTTGGGAAATGCCATGGACAGAGGAGCCTGGCAGGCTACAGTCTATGAGGCTGCAAGAGTTCAACACAACTCAGTGACTAAACAACAACCCCCAGATTCTAATTTACCTTCATGAAGTTTACTGTGATTCCACAGTGATATTCTTGGCAACATTATTATGAGAAAATGAAGGAAATAGGATTAAGTAGAGGGAGAAGTTGAACTGCCACACAGTTCAAACACTGGTGTTAATCACACAGAAAATTCTGGACCTGGAATAACCCTTTAGAGAGTTGTCCCAAATTAAGGCAAAGCAGCTGGGCAGCTATCTTACTTCCACCAGTCCTTTGAAGGAGGCTGCCTGCTGTAAAGGGGTTAAACTTGGGTGATGCAGCTCATTTTGAGCAAGTACAATTCCTCGGAGGAGACTACTAGGCAATAATCAGTCAACACTGAACTATAGACCATAGTTTATACTATACCAGTGGTTCTCACATTTTAGTGTGCACCACATTCCCATGAAGGGCTTGATGGGCCCCACCGAAGTTTCTGATTCAGTAGGTGTAGGCTGGAGGTCAGAATCTACATTTCTCACAAGTTCTAGGTGGTACTGATGCTGCTGTTTAGGGATCACATTTTGAGAACCAATACTGGGGCTTTCCAGGTGGCTCAGTGCCAAGCAGGAGATGGGGGTTTGATCCCTGGGTCAGGAAGATCCCCTGGAGGAGGAAATGGCAACCCACTCCAGTATTCTTGCCTGGGAAATCCCATGGACAGAGGAGCCTGGTGGGCTACAGTCCATGGGTCGCAGAGTTGGACACAACTTAGCAACTAAACAACAATAGCACACTGTGTCTTACTGGGTTGAATCTAACAAAGGTGAATAATTTGTTAATGTTTGGTAGTTTATAATTTATAGATGCTAATACTTAAGATTCTCTGGTTAGATGTGCTCTTTATGAGTCAATACTGCCTTCTTTGCAACCCCAGTTCACTGTAAACTAGATTTTATTCACTAACACACTTGCTTCATAAAGAGTTAACAGGCAGTTTTTCTGTTTACAGGTGTCAGAAAATTTGCATCCATTTTCCCTAAGTCTGTGGGCTTCGATATATTTCTTTAATTCCTAAACAGGATGTATAAATCACTAAAGAGATTACTATTGTCTGTGATGAGAACCAGTTTCTTTCAACCTGATTCCATTTTCATCAAAATGTGAATCAATGAAATGGAGAATGGCAAGTGAGAAAATGAACTTCCTGTTAAGGAAAGAAATTAATATTTACTGGCTATTTATTACATGCTACTGCTAAGTCACTTCAGTTGTGTCCGACTCTTTGCAACCCCATAGATGGCAGCCCACCAGGCTCCCCCGTCCCTGGGATTCTCCAGGCAAGAACACTGGAGTGGGTTGCCATTTCCTTCTCCAATGCATGAAAGTGAAAAGTAAAAGTGAAGTCGCTCAGTCGTGTCTGACTCTTCAAGATCCCATAGCTGAAGCCTACCAGGCTCCTCCGTCCATGGGATTTTCCAGGCAAGAGTACTGGAGTGGGTTGCCATTGCCTTCTCCAGTTTATTACATACTAGGTACCTTTTTATACATCATTGAATTAGTGTTAATTCACAACCTGTAAAATAGGTTTTGCTATTCTCAGTTTTACAAATGACAAAATAGATAAGATTAAATCCCTCACCCAGATCACACAACTAGTAAGGAGTTTGGATTCAAACTCAAATCTTTCCACAGACCACACTGCCTATCTAAAAATGAGTTCTTTTCATTTGCCAAGTGACATTTTCAGGGTACTAAGTACTGTACCAAGCAGAGTGACAACCAAGGGAGATCAACACAATTGAGCATGACAAGGACTGATGATAGCAGAATATACTAGGTGATACAAGGCATCCAAATCAGGGCTGTCAAGGAAGACATACTGAAGAAAGTGATATTTGGGTTGGCCCTTGAAGGATGATTAAAAGTTAGCCAAAAAGAAGCTAAGATGGAGGAATGTTCCAAGCAAAGGCATGAGCAAAGGCAAGATTGAGTTTCAGGGGTGGTAAGGAGAATAAACAAAACCTGAGATGAGCAAAAGCCAGAAAAATGTAGGGCTTTTACACCATGCTAAGGATCTGGATTTTATTCTAAAGTCAATGAGGTTAAAGGAAAATATATCAAGAATTGTATTTAAGAAAAAGTGAAGTGAAGGAAGAAAAGGATAGGACATTTGTTAAGAGGTTTTTGCACTACTAAGGTGAAAAATGGCAAATGCTAAACTGCTGCTGCTGCTGCTAAGTCGCTTCAGTCGTGTCCGACTCTGTGCGACCCCAAAGACGGCAGCCCACCAGGCTCCCCCGTCCCTCAGATTCTCCAGGCAAGAACACTGGAGTTGTCATTTCCCTCTCCAATGCATGAAAGTGAAAAGTGAAAGTGAAGTCATTCAGTCGTGTCTGACTCCTAGTGACCCCATGGACTGCAGCCTACCAGGCTCCTCCGTCCAT
>NW_011495058.1:4381108-4382069 GCF_000754665.1 Bison bison bison
ACGTGAGTTTGAGTGAACTCCGGGAGTTGGTGATGGACAGGGAGGCCTGGCGTGCTGCAATTCATAGGGTCGAAAAGAGTCGGACACGACTGAGCGACTGAACTGAACTGAACTCACTCATATTTTTCCAAACTCTTATGTGGAAACTCTGCCTTTTCCTCTCCTGGAACTCGTTACATTTCCTTAGAGAATCAGGGGTCCCCCCACCCCACGTTATTTCTCCATGTCAGAAGAGAATTCTCACTTTGGGATAGGATCTGCCCATCTGGTATACTTCTGAAATTCCCGCCTTGGTAAATCCCGCCAGAACAAAATCTCCGCGGGGACCATCGGCTCCACACACTCGGAACGCTGCCCGGCGCGGTCAATGCAGACAACTGTGAAAAGAAGCAAAGGTTCCTAACTGCAGCGGGTGAGAACTGGCCCAGAGCCTGGGCCTGGGACCTGGCAACCAGGGGCGGTGCGGTCCAGGGGATGATCGGGCCAGCACACCGCCTAGGGGCTGCCGCGGTTGCGGGGAGTGGGGAGCAGCCGTAGGCTGACAAGTGAGAAAGCCCTGCTTCGCGCCGGTCCCTCAGGTTCGCAGCGGGCGCGGGGACTCCAACCCCATTTCCGAATTTCTCTCCCTTTGCAACGAGCAGCTAACCTAAGGCCAACGGGAAGGCGCTGCGGAGAAGGGCTGCCAGGCCTGGAAATAGTGCCCACCGCGGAGCGAGTCCCCGCTAGCACAGAGAAATCCTCGGAATCTGTGAAAAACCACGAGGAGAAGCAACGAACACGACCCTTTACTTCCCAATCAAATCTCAGCAAATCTCAGAAACCCTAGAATCGACGCTGAGAAAGAGCGGGAAAGCCAGCGCAGCCACCAATCTGTCCACCCATGGCCAATCGTGCTGTCTTTCCCTAAAGTCCGCCTCCCTTGCTCGCGGGCGATGTTCTTATCGGCTGATTTCCGCCAGCC
>NW_011495058.1:4382169-4382945 GCF_000754665.1 Bison bison bison
TTTCTCACCTCAAGAACCTTTATACTTGCTTTCTTCTTCACAGAACACTGCTAAATTACACCTTATGAAGATAAATGAATGACAGAGGATGAGATGGTTGAATGGCATCACTGACTAAATGGACATGAGTTTAACTAAGCTCAGGAAGATAGTGAAGGACAGGCAAGCCAGGCATGCTGCGGTTCATGCAGTCACAAAGGGTTAGACACCACTTAGGGGCTGAACATTGTAAATTACATCTCCTCCACTTCTCCTCTCAAAACACCTTCTTTTCCTACTATGCACTTGCATTTATTATAATTCACACATTTGTCTATTTACTTCTTTAACATCTCACCCCTGCTATCAAGGACTGTTAGGGCAGGGACAAGTCTATTTTGCCAATCCCTGAATCCCAAGGACCTAGCACAGTGCCTTCAAACAGTGCCAACAAACCACTAGGTGACTGGTTGAAGGTGAAGTCACAGATGGATGCCTTGGCAGACGTATAATGCCATCCACTGAGGCCAAAAACACGAAAGGAGGAGCAGCAATTAACTAAAAATGGTTATTGCTTACTGAATTGACTCCCAACTCTTGCACCTTTTCAGGGTTTCCTCCCCCTGTCTTCAGGCACCTCCTTCCTCACGTTCATCTACACCTTCACTCATTATTTTTCCAAACACCCTCACTCCATCCGGTCCATTCTAAAGGAGATCAGTCCTGGTTGTTCTTTGGAAGGAATGATGCTAAAGCTGAAACTCCAGTACTTTGGCCACCTCATGGGAAGAGTTGAC
>NW_011495058.1:4383045-4383292 GCF_000754665.1 Bison bison bison
CTCTCATTGGTCAGCTCCTCCGTTCATCAGGTTGGGCCTTGTAGACAGGCGGAGAACGGCGTCTGGCTCCGCCCCCAGTCGCGCACAGGCGCGTCTGTGTAGGAGTAGGAGGCTCCGCCTCCGCGGGCCGTGTGCAAAAACAAACAGCCGTTAGGGAGGAGGGGCTGAGGGGCGGGGCCTGGTTAGAAGGAAGTGCGCGATTGGGCAGCAGACGGGGTTCAAACGAGCAAGGCGAGCGGGCATTGGC
>NW_011495058.1:4383392-4404596 GCF_000754665.1 Bison bison bison
GGGCTCTCGCGGCCGCGGCGGCAACGGCGGTCGGTGCTGCGCTAGCGGCGGCGGCGGCTCGGCGGGACCGAGGGCACGAGCGGCCGAGACCCATGGTGAGGGCTGCGGGGGCGGCCGGGAGGGCGGCGATGGCCGAGTGGCGCCGCTACCTGTTGAGGCGGCGGGCGTCAGGCGGCGACGACATCGGTGGGGCGGGCGTCAGGCGCCCGGGCTGCCAGCGGTCCCGGCCTCGCTCGCCGCGGCGCCGGCGCGAATCGAGGTGCGCGGGCTGAGGCCGGGTGTCCCTGAGCAGGACAACCCTCGCGGCTCCACAGCACCTCCGCTGCTGCTGCGACTGACTTTGAGTCCTAAATTGTGCGTTGGTAAGAAAAGTGCGGCTTTTTAGAAACGCGAATGGAGGGAACCGGGCTCCTTGTGAAGTTGAGAGGGAAAGGCGTTGGAGGGGGGCCGTGCCCTGCGCGGGAGTGAGGCAGTAAAGCCGAGGCGATGAGTGGTGTCCGCCCGAGCGCCCTCCGGAGACAGCCCTGCCCGAGGCTGAACCACAAACAGAAATTGTGGTTATTGTGACGTTCTCGCGTCTTAGATCTGGAGTCGACCTTGTGGATGGTAGCACCCGGGCTCTGTAACTTGTAGTTGTGCCGTTAACGGAAGCGCTTTCACAGGCAGACTCTGGCATAGATTACATCTGCTCTGTAAACTGATTTGCTCGAGCCGACAATTCTCGTGATGCTTGCTGGTTTCAAAAGGTGTCATTCGTTTAATCTCTAGCAACCTACCATATATTGGCTGTCCCTTTACCAGCAGCTAAAAATACATACACGTTCGCATGGCTAAAAATACAGGAGGCGTGGAGTTGTCATTCTTGTTTTGAAATTTTAAACGTGATGGGAAGTGAACATGTATCTGTTAAACAAATTTGCAACTTGCTTGACATCCAGTTTGCAACTTTTTCTGAATGAAATATACCCCATTGGCCTCCATAGGCATGTTTTCTACCTGGAGATGCTTAGCCCAGGTTAATACTAACTCAGTTTTCAGAATAAAAAATTTTATCGTGCTTGTATTTTGTTTCTCAGCAAACGTATTAAAATGATTGTGCGAAGTTGGGAAGGTGTGTTTATACTTTGAGGAGGTTGTGAAACGAAAGTATTCATTTACTATGTAATTTTATATTCACAAGTTTAATTAAAATTTTGTTTTTGTTGAGTATAAGAAATGTATCTGGACTCTCCAAGCCACGGAAATAGTCATTTAATTTACTGAGATTTTTAAAAACCGATTTCCTGCCTACTTCCTTAAAAAACAAATAGGTTATACAGCAAATGTAATGGATTTGAAACGGTAGGGATAGAATTGCTTAAGATAAGTAAATTGGGAAACCTGAGGAGTTTTGCAGTTAATAACTTTTATTGATAACTTTGTGTTTCATAATTCAGTCATAGAGAAATAATGATTATAGTTTTAGCCTCATGCACTAGTTGAGATGTTTCTTATGTTTTACATCAGGGCAAATAGAGCTGAAAAGATTTATTTGAAGAATAAGTGAAAACACATGGTTACTTGAACTGACCTCAGAAATCCAAAGATGATGCAGTATCTTTTTCTTGTATAGCAGCATGGTCAGAAATTATTAAAAATATATGAGGCATTCTTGTAGAAATCTAAAGATTCTCAGTTCTCTTTGTTAAACTTAAATCAGTCTCTCTTGCTAGATTATTAAATTTAAGACAGATACTAATTATTCATTTTTTGTTCCTGCTCCTAACAACTGCCAAGGCCTTTTATTTTTTTCCCTTAAATATAGATTTGAGAGATAAACATTGGCTCAACTGAGACATGGGGTATGGGGCATACATAGTTGATTTTTAGTCTAAAAATAAAGCATTACAAAAGGGATATGCCATTTCTACTTCACAAATACCCTCAAACAACTGGCCAGTTTTGTAAACTGATTTTTTTTTTTTTTAAACAGACAAGAAATAGATTTAAATAGTAAAATCGAGCAGTTCAAAAGGGAGTATTGGTTTCCTTCTCAAGTCAGATCCTTAATATTCCTTCCCTAGTAGCAAATAACTTTTCTGGTGTGTTGTGTGACCTTCTAGAAGTGTATGTTACACACATACTCTGCAGTACCTCATTTTTACATAAACAAAAGCTCACTGTGCTTGCACATACCTTGCCTTTTACCCAAATATGTATTGTGATTTCTTCCATATCAGCACATGTCTATAATTCATTTGTTGAAATGGCTGTATAATATTCCATTGCATTTATATACTGTGTCCTATTTGTGAACATTCAGGTTATTTGAGAAACATTTCTATCATTTGAAAGTGTTTTTTCTTTAACTCCTTAAGAATAAGTTTGAATGTCTTTTCTTTTTTTTTAAACACACATAACAGTGACCATTTTGCAATTTTTTAAATGCCTGCCAAGTCTCTATTCCATCCTCTTCCCAGCCTCTGGCAGCCACCCTTCTGCTTTCTGTTCCTGTGATTTTGACTAGGTAGGTCGTGTTAAGTGGAATCAGACATATTGGTCCTTTTGCAACTGGCTTATTTCACTTAGCATCATGTCTTCAAGATTTATTCGTGCGGTAGCATGTATCAGAATTTCCTTCATTCTTACAGTATATACCACAATTTTCCATGATGGACATTTAGGTTGTTTCTGTCTTTTAGCTGCTATTTATAATACTGCTGTGAATAAAATAGCAAATAGTATACAAAATATGTTTGAGTCCCTGCTCTCAATTATTGAGTATGTGCCCAGAAGTGCTAGATCATAAGGTAATTCTGCGTTTAATTTTTTGAGGGTTGTTGTTTTTTCTCAAGATGGTATTTTTTTTCCTCTCAAAAGAGGTAAGTTCTGAATATTTCTATGGAAATGATAGATGCTAACATTTAAAAAATTATTTTATTATGAACTATTTCTAACATAAGAGTTACATTGATGATGAATATTCTTCAGTCTGAAATTTGAAAAATATGTTCAAATTTTTAGAAATCTCATTTTAAATAAATATTTAAGTTTTGATTTCATCTTTATATAAATCAATAAATGGCAATATGGCATGTATATTTAAAATTGAAAGAGAATTTTTTTAACTACTTAAAATAAAACTAGAAGAAATTTTGTTTCCTAGATATTTTTGAAATAGCATTTTTGATTCTTCATCTGGAACTTTTTTCACTTAGGCTGGAGGCAAAGCTGGAAAGGACAGTGGGAAGGCCAAGGCCAAGGCAGTGTCTCGCTCACAGAGAGCTGGGCTACAGGTAACTGATTCATTATTAAATTAATTTCTTAACAGTTGTAACTCATGACTCAAATGTTTCTTTAATTACAAAAATGTACTATTGACCTTTGATAATGAAATTAATTGGTCAAAATACAAACAACAAAGCAACAGCCTTTTAATTTGTACTCTTTTCTAAGCAGCGACAAGTTAGGAAAACATCTTAGGCAAATTTGGTGATTTTGCTGTCTTAAAATCTGTTATTTCTAGATAATAATTATGTTTCTAGTACTTTTATAAACTATCATATTGAAGTGAGTATGCTGTTGCTTTCGTTTTGAAGAACGTGTTTGTAGTGGTATATCAGCTTTCAGGATGAAATAGAAGAATGGACTGTCCACTAGTCCTCTGAGTCTTTCCCAATACCTTCAAATGTAGACTAAGTTATATATACTCAAGAACACTAGGTAATTTCAAATTTTATATATATGAATTGCTGCAACTTTAATCCATAAACTCAAATTTTTCTGGGTGAGTAAGAATTAATTGCCTTACATATAAGAGATACTTTTTAAACAGGAAAGTTTGAAGGCCAGACTATAAGGTAGTGATGCAAAATTTTTAAGGAAGAAGATGACATTTTCTGAATGGTACTGAAGGAAGTGGAGGGGCAAGAACTTACCCTTTATGGGTACTTTCTCTGTTTTGGAGCATCATGCAAATATCAATTAGAATTTATTTGAGGGAATTCCCTGGCAGTCCAGTGGTTAGGACTTGGTGCTCTCACTGCAAAAAGCCCGGGTTTGATCTGTGGTCAAGGAACTAAGATCCTGCAAGCTGCATAGCCAAAAAAAAAACAAGTGGAATTTATTTGCAGTATCCTTACCTTGAAGTTGCAGATGGAAGACAGATTACAGGTTATTGCAGTGGTTTAGGAATAAGGTAACGCATACTTGAACTTATATGTGTGTGTGTGTATGTTAGTTGCTTAGTCGTGTCTGACTCTTTGCAACCCCATAGACTGTAGCCCACCAGGCCCCTCTGTCCATGGGATCCTCCAGGCAAGAACACTGGAGTGGGTTGCCATTTCCTTCTCCAAAAGGAACCATAAAAAGAAAGAAAGAAAGTGAAGTTGCTCAGTCGTGTCCGACTCCTTGCAACCTCATGGACTGTAGCCTACCAGGCTACTCCATCCATGGAATTTTCCAGGCAAGAGTACTGGAGTGGGTTGCCATTTCCTTCTCCAACTTGAACTTGAGTGGGATGGAAAAGAATAGAAGGCATATATATGCTCCTAAAAAATGAGAGGAGAGGTACAGGTTTGAGAGGAAGGTCAGAAGTTTCTCTAAGGCCTAGACCCTAAGGGGAGTTTGTAGTAGGAGCAAGTTATAAAATAAAAATTTAAGTGGAAT
This sequence comes from Bison bison bison, assembly GCF_000754665.1. Lineage (NCBI taxonomy): Eukaryota > Metazoa > Chordata > Mammalia > Artiodactyla > Bovidae > Bison > Bison bison. The sequence continues at coordinate 4,388,040 of NW_011495058.1, forward strand.
CATTTGGAAATTCAGTAAAATATCCATGTGAAAATATCCAAAAGTTGTAGATTTGAGTCTAGCTTTCCAAGAGAAGTGATCAAAAGAATTACAAATTTAAAATCACTTAAGTAAAATGGGTAGTTTGTGCTATGGATGAGTTTCCTCAGTAGTGCTTGAGAAAAGAACAAATAGACATTGGTGGACTCCTCACCGTATTTGACATATTTGAGTCAAACAATGAAGACTGAGGAGTAGTCATTGTTAGAACTGTGTAATCCCTGTGGCCTGAGAAGAATGGTTTTCAAGGTCCTCTGTGTCAGACAACATGTCAATCACTGAGGATCTAAAAGGGAGTAAGGCATAGATCCTGGTCTTGGGGACCTTAGAATTAGGGAAGGAATGTAAATAGAACAGTCATGCATTTTCTTCTGAAGCATGCAATCTGGAAGTGGCTAGTAGATTTGATAATTAAAATGTTATTGTTGATCTTTAAGAATGGTGTTTAACAGAAGCCAAGTTTGGATTGGGAGAAAATGGGTGACAAGAAAGAGGTTTCAAGTTTACTTTTAAATTTTGCCTTTGAAAAGGGATGTTTAGGCTGTAAGTGGAGGCAGTTACAGTAGACTAGACTAGACGTGTAGAGACCTTTGAACTGTGCAGAAAAGGAGCCAGCAAAAAGGAGGTAATGGAGTTGTTGAATGATGGAGCAGTAAGAATGAGGAAGGTCCTTAAAGTCAGGGGGTGGGGGTGGATGTAGTCAGAGGCATAGACAAGTGGGATTAGGGTACTGTAGAAATGAGAAAGTACCTATTCTCATAAAGTAGGAAGTCACAATATTGGTTTTCTTAACTATCAGGTTACCTCTTGAAACTGAGGAAGGAAGAATGAAGTTGGGGCCTAAAGAAGGTGGTAGAGGTTCATAGTCACATGAGCCTGTTATGTGAAGGAATTAATTAAATAGAAATAATAGTTATTAGGCCCTGTGGAATGTGCAGTTGGTGACTATACTGCATAGTTTCTCTTTATTTTGTATAATGACTCCATATTATGCAGGAATTAATTTGTAAAACTGTGTTTTTTGTTTGTTTTTAAATTCTGTCTTCAGGGGGTGTAAAATTAGGCATGACCATTTGGGGCTAATTATTAGGACATACTAACTTACAACCCCAAAGAACTGTTAATTGGCAAATAATTTTGGCTTCTAATAAATGTAACCAGATTTTTTATCTTGATTTACTTATGTCATTCGGCTGTTCGTTACGTTCAGTAACGTGATGTTAAAACTTCAGTGTTTCCCGTTTTGATGGTCTCTCTTTCAGTTTCCCGTGGGCCGCATCCATAGACATTTGAAGACTCGTACCACGAGCCACGGAAGGGTCGGTGCCACTGCTGCAGTGTATAGTGCTGCAATTCTGGAGTACCTCACTGCTGAGGTTAGTGGTGGAAATAATTATGTGTTGGAATCCCAGAGTTGTCCTAGACATAAATGGCTGAAACCCATGGAGTATGAGTTTGAAACAAAAAGACTCCCTCTTGTTAGTTTCTTTTAATAGCAGTTTTTAGATGGATTTTTCAGCCAGTACTAGTGTCAAACAGAACTTTGGTGTGCTCACTTTTAAAGTTAGGACAATAAAGGACAGAAATGGTATGGACCTGCTGCTGCTGCTGCTGCTGCTAAGTTGCTTCAGTCATGTCCGACTCTGTGCGACCCCATAGACGGCAGCCCACCAGGCTCCGTCGTCCCTGGGATTCTCAAGGCAAGAACGCTGGAGTGGGTTGCCATTTACTTCTTCAATGCATGAAAGTGAAAGTGAAGTCGCTCAGTTGTGTCCGACTCTTTGCAACCCCATGGACTGCAGCCCACCAGGCTCCTCCGCCCATGGGATTTTCCAGGCAAGAGTACTGGAGTGGGTTGCCATTGCCTTCTCCTAGCAGAAGCAAAAGATATTAAAAAGAGGTGTCAAGAATGCACAGGAGAACTATACAAAAAAGATCTTAATGACCCAGATAACTGCAATGGTGTGATCATTCACCTAGAGCCAGACATCCTGGAAGTCAAGTGGGCCTTAGGAAGCATCACTATGAACAAAGCTAGTGGAGGTGATGGAATTCCAACTGAGCTATTTCAAATCCTAAAAGATGATGCTGTGAAAGTATTGTACTCTGTATGCCAACAAATTTGGAAAACACAGCAGTGGCCACAGGACTGGAAAAGGTCAATTTTCATTCCAGTCCCAAAAAAAGGCAATGCCAAAGAATGCTCAAACTACCATACAATTCCACTCATCTCACACCCTAGCAAAGGAATCCTCAAAATTCTCCAAGCCAGGCTTCAACAGTACATGAACCATGAACTTCCAGATATTCAATCTGGATTTAGAAAAGGCAGAGGAACCAGAGATCAAATTGCCGACATCCTCTGGATCATCAAAAAAGCAAGAGAGTTCCAGAAAAACATCTACTTCTGTTTCATTGACTATGCTAAAGTCTTTGTGTGGATCACAACAAACTGTGGAAAATTCTTCAAGAGATGGTAATACCAGACCACCTTTCCTGAGAAATCTGTATGCAGGTCAAAAAGCCACAGTTAGAACCTACATGGAACAACAGACTGGTTCCAAATTGGGAAAGGAGTACATCAAGGCTGTATATTGTCACCCTGCTTATTTAACTTATATGCAGTTAAATCATTTGAAATCTCTGGCTGGATGAAGCACAAGCTGGAGTCAAGATTACCAGGAGAAATATCAATAACCTCAGATATGCCGATGACACCACCCTTATGGCAGAAAGAGAAGAACTAAAGAGCCTCCTGATGAAAGTGAAAGAGGAGAGTGAAAAGCTGGCTTAAAACTCAACATTCAAACTAAAATCATGATATCCTGTCCCGTCACTTCATGGTAAATAGTTGGAGAAACAATGGAAACAGTGGGAGACTTTGTTTTGGGGGGGCTCCAAAATCACTACAGGTGGTGACTGCAGCCATGAAATTAAAAGATGCTTACTCCTTGAAAGAAAAGCTTTGACTAACTTAGCATATTAAAAAGCAGAGACATTACTTTGCCAACAAAGGTTCATCTAGTCAAAGCTGTGGTTTTTCTGTAGTCATGTATGGTTGTGAGAGTTGGACCTTAAAGAAAGCTGAGCGCTGACAAACTGATGCTTTTGAACTGTGTTGTTGGGGCAGACTTGAGAGTCCCTTGGACTGCAAGGTGGAGCAGGCCAGTCAATCCTAAAGGAAATCAGTCCTGAATATTCATTGGAAGGAATGATGCTGAAGCTCCAATAGTTTGGCCACCTGATGTAAAGAACTGACTCATTGGAAAAGACCCTGTTGCTGGGAGAGATTGAAGGCAGGATGAGAAGGGGATGACAGAGAATGAGATGGTTTGATGGTATCACAGTCTCAATGGACATGAGTTTGAGCAAGCTCCAGGAGTTGGTGATGGACAGGGAAGCCTGGGGTGCAGTAGTCCATGGAGTCACAAAGAGTAGGACATGACTGAGCGACTGAACTATACCAGCTGAGCTACTAGGAAAGCCTGAACTGAGCATCAGTAATCCATATTTTTAAGTGACTTGACAAACAAGTGTAAAATAATTTAAATACCATACTGCTAATTAAACTAATTCTGAACTATGTATATAAGCAGTAGGTGATATTTGTGGACTTCACTAATGGTCCGTCCAGTGGTAAAGACTCTGCACCCCGCTGCAGGGAGGTTTGATCCCAGGTCAGGAAAGATTCCCAAATGCTGGGCATCATGGCCAAAAACAAAAAAAGTATTGGTGAAGTTACAGGATAACTCTTAGTTAATAAAAATTTAAAGTGGAGTAAAGTTTTACCAGTGTGATCATACATTTTTTTAATGTTATATTAGTTATTAATTTGGCTGCACTGGATCTTTATTGCAGTACATAGGCTTCTCATTGCATTGGTTTCTTTTGTTGTGGAGCAGGGGCTCTAGGGTGCACAAGCTTCAGTTTTGCACATGGGCTTAGTTGTTCCACGGCATGTGGAATCTTGCCAGACCAGGGATCAAACACATGTCCCTTGCATTGGCAGGTGGATTCTTCACCACTGAACCACCAAGGAAGTCCATCACAACTCTTACTGTGATGATATGATGACATGAAATTTGGTAAAAGACCTAATCAATCCTGGTGCTCTGTGTGGTTGTACACATAAATTGCTGTATCATAACTCAGTTTGACTTTTCAGGAAATTAGATAAGTTATTTGGGCAAAAGTTCTTAATTCATGGACCATCACTTCCTCCATAGTAATCTCTCCTAAGTAAAACAAAAGGGACATCATGAGACTCTTCCAACTGCATTCCAAACCAGGAGAGTAATTTGAGTAGCAAGCAAGTCAAGTGATAGAGTTAGCCAGTCTAGTAGAAGCAAGGGGAAGATTCTTACTTGGGAAAGATGTGCTTGGGAGCTAGGTTGAAAGGTTTAGGTTTAACCTGTGTGTTAATTATCACTGCTGTCATTTCATTAACTTTACCAAATCATTTGTTTTCCCATTGGAGATTTACCATTTACTTTAACATTGATAGTGTCAACTTTACTGTGTCACAAGGAGGGATTTTTGTGTAGGTAATATTTTTGTTGGTACTAGTTAGGAGCCTTTCTCCTCTATCACTTTTATATCAGTTTTTATTAATATTTGTTTAGCTGCAGGCTTTTCAGAAAGGTATGCATTTTGTTCATTTATGTGAAGATACAGGCTTCTGCTTCAGAACGTTCATGTCCCATCTGAACTCCCATTTTCTTTATTCTTAGGAACTTACGACTTTTTAGGTTAAGATTAAATAATAAAGTAAATATACACATTCACTCACACACACGAGCATATACACATATGTAATCAACACGTGTCTTCCACATATCTAAGTTTGGGGTTTTAGAAGTAAACGAAATACTGAAATCTGAGTTTGGAGGTAATTAACTTTTCAGTGTTCGTTTCACACTAGAATCACTTGCAAAAGCTTTCAAAAGATGGTGGTGCCTGACCTCACCTCAGTCTACTCAGGGTTGCAGAGGAGAATGGAATAGAGAGTGCTGGTGGTTTTTAAAGCATACTGATTGTTCCATATGTTATACCAAGGCTTTCCACCACTCTGCTTAAATCAGGAGACTCTGTGGAGTTAGTTTTGTATTGTTTCCATCAAAAGTTTTATAATGCCAGTACAGTCTATGGATGAGAAAAGAGAAATGCAGTTTTATGGCCAGCTGGGACTTTGAAATTACTCTTGCTGAAAATTCCCATTATAGAATAAAGGGCTTCTGGCATACTGCCTACATATTATAAAGCCCAGCGGTGTTAGAAATTCTGAATAAGGAATTATCTTTATACTTTTAAACTTTTCTACAAGTTGTAAGCAATAAATTCCAGCTGTTAAGGGCTATGAAAAATTAGACTACTCGGGTATATTAAAATATAATCATTTTCTAGATGTTCACAATTAGAATCTTGGCTAAGGGATAATAACACTTATTTCTTGCTATAGAAGTTGATGATTTTTGCTCATTTCTAGTTATTTTGCAGAGAATTAATATAAAAGGACCAAATGAAGTACTAAGAGTTCTATAACCTTACTGTAGAAATTTGGAAATAAATTATTGTTGGTTTATTTATGTATCTTTTGTGTTTTATGTGTAGATGCTATAGTGATCTTTTAGCTATAATTGCAAGTCTAAACAGAATCCTTAAACACTTCACCCTTGTTTGATATGCTGTCTCATGGGTGCTTTGTAGGTGCTGGAGCTGGCAGGTAATGCATCCAAGGATCTCAAAGTTAAGCGGATCACTCCACGCCACTTGCAGCTTGCAATCCGTGGTGATGAAGAGTTGGATTCTCTTATCAAAGCTACCATAGCTGGGGGTGGTATGTATTATTTACTCTTCAACGTAGACGGTATTGGCCTTTATGACTAATACGTAATTCAGATCAGTGATCCAGTACTGAGAACATAGAAGGTTAAATTCCAAAAGTGTTAAATCTTACTATTCTAGGCTTCTTCTCATGATCTGAATATTTCTTCTCCACATACAATGCTGTTTTTAAAAGGAAGTTCTTTAGCTAAATTTCATAGATGAGATTTGAAACCAAGTGTTTAAAATATTTCCTGTATCCTTTAAACTGTGTTTGAAAAAAATCATCTTGAGAAATTGCATAATGTGATGCTCTTGAAAGTCAGACTGAGGGTAACTGAATGAGTCAGTTCTTCATCCTTTTTGGATTACATTTGGAGAACCTCTTGAAAGCCGTGGTTACTCTTCTCAAAAAAAAAAAAAAGAAAAAAAAAAACAAAAAACAGAAAATCACACCATTTTACATACAGTTTTAGAGGGGGTTCCCAGACCCCAAGATGAAGATCCCTTGGTATAAATACTTAAGTAAACTTCATTCTAAGAGAAAAACAAATACCGTATATTAACACCGTATGTGGAATCTAGAAAAATGCTACTGATAAGCCTATTTACAGGGCAGGAATAAAGATTCAGACATAGAGAATGGATTTGTGAACACAGTAGGGGGAAGGAGAGCATGGGAGGAACTGAGAAAGTAACATTGACACAGATACACTACCATGTGTAAAATAGATGACTAGTGGGAAACTGCTGTATAGCACAGAGGTCTCCGCTCCGTGCACTGTGATGACCTGGTGGGGTGGGAGAGAGGCTCCAGAGGGAGGGGATATATGTATCCTTAGAGCTGATTTCACGTTGTTGTGCGGCAGAAACCAGCACAGCATTGTAAAGCAGTTATCCTTCAGTTAAAAAAAAAAATCTTCATTCTTTGTGAATTGTTCTTTGGGGTTGAGGGCCTGAACTGATAGTTTTTCTACTAATACCGTTTCATTTCATTTCATTCTAGGAGTGATCCCTCACATCCACAAGTCTCTGATTGGAAAGAAGGGACAGCAGAAAACTGCTTAGAGAGCTGTCGTAACCAGCCCTCTTCCTCCCTGTCACTGTACTGTAACGGGACAGAAGAAATAATGGGGTTATGTGGAATTTTTAAAACAGTTAAATGGAAAACCATAGACAATTACTGTAGACATGATAAAAGAAACATTTGTACGTTCTTAGAATCGAAGTTTGATAAAAGTACCTTTTCATGTGGCAACAGTTGTGTTGATTGGCTAGGTTTCTCCCTTGTGTTTTATACAAAAATGGAATTGATAAACCATTTTTTAAAAAAAATAACTTGTCTCAAAACTGTTTGTGCTGTGTTGGAAATACTTTGCTCATCCTTTGAAATTTTTAATATTTCAAATTGGTTATATATTCAGAAAAATCAGAAATTGGGAATCTGCTTCTATCATTGATACCATATTATATTGGATCTTAGATGCTACCTATTTGTAGTATATACAATTATTTTACATACCACTAAAAAAAGAAAAACTGCCAATTAAACCATGATATGCCATCAATTATAAGATGCATCCAAATTTCAGAGATCTTAGAATATTTCAAGAACTGATGAAATACGTGTGAAATTATTTGAATTAAATGAGTACTTACCATATGGCAGGTTCTGTACTAAGTGCTTTACTGATGAAATTTTATTACCCCCATCTGAAGGTATGGAAACTGAGGCTCACAGATGTTAAATGGCTTGCCAGAAAACATTTATCCAGTAGATCGAAAAAGGCAGAAGTAGGATACAAACTTAGATTTGGCTGACTCCAGAACCCACACACTTAAACCTAGAATTGAAGATTATGTAAGTTGTCTGCTTTTGGCTTAAAATTCCAGCTTTTAGTGCTCTTTTATTGGTACAGTAATATTCAGTAATTTGTACAATATTTTTAAAATATTTTTGTCAGTTTCTAAGTAACTATTGTAAGATTTAAGTTAGTGTACCAGTTAATGGTCCATCAGGAAATTATATTTTTTCTGCCTGGAAGTCTTCATTGACAATGGAAATTCTTGAATGTTTTCTAATACAATACCAGTATAAAACTCTCATTTTTAAAAACTTATTTTATTATGGAAATTTTCAAAAATAAAGAGAATAGTATGATGAACCCCCGTGTACTCAGCCTCCAACTTCAGCAGTTATCCTGTGGTCAATTTTGGTTTACCTATATCCCTCCTCAGCCCTCATGTTGATTAGTTTGAATCCCGTTCCAGGCATGATTAATTTTCATATCTACATACTTAAGTATGTGTCGCTAAAGAAGGGGTACTTTTTAGACTATAACCACAATACCATTATTTTAAGACAGCTAAGACATTTTGTAATACAAATATCCAGTCAGTATTCAAATATTCCTCATTGTTTCCTAATTTTACAATTGGTTTGTTTGAATCAGGATCCATACACTATGTCTCCATTTTACTGATAGCTCTTCAGTTTCTCTTTAATCTATAGGTCTCTTTTTTTTTTCCTTAAAATTTAATTTTTGAAGAAACAGTTCTATAGGATTGTCTCTAAGTGTGGATTTTACTGAATCTTGGCACACATTTTGAAGAAGCTTCTATACTGAGAAGATCTACAGTTATCATGTGTGAAGTTTTGTAGTTTCTAGAAAACAAAGTAGCAATAGAAAAGGCAAAATAATCTTAACAGAATTACTAGAGTTTTAATAGAGTTCTCCAGAGAATTGCTTCAAATTTTGGTAATGTAATTATTTGCTATGTCCTGTGTTGCCAGGATTGTATTTTTGTTTTCTAATGGAAGAAAACTAGAGCAATTGGGCCAGGTTCTTTGGGCCTCAGCCTCACATTTGGTCCATCTTGCTGCATCTGTACACCACTTCCTCCTACTGGCTTGTTGTAAAGTGTGTCCCAGCCATCATATTTCATCTGTTGTACCTTCACAGGTAACTAGGAAGGGTTTATGTGTGTGTGTGTGTGTGTGTGTTTTACATGTTTTTTGTGTGTGTGTGTGTGTATTTTTTTTTTTTCCCTGACACTGAGTGGCATGCAGGATTTTAGTTCCCTGACCTTAGTTCCCTCAGGATGGACCTGAGCCCATGCTTCAGGAGCATAGAATCTTAACCACTGAACTGCCAGGGAAGTCCCAATAATAATTTGAAGTGAGCCAAATTTGGTCATACTTCAGAATCCATGCAGGATTGGTTCCAGGACACCTCGGATACTCAGATCCACAAGATGCTCAAATTCATTACATAAAATGGCGTAACACTTGCACACAAGATTGGACCATCTTCCCAAATACATTAACTCATCTCTGGATACTACCTAAAACACTGTAAATACTATATATAGTTGTAAATACAGTGTAAATGTTCTGTAAATAGTTGTCAGCGCATGGTAAATGCAAGTTTTGCTTTCTGGAAATTTGTGGAATATTTTTCTCCAATATTATTTTTTAATTTGGCTGCACCAGCTCTTACTTGCAGCATGTGGGATCTAGTTTTCTGACCAGGGATGGAACCTGGGCCCACTGCGTTAGGAGAGCAAAGTGTTAACTGCTGGACACCAGGTTAGTCCTTCCAATATTTATTTTTGGTTATGCTGGGTCTTCACTGCTGAAGGCATATTTTCTCTTGTTCTGGAGGGTTGGGGCTGCTCTCTAGTTGTGTGGGCACTTCTCATTGTGGTGGCTTCTCTTGTGGAGCACCGGCTCTAGGGCATGTAGATTCAGTAGTTATGCACAAGCTTAGTTGCCCCTCAACATGACTTGTCCTAGACAAGGGATTGAACCCATGTCCCCTGCATTGGCAGGTGAATTCTCAACCAATGGATTACCAGGGAAGCTCCCTCCCGAATATTTTTGCTCCATGATTGGTTGAATCTGTGGACATAAAACCTGTACCCCAATGTTCATCACAGCACTGTTTATAATAGCCAAGACATGGAAGCAACCTAGATGCCCATCAGCAGATGAATGGATAAGAAAGCTGTGGTACATATACACAATGGAGTATTACTCAGCCATTAAAAAGAATACATTTGAATCAGTTCTAATGAGGTGGATGAAACTGGAGCCTATTATACAGAGTGAAGTAAGCCAGAAGGAAAAACATAAATACAGTATACTAATGCATATATATGGAATTTAGAAAGATGGTAACAATAACCCGGTGTATGAGACAGCAAAAGAGACACTGATGTATAGAACAGTCTTATGGACTCTGTGGGAGAGGGAGAGGGTGGGAAGATTTGGGAGAATGGCATTGAAACATGTAAAATATGATGTAGGAAACGAGTTGCCAGTCCAGGTTCGATGCACGACGCTGGATGCTTGGGGCTGGTGCACTGGGACGGCCCAGAGGGATGGTATGGGGAGGGAGGAGGGAGGAGGGTTCAGGATGGGGAACACATGTATACCTGTGGCGGATTCATTTTGATATTTGGCAAAACTAATACAATTATGTAAAGTTTAAAAATAAAATTAGAAAAAAAAAAAAAAAACCTGTGGATATGGAGGACAAACTATACTATAGATTTGTTTTAAAATTAATGTTTTTGAAATTTGAAATATTTAGTACAGGTAAAAGGAATGTGTGATGAGAGTCCTCTCTGCCCATAGGCCTTCACCCCTCTACCCAAAGACACCCACTGGAAAACATTTCTCTGTATTCTCCGAAGGATATATAAAAGCACAAAGATACACTTTATTCTGCTTTTTTACAAAAACTATCATGTTATAGGGCTTCCCTGATGGCTCAATGGTCAAGAATCCACTTGCCGATGCAGGAGACTTGGGTTTGATCCCCGGTCAGGAAGATTCCCTGGAGGAGGAAATGGCTACCCACTCCAGTATCCTGCCTTGGAAATCCCATTGACAGAGAAGTTTGGCGGGCTACAGTCCTTGGAGTCACAAGAGAGTTGGACACGACTTAGCCTAATCACAACAGTATATGTTAAATTGCATTCTACTGCTTTTTTTTTTTTTTTCACCTAAAAGTCTAGTTGATGCTATTCTGGAGACGCACTACCTTGTTTTTTAAACAACTACATCCTATCTCATTATGTCAGTGATTTTTAGCCAGAAGGCAGTTTGAAAATTTGTGGGCCTCTGACAATAGATGGGGGTAGTGCTGGATGTATTACAATGCTTGAGACTGCCCCACTGATTTCCAAACATCATGTTTGTGCATGTGAAAAATGCATCTAAGTCTAAACTCCATTTTACATGTTAACACAAAGAGTTTCGTTTTGGGTTGAAAATGTGAATATCCCTGACACTTCCCAGGCCTCTAACTGCTTTGTAATCTAATGGAAGCATAAACTTTAGAAAGGCCTAAAGGCTCCTGGAATTATGTCAAAGAGACACAGAGGTCAACTTAGGGGGGCTTGTACTAGTCAAATTTGGGATGATTTGAACATCAAAAATAATGAGTGCAATCATAATACATTGAATGAAAATCCTTGAGTCTATTGTGATAGGAGGAGGGAGGGAGAGATTAAAAGATTTCTCAGTTTTTTGCAACCACAGAATAATTGATTCAGGGGAATTCCCTTGTGGTCCAGTGGTTAGGACTTCATACACTCAACTGCTGAGGGCATGGGTTCAGTCCCTGATTCCCTGACTAGAGAAATAGGATCCCTCAAGCCATGTGATGCAGCCAAAAACTTTTTTTAATTGATTCAGGTGAAGACCAGTAATTGATATTGAAATAAAACAATCAGGTGAAAGATCTGGGAACAGAGTCTTCACACAAAGTACCATCCCACAGGTTACCTACTCAGTAGGAAGTGTACAAAGTACCTTTCCAGTGGAGCAGCTGATGGTCTGTTGAGTCTAAGCTCATATGCCAACTGACAAGAGGCAGAATTAACAATATCTGATTATATTCTTTGCAGCCAAAGATGGAGCTCTATACAGTCAGCAAAAACAAGACTGGGAGTTGACACTCAGATCATGAACTACTTATTGCCAAATTCAGACTTAAAATGAAGAAAGTAGGGAAAACCGCTATTCAGGTATGACCTAAATCAAATCCCTTATGATTATACAGTGGAAGTGAGAAATAGCTTCAGGGGACTAGATCTGATAGAGTGCCTAAAGAACTATGGACAAGGGTTTGTGACATTGTGCAGGAAAACCATCCCCAAGAAAAATGCAATGGCAAAATGGTTGTCTGAGGAGGCCTTACAAATAGCTGTGAAAAGAAGAGAAGCAAAAGGCAAAGGAGAAAAGGAAAGATATACCCATTTGGATGTAGAGTTCCAAAGAATAGCAAGGAGAGAGAATAAAGCCTTCCTCAGTGATCAATGCAAAGAAATAGAGGAAAACAATAGAATGGGAAAGACTAGAGACCTCTTCAAAAAAAATAAGAGATACCAAAGTAATATTTAATGCAAAGATGGGTACAATAAAGGACAGAAATGGTATGGACCTAACAGAAGCAGAAGGTAGAAGAGGTGGCGTGGTAGGGGGGTTCAGGATGGGAAACACGTACACCCGTGGCTGATTCATGTCAATGTATGGCAAAACCACTACAAAAAAAAAGGTGGCAAGAATACACAGAAGAACTATACAAAAAAGATTTACATGACCCAGATGATCACGATGGTGTGAAGACTCATCTAGAGCCAGACATCCTGGAATGAGAAGATAAGTGGGCCTTAGGAAATATCCCTACAAACAAAGCTAGTGGAGGTGATGGAATTCCAGCTGAGCTATTTCAAATCCTAAAAGATGATGCTGTGAAAGTGCTGCACTCAATATGCCAGCAAATTTGGAAAACTCAGCAGTGGCCATAGGACTGCAAAAGGTCAGTTTTCATTCCAATCCCAAAGAAAGGCAATGCCAAAGAATGCTCAAACTACTGCACAATTGCACTCATCTCGCACGCTAGCAAAGGAATGCTCAAAATTCTCCAAGCCAGGCTTCAACAGTACATGAACCGTGAATTTCTAGATGTACAAGCTGGATTTAGCTAAGTTAGAGGAAGCCAAGATCAAATTGCCAACACCCGTTGGATCATAGAAAAAGCAAGAGTTCCAGAAAAACATCTACTTCTGTTTTATTGACTATGCCAAAGCCTTTGACTGTGTGGATCACAACAAACTATGGAAAATTCTTCGAGATGGGAATACCAGACCACTTGACCTGGCTCTTGAGAAATCCGTATGCAGGTCAAGAAGCCATAGTTAGAACCTACATGGAACAACAGACTGGTTCCAAATTGAGAAAGGAGTACGTCAAGGCTGTATATTGTCACCCTGCTTATTTAACTTATATGCAGAGTACATCATGAGAAACGCTGGACTGGAAGAAACAAGCTGGAATCAAGAGTGCTGGGAGAAATATCAATAACCTCAGATGTGCAGATGACACCACCCTTATGGCAGAAAGAGAACTAAAGAGCCTCTTGATGAAAGAGAGTGAAAAAGTTGGCTTAAAACTCAACATTCAGACAACTAAAATCATGGCATCCGGTCCCATCACTTCATGGTAAACAGATGGAGAAACAATGGAAAGACTTTATTTTGGGGGGCTCCAAACTCACTGCAGAGGGTGACTGCAGCCATGAAATTAAAAGATGCTTACTCCTTGGAAGAATAGCTATTACCATCCTAGACAACATATTAAAAAGCAGAGACATTACTTTGCCAACAAAGGTCCATCTAGTCAAAGCTATGGTTTTTCCAGTAGTCAGTATGGATGTGAGTTGGACTATAAAGAAGGTTGAGTGCCAAAGAAGTTTTGAACTGTGGTGTTGAAGACTCTTGAGAGTCCCTTGGACTGCAAGGTGGTCCAACCAGTCCATCCTAAAGGAAGAGTCCTGAATATTCATTGGAAGGACTGATGCTGAACCTGAAACTCCAATAGTTTGGCCACCTGATGTGAAGAACTGACTCATTGGAGAAGACCCTGTTGCTGGGAAAGATTGAAGGCGGGAGAAAGGGATGCAGAGGATGAGATGGTTGGATGGCATCACGGACTCAATGGACATGAGTTTGAGTTGGCTCCAGGAGTTGGTGAGGGACAGGGAAGCCTGGCATGCTTTAGTCCATGAGGTCACGGAGTCAGGCACAAATAACTGACTGAACGATGCCTTTCTGCTTAAACATTGAACTCGTGTCCATTGAACCTTCTCTAATTTCCAGTTTACAGATAATTAAGTAGAACAAGCAGGTAACACAAAGTGGAGACATTGGCAGCAGCTCCAATGTCAATGATATTCCAAGTCAATGTGCTGGACTTAAAGAGTACAAGTCAGAGGGACTGCAAACGGGCATGAGGTTCTTCCTAGTGTGGTGAATTACAGGGATGGTTGCATTCACTACTGTACTCTTAAAATGGGTGAATTTTATGGTATATATACAGCATATGGTATATACCTGTTTGCCTGCCAAGTCACTTCAGTCGTGCCCGATTCTCTGTGACCCCATGGACTGTAGCCCACCAGGCTCCACTGTCCAGAGGATTTTTCAGACAATAGTGAAGTAGGTTGCCATACCCTCCTCCAGGGGATCTTCCCAGCCCAGGGGTTGAACCTACATCTACTTAACATCTCCTTCATTGGCAAGCAGATTCTTTACCACTACGCCACCTGGTATATTATGTAGTGTATATTACACATTATAATACCAATAGTTTTTAATATTAATAGAAATTGTTAGAAAGTAGGACTGTTCTAGATTAAAAAGACATCTAACAATCAAATAGGGTTCCCAGATGGCACTAGGGGTAAAGAATCCACTGATGCAGATTCCATCACTGGGTTGGGAAGATCCCCTGGAGTAGTAAGTGGCAACTCACTCCAGTATTCTTGCCTGGAAAACTCCATGGACAGAGGAGCCTGGTGAGTTACAGTCCATGAGGCTGCAAATAGGACACTACTGAGCAACTGAACACACAGCAAACTAGGGACTGCCCTGGTGGCTCAGATGGTGAAGAATCTGCCTGCAATGCTTGAACTGGGTTTAAACACTGGGTAGGGAAGAATCCCAGTATTCTTGCCTGGAGAATTCCACGTACAGAGGAACCTGATAGGCTACAGTACATGGAGTCGCAGAGTCGGACATGTCTGAGCAACTTTCAAATATGTAAAACCTAGGTTAGATCATGGTGGGGTTGGGGGAGAATAGCATTAAGACACTGATTGTAAAGAAACTGTACCTTAATAAAGCAGATTTGGGGCTTTCCTGGTGGCTTGATGGTAAAGACTCCACCTGCCAAGGCAGGAGACATGTGCTTGATCCCTGGGTAGGAGGAAATGGCAACCTGCTCCAGTATTCTTGCCTGGGAAATCCCATGTACAAGGAAGCCTGACATGTTAATATAGTCCATAGGGTCAGTCAGACACAACTTAGCAACTGAACAAAAGCTGATTCTAAACACAACTTTTGTCTTAGAAGTAACCTGTTGCTGCTTAAAATGAAACCTACATCAATACTCTAATGCAAACAAAGACAGATAATTGTTTAGTTTTTATTTCATAATCATAAATTTAACTTTGCAATCCAGCTAAACTTGGAGGGGGATAAGGAAAATATGGAACCCAAAGAACTGTAGCAAGAGCACAAAGATTATAGGATATTTCAAGCACATGGGGTGAAGGGGTGCTCTCCTGGGCTACAGAAGGAATGGTCTGGTGCTTAAGTAAAACACAAGTCAAATTTATTAGATTTGTCCACAGTCAGCAATGGTGATCTTCTTGCTGGTCTTGCCATTCCTGGACCCAAAGCGCTCCATGGCTTCCACAATATTCATGCCCTCTTTCACCTTGCCAAAGACCACGTGCTTGCCATCCAACCTAGAACAGAATAAAAAACATTATTACCTGTGACCAGAGATGTTAAATACTGGAAACATTTTTATTCTTCTACCTAAAAAAAGTTGGCAACACCAATAGATTGCTTTAGGCCAGTCTAAGAAACATAAAGAGTCTCCACTGTTAAGAATCCTAATTTTAGAACGGACCCCTTAAAAAGAACCAACAAATCACAAGCAAATTAGATAAAAGCACCACTTGTAACTAAAACAAGCAGCTAAATGCCCTGTTTTGCTAGAGTATCTCCACTTACTTTCTATAAGCACACTAGAAATTTTCACTATGGTCCATGCCCTTCCACTACCTTAGAGCAGGCAACAGCAGGGAAAGGGTGCCTTTGCCATCTCCTGTCTTACCACTCAGTCTTGGCAGTGCAGATGAAAAACTGGGAACCATTTGTGTTGGGGCCAGCATTTGCCATGGACAAGATGCCAGGACCTGTATGCTTCAAAATGAAATTCTCATCATCAAATTTCTCGCCATAGATGGACTTGCCACCAGTACCATTATGGCGTGTGAAGTCACCACCCTGTGAACATAAAGAGAAACATGTCACTTTTGGACACAGTCAGAAAACATGCCATGTCTACAAGGTTCAAACTTTAAGACTCAAGTTCAAAATAAGGTGGTCAAGGGACTTCTCAGGTGGTCCAGTGACTAAAACTGTGCTTGCAGTACAGAGGGTCCAGGTTCAATTCCTTGTCAGGGAACTAGATCCCACACATTGCAACCAAGACCCAGTGCAGCCAAATAAATGAATAGTAAATAAATAAAACTAGAAGGTCACTTGGAACCAAAATGGTAGAATAGCACTTCATGTGTGCACATATTTTTTTAAATAACATTATAGAACTAT
>NW_011495058.1:4404696-4407120 GCF_000754665.1 Bison bison bison
TATAGCAATTTAGATGGCATCCTATCAGTGCAAAATCGTAAAATAAACAAATGCGCCAGAAAAGTTTAACAGCAGACTGGCACCAGTGCAGACAAACCATATATACACATTCTGGAGTATTCTAGTTCAATCCTAAATTAAGACAACCCAAGTATCAGTCTATTTCATACCTGGCACATAAATCCCGGAATTATTCTGTGAAAGCAGGAACCTTTATAACCAAATCCTTTCTCTCCAGTGCTCAGAGCACGAAAGTTTTCTGTTAAAATAAAAGTATATATACATATATATATAGGGACAGAAAGGGAGACACACACACAGAAGTTAATAATCAGAATACCTTTGTTAAACTAACCTGCTGTCTTTGGAACTTTGTCTGCAAACAGCTGTAAGAGAAAAATGACAGTTAATTAACAACATCTGTTTGCATATTTTGTTGCTTAGTACCCTTGTCTTTAGGGGTTTCTGAATCATAAATTCGTTTTCTCACAAGAACATAATGCTTCTTCAGTAATTGCTCTGAATCCCAAATAAGAACTGTTCCTGACAGCCTTAAGTCCTGTGGTGTTGGGTTAGCAACATGAGACCCAAAGACGTGCCAAAAATCCAGAACCAGCAATGACTCAAATAGTGTGAGGCTTCTAAAAAGTGACTTAAAACTTTTACGTGTTATCACACCTACTTCTGAACAGATATATGGCTTCTCAAATGTACATCACCTCCCCCAACTTCAGTTTGAACCTAAGGACAAGATTTTCAGGAATAGCAAGTACTCCTGCTTGATCAGGGAGTAAACAGGTGTAATTTCAGTCACTGGTAATGAAAATGCTACTACCTCCAATCTGTTAACATAGCTTTATGGATTGGATGAGCAGTCACTTCTTGGTTTCCAGGTCCCTTACCTAGTAGTGGGGTAAAAAATAAAGATTGGTTTCTAGTACAACTGCTTCAAACCTTTCCTGCATATATAAAAAACATTCTGGCCAAAAATGCTTAAACATCACGCTTAAACAAACCCTTTAAAATATTTTATGAACTATTCCAGAGATCTGTGACTAAATCATCTATTGAAATCCTGTATGTTTCTTAGATCTAGTTACTTAGCTTCTAAGTATTGTATGTAAAACATATGGTCTCTCCTAAGTCTAACGTTTCTCAAATCCTGTACTCAACCGCTTCCCTGGTAAACCGTTACTAAAGTTAGAAGTCCGTACTGGCAGTTCCATCTCTATTCTCACCAATGGATATGCCAAGAGCTCCTATCTTATTTCCATTAAGCCGTCTGGCTAACCGGAGACACGCTAGGAAGCGTAAGGCTTAGGCAAAGTTTCCACGTGGCTCCCAATCAATTATCAGCTGACTACAGATAAAAGTGAGGCGTAGATCAATAGGATCTATTATTTCTCCTTAGAGTTTTACCTCAGGGCAAGCTTCCACATGGGCCCTTACCAATTCTTAGCTCTGACTACAGTACGAGTAGGGTACAGACTCAATAGGACCTAATGTTTTCTCTAACAGGGTTTAGGCGTCTTCTACGTGTCTCCAACGTGGACAGTTATCATGACTGGAAACCCTCTGCCCTCATGATCTGTATGGGGGCCTATCCATCCTTGGGATAAGATCCTAAAACTAACCACTGACAGCTTTTGAGAGGTCGTTAAGGAGGATAAAACCACTTAGGGCTACACCCTAAGTGAGACTGCAGGACAGAGGAGCCTGGCGTGCTGCAGTCCATGCGGTCAGAGTTGGACACGATTTAGCGACTGGACACTTCAAGACCTACCGGTTAACTGGAACGGAATCGCATTTACCGTTTCAAGAGCACGCCGAGTAACTTAGCTACCTTGCTGTAACCACAAACTGATTAATAAGTACTCTAACTAGTTAAGAAACCATCAGAGGTGCCCTGCCGCGGAGCCAGTCTGGACTAGCCCATTCTGCAGGACGACGACCGGGAGGAGCCCGGGCGCCTCCCACCCACCCACCCACCCACCCACCGTCACCGCAGCGGAAGGCGGGCCTCGGCGCCAGCGGAGGGAAGGCCGCCTGTGCATTTCCGCTCGGGGTGGGGGCCGGGAAGGGCACGAGGGGCCTCTTTTTACATTTATTTCAAGATTTTAAAGACATCTGGGGAAACCCTAGAGTCTGCCAGCCCCGCAGCCCTATAACCCAACCCTGAACTAGCAGGCGTCCTCCGGGACCAAGGCTAGACTGCTAACCCCACCGACCCTGACGCGCCCGGGGCGGGAAAAGCAGTCTTCAGGTGCGACCGTCGCGTCAGCGCGAAGGGAGCCGCTTCCGAGCCCTCGAGAGTGGCCTCGCGACCGTGGCAGCGGCCTGGGGCCGGCGTCTGCCTTCCGTTTAGGGCGTTGTCGACCCTCTGGGGCCTGCGGTCCCGCGTGGCGACCAACAGCTAGCAGCCCG
>NW_011495058.1:4407378-4434323 GCF_000754665.1 Bison bison bison
CACGGTGGGGTTGCCCATGGCAAAACGGCAAGGGAGCCTCCGAGGTGGCGGGGTCTGCAAGGCAGCACGAGCCCCGCCGCCCTCCTCTTTTATAGCCAGTTCAAGCCCCGCCTACAGCCGGTCGCGCGCCTCATCTCTGGCCAATCGCGACCACGGGTCAGTCGAAATGACGGCATGGCTGGCCTATGAGTAGAGATGGCGCCCTAGAGGCAGGACTGGAGACGCGCGTGCGTGCTGGGCGATGCGGGCAGGTTCCCGCCCGCGGGCTCCGTCTCCGCGCTGCGGCGTGAGGTCGCGCGCTAGCGACTGCTATGGGGATGGGGATCGGGAGTGCCGATGGTCCTGGTGGGCCGGTGGGAGCTGGAGGGCCGTGCACCTGCCCGGCCTCGCGACCAGGACGTCTCCCCATTGCTCAGAGGGGGCAACTGAGGCGAACGAAGGCCTCAAGGTCGCGCCGCCCGCCAAGGTCGCTTGGGGTCCAGGGAGCGCGCCTCTCTGGGAGGCTAGGTGGCCTTGGCCATCACCATTTTCTCACTGCAGATGAGGTTAAGGCCCAGTCACCTCCCTCTCTGCTTCCCCCTCTCCCTTCTAGTCTGAGAGGTTATGAAATGTTTCCAAATTGTCCTACTTTCCGAAAATATCTTGTACACTCTACTTGAATTTTCTCCAGGAGGAAGACATTAAAGCAAGAGGCCGGCAGACACTTATCTATCTATAAAGACACACTGCGCACTTTTGCCTTCCTTTTAAATCTTTTGAATTCTCTACCCCGCACCCCGTCTTTCAGAGGCAGAATTGAGTTCTGGGTGAAAGACAAAGCACAACTTAAAAATGAATTCCCTTAGTCAAAGATATTAATAATGCTTTTATTACTAGTACTAAATGCACTTATATGACCCTGGTCTTTTGTTCAGAAAACCTTGAGAAAAAAATTTATATATCCTCCAACATTTAGTTGCAACATTCAGAGTTATTTAGTATTTCTGAAACTTAGTTTCTTCATCTGCAAAACCGGGATAGGGATCTGAGAAGCAAATGAGAATTTATGACTGATGAAATCCAGTGTCTGGCATCATGCCATCATTATTAATAATGGCATTGTGAGCTTACATGTGCTCAGAGTTTATAGAGTGTGGTTTTGTTCTCACAACCACCCCATAATCCCCATTTACAGAAAAGTGGAAAGTGAGCATCTTCCATGTTAAATAGCTTGCTCAGAATAACCAGTTTAGGAGTATTAACAAAGCCAGAACTGGAAACTGAACTGCCTTTTTTTTTGCTCATTCCACATCACCTTTTG
This sequence comes from Bison bison bison, assembly GCF_000754665.1. NCBI lineage: Eukaryota > Metazoa > Chordata > Mammalia > Artiodactyla > Bovidae > Bison > Bison bison. The sequence continues at coordinate 4,408,679 of NW_011495058.1, forward strand.
CTTTGTGACCCTAAGGAAGCTGCTTGTCCTTATCTGATACAGAAAAAATGACCCAAGACCCTCAGGGGTAAACTCTCTCAACTTCTATCTCCTTCACTCTGAATCTTAAAGCAATTAGGAACCCCTCCTAAGAAATAAATGAATGAATAGTAAGGGCATCACTTATGGGTTCCCTCACATTACTATTCAAAGTCTAGTCTTCTCTTTACTACCATCCTCTCACTTCACACAGGTATACCATATGTACACTCAAGAAAATAAATATGCACGTGTTTTGTTTGTTAAAGGGGGAGCCAGTGTTGTAGGGGATCCTTTATTAGCATTATCTCTTGAATAGGACTTCCTTACCGAGTAAAATTTGAGCAGACATAGAACCTCAGGAATGTGAGGCCGTCCAGTGCCTTATTTGGATGATTCCGACCAAAAGCAAATCCAACTGAATTCAACAGAGCCCTGATCTGGTTAGCTGGAGGTGTACTATACCAACCACCAACTGGTAAGCAGAAGTCTGTGACTTTGTCCATGGAGCATATTATAAACAAATGCTTACTTCAAAAATATCTCTAGAGAGAATGTAACAGGGAAAGGTCAGGTTATTCAAAATTATAAAAACAGGCTACTTTTTTTTCATGGTAGATGACGGAAGATGGTAACTTGTCTCATATGCACTTCTTGCCCAGGGCCTCATTTGTGCTTCTGCCACGTGGCTTCTGCTGAGACCCGCAGTGACATCACAACCCACATACCCATGGCTTTCTCCAGGCCTCATCTTCCCTGATATGACTCTCCATCAGGCACAACCTCCTGCTTCCTTGATGGGCTGGACTTTTCTCTCCCATTTCTCCAACCCTGACCTTTTCCTCTTGAACTGTTCCACACATTTGTCCTGTCATAGTCATATATATGATCTTGTTTTCTTCCTTACACATTGGCTATGGTCAACCTTATTCACTCTCATGGCTCACATTCTCAGGTAACTTCTCAGCCAAGCTCCAGGCCCACATTTACTCCAGACCTGCAGGTGGCTCCTCCCTGCCCACTGGATCTCTCCTCAAGAATAAACCCTCAGACAGAGCTCTGCCACCTACCCCTCTTCCCCAGGCCTCCCCGTCCCCTAGGCCTCCTCTCCCTCCCCACCGCAACAACTCTGGCTTGGCCTTTTGCAGTAGCCTCCTAACTGGTTACTTGGCCCAGGTTTTTCTTGTTATTTCTAGAATGGTCATTCGCAAAGTAATCTGCTTTTGTAACTCCCAAGTTGTACAACCTCTTGGTCACCCATAGTGACCAGGCAGCCCCTTCATAGTCTGGTCTTAACTTGCTCTTCAGCCTCCTGACTGGGATTTTTCCTGCCACGTTGAGTTTCTCATTGCCACCCCCACCCTGCCTTTCCAGTACTCCTTCTTTGCCTGTGGCCTGTGCCACCAAACCTCACCCTGTGGTCCCCATGGGAAATCTTCCTTAGGTCTCCCAGAGGTACTGGGTCTGCTCTGCAGCTTCAAAACTCAGAAGACATGTATTGAATGAATGCATAAATCCATGAAGAAAGGGCCAACCAAAACCTGGCCCTGGGGACTCCCCTGGTGGTCCTCAGGTCTTCCACGGCAGGAGGCAAGGGTTCAGTCCCTGGTGGACAAGCTAAGATCTCACATGCCACACTGCTTAAACAAAAACAAAAGCAGGCCCTGGAGTGCGACTCGTCAGTGGGGTTGTTAATTAATTTGCACACACTGCTCAGAGCTAATGACTCTGCATCCCACTCAGGCATCAGTAATCATCCAGCCACTTGACAAGCAGCTCCTCACTGAAAATCATCGTTCAGGAGCTGAAGACGTTCACTTCAGCCCCATCATACTGTCCACCCATTTGCGGAGGATGCCTGCCCGCACCCTCACTCCTTGCTGGTTCCATCCTCGCTCCTGTCCACATCTATCCAGGCCCATCCAGGCTGTCTAGCTCCATGGCTGCTCTTCCTTTCCCCCTTAGAGGAAAAGAGCTTCCTGCAGCTCTTCTGGCTGCCTGGATCTTCCTTATCCACCAGTCCCTGAAGACCACATCCTTGCCACCCTCCTCTTCCCTCCTAATTCACTCGCAAGAGTAGTCCACGCTTCTGTGATCTGTCCAATCACTCCCCACTCCATACATGTCATCAGACTCCTGCTCCCACCCTTAACCCCAAGCTGCCCTAGCCAAGGCCTCCAGGGACCTCGCATTTATAAACTTGAGATTCATTTGCTTTATGATCGCTGGCATTTGACCCCATCATGCTGCAGGGTTCTGAGCTCTCAGCCCCAGGTACCCATCCTGCTGTTCAGAATGTGTTCAGTGGCAAGCAGGAGAAACCTCAGGCAGGAGCCGGTTTCAACAATAGAAATCCAGGGCAGGGCGCTGATCAGAGTGGCGCTGAGTAGATGGGCCTACTGAGCTGTGGTTAGAAGTTAGGAAAGCTGCATGGAATGGTCGAAATTCCAGCAGGACCACTTTCCCACCCCTGAGAGTTATGTGGGCCTGGGAAGTCTATACAGGAGTTCAGAATGCCTACCACATACAGAGATGATCAGATGCGGACAGAAAAGATGTTTATTTAGCTGAGGATTCATTCAAATTGAAAGGAAGGCCGACTTTTCTGTGCAGGACCAAGATGGGGGCCTCTGCGGCAGGCCAAAAGGAGTCTGTCTGCAGCCAGGCCAGCCTGGCCATTATTGATCTGAGTCAGGTGTTAAAACATGCAGTAGGTTTCTCTCTCTCTTTGACTTAGATATGCAATTTTTTTTTTTTCCTTGCTGCACTGCCCAGCATGCAGGGATCTTAGTTCCCTGACCAGGAATCGAACCCATTCCCTCCGCAGTTAATGCTCAAAGCTCTAACCACTTGACTGCCAGGGGATTCCTTGCATTTCCTTTTTTTTTTTTTTTTAATTTATTTGGCTGCGCCAGGTCTTAGTTGTGGTATGCAGGATTTTTAGTTAGGGCATGTGGGATCTTGTTCCCTAACCAGGCATCAAACTCAGGCCCAGTGCATTGGGAGCTCAGAGTCTTAACTGGTTCAGAAACTGCCAGGGAAGTCCCTGCATTTCTTTTTTAACAGCTTTTAACAAGTGAATTTCATGGTGTGTAAGTTTTATTGAGATGTAGTTTACATACCATGACATTTACTTGTTTTAATCATACAATTCAGTAATTTTTTAGCAAATTCAGAGCAGTGCAAATATCCCCACAGTCTAATTTTAGAACATGTCCCTTACCCCAAGTACCTTGTACCCTTTTTTAGTAATTCCTTGTTTCCACCCAGCAACTGCTTTTAAAATTCTGTAGTTAAAAAGTGATTTAGACTTGTGGTTTGAAATGGAAATACTATAAAGTTTATATATGGTGTTTAAACATTTAAGAGAACTTTAGGTTCAACATATCCGAAAGTCTATTAGAACTATTTATTGCTCAAGGTGGTTTTTTTCTTTGCTAATTTGGACAATTAAGTACTTCAAAAGGAAACCAAATGTATTACACCTATAAATGCAGTTTAAATGTTGGAAGATGTAGTAAAAGAATTCAAATCTGCCATGTTTATAAAGAGACTAATATGATGTACAAGCTAAAGAACTAGGTTTTAAAATGATAGTTTAATAAGTTAAATATCAGTTGTGAAAATATAATAAAACAAATATAAAATGTAACAAACACTGAGTGGCTTTTTTACATAAAAAAGAAGCTGCAGGATTCCAGTCTACATGTCAAGGGCCCTAGGGCCTTTGGTTTTCTGTCCTCAGGACTGTCACTTCACAGTTCCGAATGGTGCCACCATCTCCCCTCCCCTCCCCTCCTGCATCGCCCCAAGTTCATGTTCAAGATAGTCTGGTTGCCGTGAAGACTAAGGAAGAGGGAGAAAGGGAAAGGGGAAGAAGCCCGAGAATTACGCCAGCACAATCCTGTTGGCTAAGCTTTCCCAGGAGCCCCGCCCAGTGGCTTTCACCCTTGGCTGCAGGAATCCAGGAAGATGAATATTTTGATCTGGGCACATTGCCAACCGAGCCACCCGGCTTCTGTTAGTAAGAAGGAAGGCAAAATGGATGCTTTGGGAGATAACAGGCAGCATCCAAGGCACCAATTATTGTCACCCAGCAGAAAAGGGATAGACTGGGAGGGATGGGGGTGTTCTCAGTCCTCAGGAAACCTGCACAATAGGGCACAGGGAGAAACCCCACTCAGCCTGGCTGGGGAGGACCACGCCCCACCCCCACCAGAAATGTTGGATCTGATGGCACAGTGGGGATTGCATCTGCTTAGTGGAGCCCTGATCATTCCAATCTCCCCAATCACCCCGGATCACAGGAGGCTGGGAAAAGTGGTGTCTGGTGTTCTCATGTATTTCCCACTCAGAAGGTGGGGCATTTCCCTAAAACAGAAAAGGGCACAGTAACCAAACAAGGATAAATATGGCTTACGATAGTTAAGTCAGGATTCCAGGAGGAATTGGGTGCCATTATTAAGATCATTATTTAATTCTCACAGCAGTCCTTTGAAGTAGGTACTATTATTTTTGCTATTTTTCACAAGAGGAGACAAGCTCAGAGAAGTTGAGTAACTTCCTTGGAGAGAGAGAGCCAGGGTTGATGCCCATTCTACCTGGCTCTGGGTCCTGTGCTACTCACTGTCATGCCACATCCTAAAATTTTTTTAAATCCTGTTAAATATATGTAACATAAAGTTTGCCATTTTAACTAATAAGTGTACAGTTTATAGGCATAAAGTGCATTCCTATTATTATGCAGCTATCACCACCATCCATCTCCAGAACTTTTTCATCTTCCCAAACTGAAACTGTCCCCATTAAACACTAACTACCCATCTTCCACTCCCAGCTCCTGGCACCCATAGATCTGCTTTCTGCCTCTATGAATTTGCTTATTCTAGAAACTTCACATAAGTGGAGTCATACAGTATTTGTCCTTCCTTGACTGGCTTATTTCACTTAGCATAATGTCCTCTAGCTCTATTCAGGTTGTGTCAGAATTTCCTTCTTTTTTGTAGCTGCATAATATTCCTTTGTTTATCCATCCTTCTATCCATGAACACTTAGGTTGCTTCCATCTTTTGGCTATTGTGGATAACGCTGCTATGAACATTGGTGAGTCCTTTCTTTCAATCTCTTCGTGCATATTCTATGAAGTAGAATTTCTGAATCAGACAATAATACTGCTTTAATTTTTTGAGGAACTTCCATACTGCACCATTTCCACAGCTACACCATTTTTCATTCATTCCAGCCATGCACAACAGTTCCAATTTCTCCACATCGTCACCAATGTGTTATTTTGTTTGTTTTTACAAGAGCCGTCCTAATGGGTGTGAGGCGGTGCCTTGTTGTGGTTTTGACTTGCATTTCCCTAATGATTAGTGCTATTGAGCATCTTTTCTTGTGCTTTTGGCCATTTGTATGTCTTCCTTGAACAGAGAAATATCTGTTCAAGCCTAATCTATTCTTTAAGTGAGTTGTCTGGCTTTTTGTTGTTGAGTTTTAGGAAGACTTTACATATTCTGGATATTAATCCCTTACCATATATATAATTTACAAATATGTTCTCCCATTCTGTAGGTTGCCTTTTCATTCTGTTGATAGTGTCATGAATTTTTTTGAGTTCCCAGGCGGTAGCCATTATCTTGATCTCATCTTTGGCTGTGTGATAAGTCACACTCCGTTTGGGTTTGTATTTGAGTCCTACCAGAAAGGGAAGGTCACTTTACCCACACAGCCCAGTTCTCCAGGTTCCTGGGGTGATTTCTGCCAAGTCCCTGTGGTGACCATCCAGGCCTCTTTCTCTAATGCTGAAGGCAGAACTGCAGCAGGTGAAGGCAGAGCCAGCAGAGGAAACTGAGGCAAGGACCATTCAGCCCACTGCCCAGGAGCAGCTACAGCACATACGGTTGTGTTGTTGTTTTAGTTGCTCAGTCGTGCCCAAGTCTTTGCAACCCATGAACTGTAGCCCACCAGGCTCCTCTGCCCATGGGGATTCTCCAGGCAAGAATCCTGGAGTGGGTTGCCATTCCCTTCTCCAGGGGATCTTCCTGACTCACAGATCGAACCCAGGTCTCCTGCATTGCAAGCAGATTCTTTACCATCTGAGCCATCAGGGAAGCCCATCATGTACAGAGCGCAGAGCAAAATGAAATATGAGGCCCCTTGTTAAAAAATTATCAAGGGTTCCAGGACAGAGACAGCAGAATATTAAACCAAGTTCAGGGGTTGGGTGGTGGTATGGGGGTTACAAGCAGCTCCTGAAGTCAGCTCTGCCACTGCTTTTGGTGGCAAAGCATCAGGTGCCTGGCAGCCCTGGGCACAGGGAACTTTACACACACCCCCTGTTTTCCAAGGCCATCACCAAGTGCTCATGAGGAAGAGTGGAGGCTGGTCCAGGAGATGGAGACTACCTGAGGCTCTGGGGGAGGAACAGGGGCCTGAGGGACCCTCCAATGACAGAGTCTTGGCAGTAAGCACCCGGCAGTGACTGTCTGCCCCTGAGGGGACAACGAGTGAGACCTGGGTCTGAGGCTCAAGCATGTGGGGCTCCTGGAGCCTGAGAGTAACCATGCCAGCCCTGACACCACGTGCCACTGGGGATGTGGCAGGAGAGCCAAGACCTCCTGAAGGACAGGCATGTGGGGCCTCTATGTCCTGACAGCAGGACGTGGCCAGCTGCACCAGGAGGTGAAAGAGCAGAGTGAGACCACCCGCCACGGTGCAGGGGCCCAGCGCCCGCTGCAAGAGACGCTCACACACTCAGATGCCGATTCCAGCAAAGGAAGGCCCAGTCCGGCTGTCTGTGCTGAACTGAATCTAACGCCGCAACAGAGCTCACCCACAGGCCAGGCAGGCTGAGCCCAACAGCTGACAAGCAAGGATGTTCCATTTCCTGGGTGTCCTGACCCTTTACTTCAGCCGCTGCTGCTCTTTACACACTGTGTCTGGAATTCAGTATTGAATGCCTCGTGCCTGACTGCCTTTGAAGTGGGGCATTGACTTTTTCCTGCCATTGGACTGGAACTTGCGCTTTTGGTTCTTCTGGATGTCTAGCTTGCTAACTCACCCCACAGATCTTGGGGCTTGTCAGCCTCCATAATCATGTGAGCTAATTCCTCATAATAAACAAACAAATATACATATCTCCTGTTGGTTCGGTTTCTCTGGAAAACTCTAAATATAGACACAAAAAAGAAGGAAAAGGAAAAAAAAAAAACACTAGATAAAGTGACCCATCATCTAGAAAGACAACAGTCAGTGGAGCCAGACCCAGTGACGGCCTGTGTCATAAGGCAGAGACTTGATTTATTTAAAGGCATTTATTTATTTACTTATTTGGCTGCTCCAGGTCTTATTTTCAGCTTTATGGGATCTGGTTCTATGACTAGGGACCGAACCCAGGCCCTCTGCTCTGGAGTCTTAGCCACTGGATGACCAGGGAAGTCCTTGTTCTGCTTTGTTTTTAAGTCAGTAACAATAACTAAGAATTGTATTTACAAATAATACATAAGACATCAATTTTTTAACAGACTTTCTAAAAAGAAACTATTTTTAAAAGCAGTTTTAGACTCATAGCAAAATTGAGGGGAAAGTACAGACATTTCCTGTACATTCCCTGTCCCCACCCACCCATCCCCTGCCCTGCCAGCCTCCCCATTATCAACATCGCTTACCAGAACAGTGCATGTGTTACAGCTGATGAAACTGCATCAACACCTTGTACTGACCCAAACAGTTTACATTAGGGTTCTCTCTTGGTGTTGTATATTCTATGGGATTTGGGGATTTTTTTGGCCATGCCTGATGTCTTGTGGAATCTTTGTTCCCTGACCAAGGATGGAACCGTCTGTTCCGTCTGCTTTGGAAGTACAGAGTCTTAACCACCAGACTACCAGAGAAGTCCCTTCTATGGGTTTTAACAAACATATAAATACAAGTGTCCACACCTGACCTGCCTCTTGAGAAACCTGTATACAGGTCAGGAAGCAACAGTTAGAACTGGACATGGACCAACAGACTGGTTCCAAATAGGAAAAGGAGTACGTCAAGGCTGTATATTGTCACCCTCCTTATTTAACTTATATGCAGAGTACATCATGAGAAACGCTGGGCTGGAAGAAGCACAAGCTGGAATCAAGATTGCCAGGAGAAATATCAATAACCTCAGATATGTAGATGACACCACTCTTATGGCAGAAAGTGAAGAAGAACTAAAGAGCCTCTGGATGAAAGTGAAAGAAGAGAGTGAAAAAGTTGGCTTAAAGCTCAATATTCAGAAAACAAAGATCATGGCATCCGGTCCCATCACTTCATGGGCAATAGATGGGGAAACAGTGGAAACAGTGTCAGACTTTATTTTTCTGGGCTCCAAAATCACTGTGGATGGTGATTGCAGCCATGAAATTAAAAGACACTTGCTCCTTGGAAGGAAAGTTATGACCAATCTAGACAGCATATTAAAAAGCAGAGACATTACTTTGCCAGCAAAGGTCCGTCTAATCAAGGCTATGGTGTTTCTAGTAGTTATGTATGGATGTGAGAGTTGGACTATAAGGAAAGCTGAGCACCGAAGAATTGATGCTTTTGAACTGTGGTGTTGGAGAAGACTCTTGAGAGTCCCTTGGACTTCGAGGAAATCCAACCAGTCCATCCTAAAGGAGATCAGTCCTGGGTGTTCATTGGAAGGACTGATGTTGAAGCTGAAACTCCAGTACTTTGGCTACCTGATGCAGAGAGCTGACTCGTTTGAAAGGACCCTGATGCTGGGAAAGATTGAGGGCAGGAGGAGAAGGGGACGACAGAGGATGAGATGGTTGGATGGCATCACCGACACAATGGACATGAGTTTGGGTAAACTCCGGGAGTTGGTGATGGACAGGGAGGCCTGGCGTGCTGCGGTTCATGGGGTTGCAAAGAGTCGGACATGACTGAGTGACTGAACTGAACTGTTAAGGATTACACAGAACATTTTTATTGCTCTAAAAATCCCCTGTGCTTCACCTGTTCATCTCCCAGCCCCCAACCCCTGGCAACCACTGATCTTCTTACTGTCTCCATAGTTTTGTCTTTTCCAGAATGTCATATAGTGAAAATCACACAGTATGTATTCTTTTCAGGTTGACTCTTTCACTTAGTAATATGTGTTTAAGTTTCCTCTATGTAGTTCAACTGCTTATTTCTTTTTTAAAAAATTTTATTGAAGTGTAGTTGATGCACAATATTATAAAAGTTGCAGGTGTACAACAGATGGCTTATTTTTTAGTGCTGAATAATATTCCATTGTCTGATTGTTCCACAGTTTATTTATCCATTCATCTATTGAAAGACATCTTGGTGGCTTCCAGATTTTGGCAATTGTGAATAAAGGTGCTATAAACATCTCTGTGCAAGTTTGTGTGGACATGTTTTCCACTCCTTTGCATAAATACCAAAGAGTCTGACTGCTGGATTGTGTAGTAGGAGCGTGTTGAGTTTTATAAGAAACCATCAAACTGTTTTCCAAGGTGGACGGACTATTTTGCATTCCCACCAGCTGTGAATGAGGGTTCCTGTTGCCTTGGTGTTTTATTTTTTATCATGAGTGTGTATTTTCTATACAAAAGCAGCATTTCCTGCTCGGGTTGCAAGAAAGTCAAGCACAAGAAAGTCAAGTGACACTGTTGGGAGTAGGCAGCAGCTCCACTTCAGACTCTTCTTATATGGGCTCCTGGGGAAAAAGAGCAGACCCCAACCTCTGGAGAACTTGGGCTCTGTGGTTCCACTCCATCGCAGTCAGAAGGGATTTTGGCTACAGACTGGAAACACCAAACAACACCAGCTCAGGTCACATGGTCTCTTTTGATGTCAGCAGGGTCGGTTGGCCAGTCCATCTGGCGGAGCTTGCTCCACCGTCCTTCACCTCCTGGTCCAGTCCTGACCCCCGCCCACATCCAGCAGCAGGAGGGAAGAGCAGGACAGAGGAGACAGCCCCTTGAAGCCAGCCAGGGTCTCAGCACCGGAAGGGGCCATAAGGAGCTTCAGGGGAGCCAGGAAGGAAGCTGCTTCTCCAGGGGAGGGCAAGGTTACCACGTCTAGGTCTTGCTCTGCTATCAAGCATCAAAGCAGAGGGCAGAACTCTTCCTCAATCAAACCTGCAAATGCCCCCTGGACACCTAAATGGAGAAGATGCCAACAAGAGCGCAGTGTGCTTGTGAGATGCTTAGCAATGGGCAGATGTGACAGCCCTTGGGGAGTGTGGGCCAGGCCACAGCACCTCCCACAGGCAGCTTTGCATCCACCCTATTTGTTTCTGCCTTAATCTCTTTGACAAATGTTCTGGGCGTCGGAATAAATCGGGATACAGGAGATATCTGGTCCCTGCCCTCACGGAGTTCACAGTCTTGTGGGGAAGAACAGATAAAAATTATGATCTCCTCTGCTCAGGAATGTTTAATCAAGCTCTAGACTTCCCTGGTAGGGACAGGACACATGGGAGATAAAGGAGAAAACTGAGCAATGCTAGGAGGGATCAGCCAGGTGAGTGTGGGACATTCTACAATGTGACTTATCTGAACCGTTAAAAAAAATTCAATGCAAGGGGAAAAAAGGCCAAAGACTGTTGTAGACTAAATGAGACTAAAGAGATACAATAACCAGTTGCAAAAGTAAACCTTGATTGGATCCCAGATTGAAAAAGAAAAGTGATAAAATGCATTTCAGGGGGCTTTCCTGGTGGTCCAGCGGTTGAGAATCTGCCTTCCAATGCAGGGGATGCAGGCTCAATCTCTGGTTGGGGAACTAAGACCCCACACACCACAGTGCGACTAAGCCCACGTGCCTCAACCAGAGAGCCTGCGCACCGCAACTGCTGAGCCTGTGTGCTCTAGACCCTGTGCTCCATAACTAAAGAAGCCCCTGTGCACTACAGCTAGAGAAAGCCTGTAAGCACAACAAAGACCCAGTGCAACCAAAAGAGGGGGTGCATTTGGGGGGGGTGTCTTTTTTTAATTTTTAAATTGAAGGATAATTGCTTTACAGAATTTTTGTCATACATCAACAAGAATCAGCCATAGATAGGGGACACCCATGTCCCCTCTCTCCTGGAACTCCCTCTCCATCCAACCCTTCAGCCTGTTGCAGAGCCCCTGTTTGAGTTCCCTGAGTCACACAGCAAATTCCCGTTGGCCATCTATTTTACAAACTGTATTGTAAATTTCTATGTTGCTCTCTCTATACATCTCTTCTCCCTCCTCTCCTCCCACCATGTCCATAGGTCTGTTTTCTATGTCTGTTTCTCCACTGCTGCCCTGAAAATAAATTCATCAGTGCCATCTCTTCAGATTCCATATATATGTGTCAGTGTATGATATTTACATGTCTCTTTCTGACTTACTTCACTCTGTATAATAGGCTCTAGTTTCGTCCACCTCATTAGAACAGATTCAAGTGCGTTCCTTTTTATGGCTGAGTAGTATTCCATCATATATATGTACCACAGCTTCTTTATTCATTCATCTGTTGATGGACATGTAGGTTGCTTTCATGTTCTAGCTATTGTAAATAGTGCTGCATTGAACATTGGGGTACATGTGTCTTCGTTGTGTAAGCCACAACAAAGACCCAGTGTAACCAAAAAACTGGGGGCTGCATTTTAGGACAAATGGGAAATTTGAATGTAATAGATGAGGCTGTGGAATTACTGTTCATTTTCTTAGGTGTGATACTGGTAGCAGAGAACATTTTTGTTTCTCCAAGGTGCATGTTGGAGTATGTAGAGATGAAATGTTTGGAGGCGTGAGTTGGTTCCTTATACGGAGTGAGGGTAGGGGTATGTTCAGGGGTTGAGCTGGAGGCGTGGCTTAGGTGGTTTGCATATCCCTTGGATGGTGTTGAGTGCAGGGGGTATACGCAGTACCCTGCTTTCACTCCCAACACCCACTTTTTCCTCCCAGCTCTTCAAAAGTGGCAGTTGGGTTTTGAGGCTCTTTGTATCTTTTTGTCCATAATTTGCTCCAGCTGCACATACACCCAGTTGTTTCTAGTCCCATATAGTATCTTTGTATTTTGTTGCTCAAAGAGACATTTGTCCAGGTACCAGCATTGCAGCAAAGGGCCCAGGGTCCCAGCCTGTCTCACCCCAAGGTCCTTGGTGGCCCTTTCAGGATGGTAGTTTTGAACCCTTCTTTTGCAAGCTGGTTCTGGGTGGGTCACAGTCACCTGCAGCTGGGTGGTGGCTAACACCCCATGGAGATGGTTTTAATAGAGGAGCGCCCTGGCCAGAAAGAGCTGAGTGTCTTACTGGGGGAGCAGTGTCAATCACTGCTAGTCACAGCTAAGAATGAGGAAACAGGAGCAACTTACATGGAAATAAAAACATGAACTTTACGGAAGGGGCAGCTAACCAAGGGATGATTCACTTATATCAGGCTCAAGTCCAGGCTGAATTAATCTCTGGTGAAAGAGGCCAGATCGGCGATAGCTGAGGGGGTGGGGGGAGTGGTGGAAAATTCTGTCGTCACTGCGACAGTGGATCCACAGGTGCATGGCCTTAGAGAACTCACTTCTGTATGTCAAGTTAAACAAATGGATTAGGCCAATGACTTCCAACACAAAAAGTAAACAGCAAAAAAAAGAAAAAAATCTTCCACAGTCCCTGGGCTGATGAAACACTTGCTTAATGCTGTCTAGACTTCTCCCTCCAACCACTGCCCTACCATCCCTGCCTTCTCTCGTTGAACCTGTGGCAGGTAAGGACACTCTCAACGGCCATCCAAGCTTGGAAAGGCAGAGAGGCTGGGGCTGCAGTGAGTGGAGCTAAGAGGAACGAGGTGGCACGGCAGCCCCCTACTGCAAGGAGAGGACGTGTGTGGGCTGTGCGTGCTAAGTCACTTCAGTGGTTCCAACTCTGTTTGATACTATGGATTGTAGCCTACCAGTCTCCTCTGTCTATTGGATTCAGCAAGAATACGGCAGTGGGTTGCCATGCCCTCTACCAGGGGATCTTCCTGATCTAGGGATTGAACTCTCATTTCTTTTCTCCTGCTTCAGCAGGCAGGTTCTTTACACTAGCCCTACTTTGGAAGCCCCAGGGAGAGGACACAGACCGCCAAACCTAGAGGGAGACAAGGCTGGCAACGTAGGGAGCCGCCTCTAAGGAACAGTAAGTATTCCCTCCTTGTCAATGTTTACAGAAGTGGGAGGAAGGTTGGTGTAATCCTTTACATGGTAGGATTCACCCTTCAAGCCATGTGCCCCCAGAACTTAGTTCTGTGTTGGAGGAGGTTTAACTATTGTTTCAATGTCTGTACTGGTAAGTCTGCTCCTATTTTGTTTCTTGTTGGGTCAGTTTTGGTTATTTGTGTTTCTAGGAATTAGACCATTTCACCTAAGTTATATAATTTGTTGGTGCATGACTGTTTATAATATTCTCTTACCTTCCTAAGGATAAGAGATCTTCATGACCGAGATAATCATGAAGGTATCACTCACCTAGAGGCAGACATACTGGAGTGTGAAGTCAAGTGGGCCTTAGAAAGCATCACTATGAACAAAGCTAATGGAGGTGATGGAATTCCAGCTGAGCTATTTCAAATCCTAAAAGATGATCCTGTGAAAGTGCTGCACTCAATATGCCAGCAAATTTGGAAAACTCAGCAGTGGCCACAGGACTGGAGGTCAGTTTTCATCCCAATTCCAAAGAAAGACAATGCCAAAAAATGTCCAAACTACTGCACAGTTGCACTCATCTCACACGCTAGTAATGCTCAAAATTCTCCAAGCCAGGGTTCAACAATATGTGAACCATGAACTTCCAGATGTTCAAGCTGGTTTTAGAAAAGGCAGAGGAACCAGAGATCAAATTGCCAACATCCGCTGGGTCATCGAAAAAGCAAGAGAGTTCCAAAAAAAATCTACTTCTGCTTTATTGACTACGCCAGAGCTTTTGACTGTGTGGATCACAATAAACTGGAAAATTCTGAAAGAGATGGGAATAGCACGTCACCTGACCTGCCTCCTGAGAAATCTGTATGCAGGTCAGGAAGCAACAGTTAGAACTGGACATGGAACAACAGACTGGTTCCAAATAGGAAAAGGAGTATGTATATTGTCACCCTGCTTATTTAACTTATATGCAGAGTACATCATGAGAAATGCTGGGCTGGAAGAAGCACAAGCTGGAATCAAGATTGCCAGAAGAAATATCAATAACCTCAGATATGCAGATGACACCACCCTTATGGCAGAAAGAGAACTAAAGAGCTTCTTGATGAAAGTGAAAGAAGAGAGTGAAAAAGTTTGCTTAAAGCTCAACATTCAGAAAACGAAGATCATGGCATCTAGCCCCATCCCTTCATGGAAAATAGGTGAGGAAACAGTGGAAACAGTGGCTGACTTTATTTCTGGAGGCCCTCAAATCACTGCAAATGGTGACCGCAGCCATGAAATTAAAAGACGCTTACTCCTTGGAAGAAAAGTTATGACCAACCTAGATAGCATATTAAAAAGCAGAGATGTTACTTTGCCAAAAATGGTCCATCTAGTCAAGGCTATGGTTTTTCCAGTGGTCATGTATGGATGTGAGAGTTGGACTACAAAGAAAGCTGAGCGCCGAAGAATTGATGTTTTTGAACTGTGGTGTTGGAAAAGACTCTTCAGAGTCCCTTTGACTGCAAGGAGATCCAAGCAGTCCATCCTAAATGAGATCAGTCCTGAATAATCATTGGAAGGACTGATGTTGAAGCTGAAACTCCCAATACTTTGGCCACTTGATACAAAGAACAGACTCATTTGAAAAGGCCCTGATGCTGGGAAAGATTGAAGGTGGGAGGAAAAGGGGATGACAGAGGATGAGATGGTTGTATGACATCACCGACTCAGTGGGCATGAGTTTGAGTAGGCTTCAGAGTAAGTGATGGACAGGGAGGACTGAGGTGCTGCAGTCCATGGGGTCACAAAGAGTCAGACACAGCTGAACAACTGAACTGACTGACTGATCCTCCTAAGATGAGCTCATTAGTAATTTCCCTGGATTTCATTTCGTATTTTGGTCATTTGTTTCTTTTCCTTTAGTCAGTCTAGCTGAAGGTTTGTTCATTCTGTTGCTTTTCAAAGAAAACAACTTTGCTGACAATGGTTCTCTATTGTTTTCCTACTCGCTCTTCTGTTATTTCCTTCCATGAGCTCTGGATTTAGTTTTTTCTACTGCCTTTAGTTGTAGTTAGGTTGACTGAGCTCTCTGTTTGTAGACATTTACATCTATAAATTTCCCTACTTAAACTGCTTTAAGTTCAATCGCTCGTGTCCGACTCTTTGCGACCCCATGAATTGCAGCATGCCAGGCCTCCCTGTCCATCACCAACTCCCGGAGTTTACCCAAACTCATGTGCATTGAGTCAGTGATGCCATCCAGCCATCTCATCCTCTGTCGTCCCCTTCTCTTCCTGCTTAATTGCATATTAGATTTTGGTGTGTAGGGCTACCCTGGTGGCTCAGTGGTAAAGGATCATCTGCCAATGCAGGAGACGACGGGTTATATCCCACATACCGCAGAGTAACTAAGCCCATGAGCCACAACTACTGAGCCCATGTTCCAGAGCCCAGGAAGCACAACCACTGAACCCGTACGCCACAGCTACTGAAGTCCAAGCACCGTAGAGCCCGTGCTCCACAAAATGAGAAGCCACGATAAAAAGCCTGCACATTGCAACAAGGAATAGACCCCTCTTGCCACAACTAAAGGAAAGCCTGTGCTGCAACAAGGACCCAGCACAGCCAAAAAAAAAAAAATTTGCTTACAAAAACCAATTTGTGTAGTGTTTTATCCTGTAGTTCATTTGTGGTTTCTCCTTTGATCCTTCAGTTTTTGAAGTGTCCATTTCCACATATTTGAGTTTTCCAGCAGATAACAGTCTTCTGTTCTGCTACCTACATTTCACTGTGGTCAGACTACATTCTTTGTATGATTTCAACCTTTTTTTTATTGAGACTTGTTTTACAGTCTAACACGTGGTCTCTCCTGGAGAATGTTCCACATGCACTTAAAAATAACAGGTACTCTGCTTCTGTTGGGTGAACCGTTCTGTTAGGCCTAGTTGGCTTTTTTTTTTTTTAAGATGTGTATTTGGTATGTACATTGTGCTTAGTCGCTCATTTGTGTCCAACTCTGTGACCCTTTGGACTGTAGCCCTCCAAGCTCCTGTCTGTGGGATTCTCCAGGCAGGGGATCTTCCTGACCTAGGAACAGAAACCTACATCTCCTGTCTTCAACACTGTAGGCACATTCTTCACCTGCTGAGCCATCAAGGACTTACTGGGATATACAATACATGAAGCCTGTGAAACTCATGCAACCGCCACTCCCCTTGAGGATCAGGACCCCATTGATACTACCACCCTCCCTGGACACACCATGCTGTTCCGACAGGGAGCACTGTGGCCAACATGTCGACCATCTTGCTTCCCTTCATCACTGCCTCATGTGTGTGAATCCATGAAATGTATATATTTGGTGTCATGTTTTGTAGAACGCCATCACATTTCATCAGCTCCCACAACTTAATTTCATCCTGCTCTGTTTGAGGAGACGCTGCAGTGACACCGGAGCTCGGCCCTGATGGTGTGCACTTGCCCCTCAGATCCTCCACTGCCACCCCCCGCCCTGGGTGGAGTTTGAGTAGCTAGGAGCATCTTGGCTCATCCCCACCTCCTGGTCTCTCCACTCCACCCAACATCCAGAATGTTACAGGCTGACAGTGCAGAGGCCTGGTGAGACCACAAGGTGGGACAACATTCCCAACTATGCCTAATGTCCCCCAGAACAGGTAGGGGAGCACGCCCCCCCACCCCTAGGGGTGGGCTCTGCTGGGCCTGTCCCTGATCCCGTTGCCTACCTGTCCTTAGGGTGGGCTTCTGGGCAAACCCTGGGGGCACTGTTCCTCCCTAAGCCTTTCTCTCCTTTTGTAACCTTGGGCAGGAACATGGCTGCAGAGGGATAGGAAGGCGCACACCTGGGGTTTCAAGATGTCAGTGGGCAACTTGGAGCCCCCCCGTCCTGGACACTGCCCCTCGTCCATTGGGGCCGGTCTCTGGGTGTGCTACCCCCTCTCCCTGACAGGGCTCATAAGCCTTTTCTGCTGGACTGGAAGGCCCATGGGGCCACTTGGGCAGTGAGCACACAGATGAACCAGTGTCCAGCTGGTCAGGCACTCAGACCCTGCTCCTTGGCCCCACAGCTGCTCCACGCCTGAGGCAAGCCCACACGGTGACGTGGTGGCAGATGTGTCTCCCAGCCCTGGTGACACTTCATAAATAGCTCTCTAGCCAGAGCCAACTTGGAAAATTCCAGGGACAAGGAAATTTACCGCGGGTTGCAAATAGCTGGGCCTTGCCTTAAGCAGGGAGCCCCGCCCATGTGTGGTAAGCAGGTTGAGCAGGAAGGAGGGACTTGGCAGGCCCACCACGAGGGAGTCCTTTAATAGAGACAGGCAGACAGGGGACACGACTTGGCCCTGCACCTAGAGTGTGGTGGCCCCTCCTCCCCCACCTGGCGTGGCCCCAGGGTGGACGTGGGAGGACAGGTGGATTTAAAAAATACTGTGGGACCAATTCTTCACTCGTACAGAAAAGGGCAACTTGGGGGGAACAGGCTGCTGGAGAATCTGCACATGGAGCTGAGTCTGAGCCCGACCGCCAGTAGGAGGGAGCCTGCTGCCCCCCACCCCTCCCAGCCTGCACATGGGTGAGGGCAGGAGCCCATGGAGACCCACGCTGCACAGAGGGACCAGCCACCCTACATCTATTAGTGTTTCTACACTATGTACACTATTGTGCTTTAGAGCCCCCCACCCCCAGCCTCAGCCTGAAGCCCCTGCCATAGCAGGTTGGGCGAGACTAGGCCCCAGGACAGAGTAACCCCCTCCTTGCTGGCCTAGGGCCAAACGGGTCATTGAAACAGAAAGGTCAACGCTGGACAAGATGCAGGCTGGTGGGAGCAAGTGGGGTGGGGGGCCTGGGTGAGGCTGGAGTTCAGGGGTGGTGGGTATGCATGAACCAGGCAGGGCTGGACAAGCATGGGCTGGTACAGATGGGGGCAGGGCTGGGCATCTCCTCAAAAACAGTTCTGCAGCTGCAAACTGGGCCAGTGAGAACCCTGCCCCAGGGCTCCGCTCCCAGCCAGTGCAGTGCGGCCTCCAGCAGCCAGGTGTCAGGGGCGGGTCCCAGCTCCAGGTGTACACGTGGGGAGGGCCGCTGGTGTCAGGTGGGGCTGGGCTGGAAAGAAGGGTGCGAGACATCGGTGGGCATGTCTCTGCCAGCCAGGTGGTCGACGGATAGGGTCAGTTGTTCTCGAAGAGAGAAAGCAGGTCATCGTTGCTGTTCGTGGGGAGGTCAGGTGGGCCCAGGTAGGACAGCAGCTCATCAGGGTTAGTCAGTTCTGGAAGCAGCTGGGGACAAAGCAAACCTGATAGCAGCTCTGGCCTCAGACCTGCCACATCATCCCAACCGGGTTCCCAGGCCCAGCCGGGAAGTGGGGTGCCCCCCCCTAGCCTCCAACACAGGCTAGCACCAGAGCCCCTCAGTCTGCTCCTCACAGGGCCTCTTCCTGCCGAAGACTGCTCTGCAACCGGGAATCACTTTTGTTAAGCTGTCCAAGGGCAACATGGAACACCCGGCCCGTGAGGGGTCCTGAACACGAACAGCATGAATGCAGAAGGTAGAATTTTCTGCTTTGAGCTGTGCTTTCCACATTTTTTCACACTGAACTTTGTATTCATTTATCAGGATGGAGGGACAATCACCTGTCTTTTATGCACTGGTTCTGGCTCGCACACCACCTGTGAGTCAGACAAGTCAAGTCAGACCCTTGTATCACTGGCCACAAGCCAAGTCTTCCCGGGGACTCTGCATGTGCCATGTTGGCGCGCAGGTCCCGAGAACCAGATGCCTGGACACAATCACCCCACAGCTACTCTGGACACCTGACACTCAACAAAAATGCTGGCATCACCCAGCCAGCTCTCCCCGAGTCTGGAAGCCATGGAGGAGTCACTGTCTTTCCTTCTGTGAAGTGCACGGACCCTGGGGACAACAGATAAGCATCCCCGATCCCCAGCTCCAAGTGCTCCCCAGCACAGGACCCAGTACTCACCTCCAGAGCCGGTTCCGGGGCCTCCCCTGCCCCAGACACGGGGGGCCCCATCATGCCTGTGGCAGCACTGAAGGCCAGCTCGCTGAGAGGCCCCGAGTTCACTGGGCCCAGAGCTGGCCGGGATGCTGGGGGAGGGTTTGGATGATGCAGCTGGGGCCCTGGGGGGCCTCCAAGGTTAGGGGCGTGCAGCCCTGGGGGCCCGGGGTTATGGGCTGGGTCCAGGTGACCTGCTGGTGCCATCTGAGGAGGAGAGAATAACCTAGTAAAACGGCTTGAGGGCTCCCTGGGGGGACACCTGCACAGCCCCTTGACTTGACACTGACCTGGCCTGGGAGGCAGGGTCCGGACTTCTCTGGCGTCAGGAGGTTGCTGGGGATGTCGGGTTGATAGGAGACAGGCGGAGGCCCTGGGGTGAACTCAGTCAGGGTTGGGGTGCTGGGTGTGGTGGGTGGGAAGGATTCGGGGAAGGTCCCGGGTCCCAAGAAGCTGGAACCTGAGAGAGGAGAGCCAGGTCCAGGTGAGGGCAGGGGGCTCACGCTGGCCAAGCCACAAGGGCAGACTGGCCACAGCACGGGTGGGACTCACTGCGCTCGCCCAGAGGATGTTGGCCTTTACGGAAGTTGCTACTTGGGCAAGGGCATTTCTTCTCGTTGCTGCTGGGGGAAGTGGTCATGACACTGCCAGGAGGCTGTGAGGGGACAGGAATGGGACCACCACACCCAGATACTCCCACCCACAGGCCTGGATGGGGCTGGTCTGGAAGTGTGCCAACACAGACCTCTGTTCCAAACCTCTGGAGAGGTGGGCACAGCCACAGCCCGGGCCCTGCTGCCGCCCATCCCCCACACCCAGCTGGGCATCTGTACCCCCAAGTCCCCAACCAGGCCCCCAGGCTTGTGGCCCTCAGAGCAATGCATTCACAGGCGGCAGACTGGTGGGAGAGGCTGGATCATCACCCAGGGGCCTAATTTTCCAGGGCGAGTCCCCTGTACTCACCCTGGCCAGGGTAGTCGCCAGAGGCCGGGGCTGAGGGGGGTTGCAGGGGGGTGAAGGGCGTGGCACCCGGGCCCAGGGCAGCGATCATCTCCATCACGCTGGGCATGAGCATGTGGGCAGGGCTCACAGTGCGGCAGCGCTTCAGCACTGGCCCATCTGGCTCTTCCTTGACGTGTAAGTCAGGCTTCACCGGCACTGGCTTCCAGCTGCACGTGGGGTCGATGGTGATCTCCTCGAAGTCAGAGCTGGGCGGGCACAGCGGGGCTGGTTACCAGCTGCCGTGCCGTCTCTCCCGGACCTGCACTGTTCCTAGGCCAACCTTCCACTCAAATGCTTGTGGCCGCCCAGCACGCTCCACGTGCCTGTGGCACCCAAGTTGGACGTGGATTCCGTCCACGGCCTGGAGCTGAGGCTGCTCCATGCTGAATCAGCACGGGGTGTCTCCCCGCCTGTCCCAGGGCTGCCCTCTGGGGCTGTAGGAAAGACTTACTTCTGAATGTAAATGAGAATGCCCAGCATGTACTGGTCCACCTCCAGGCCCTCCAGCAATGCCGTCTTGCTGTAGAAAACCAAGGGGACACAGCTCAGAAGGCTGGCCCGATCTCACCTGGGGCACGGGACCCATCACATCTCCACCCCCCGTGTGAGATGACCCTGCGTGAGGTCACTGCCTCGAGCAGCACCTTCCTTCCAGGCCTGTACTGTGAGCCCCACATCTGGGGCAGGCACTTCTCAGTGCTGATGGAAGGAAATGACTGTTAATAGTCCCTAAGGACGTGCCACCCACCCCCAGAGCCACGGGGACCATCTCTGACACACTCACTTGCACACGGGGCACCTCCAGGTCCCTCGCTCACAGTTAAGCTGTAAATAGGACTCCAGGTCAAAGCACTGCAGAGAAAGGGGAGACAGTTACTCACACTGGGGCTGGGGGTAACCCAGCCATGCCCTGCGAGCCAGCCCTGCAGTTCCAGGGACGTGGGGCTTATTTACTGCATGTTTGAGAAGGCGCATGTGCCAGGCTTTCACCATGGCACCATCCTCATGTAAGAGATAGGATGCCTACGGAGCCTTCATGGGAATGACGTGTGGCCAAAGCAAGAATTGGCCAACCGTGCTGATAGGGAACAACCTCCATGACGTACAGCGATGGGTATACTGCTTATGTAACCAAAAGGTGGGGAGTGAGGGGGAGGGTGCGGGTACTTGTCTACCCACAGTGTTTCTGCAGAAAGAATCTGAGGTGCTGCTCCTGGGGGCAAGGCAGGGAGCAGACTGTGCCCTGCATCCCCAATGCTGTTTGAAATCGGAGCCCCAGGACTTCCCTGGTGGTCCAGGTGGGGCCATGCTCTCAATACAGGGGGCCTGGGTTTGATTCCCAGTCAGGGCACTCTATCTCACATGTTGCAACTCAGAGTTCACGTGCTGCAACTAAAGATTCTGCCCATAGTAACTGAAAGATCCCACATGGCCGCAACAAAGACTGAAGACCTGCACGCCACAACTAAGACGCAGTGCACCCAAGTAAGTAAATAAAAGAGTAAATGAGTAAAATACAGTGGAGCCCCAAGAACCCAGTAAAACAGCTGTTATCCTTAGGATAATATTAGAAGAAACAAAAGCCCAGCCTGAGGGAAGAGGGCAGGGGAGCCAGGCCGCCTGTCCACTGGCTGGCCTGCCCTGCCGCCCACTAGCTGAGGTGCTCAGAGGCCACATCTGCCAAAAACAGTTAAACGGCAGCAAAATCTTTGGAAAAGCGCTGTGGTGACCACCCACCTGTATGTGGCGACAGTCGTGGCCCCGGGCAGGGAGCTGGATCCTGCGGAAGGTGATGGGGCACTTGAGGGCCACCTTGATGGCTGTCTGCTCCACCCCATCCTCTCCGTTGGGCCCTGGGGTGCCAGGGATGGTTCCGCTGCTGAAATTCCGCTTTACTGACACCAACAGGGGAAAGCAGGATGTGAGCGGGGGCAGCCAAGCGGGACTAGGCCACTGCTAGCTCAGCACCTCTGAGGGCCATTCTGGGACTGACCGCTACCCTCTGCACGGAGCCCCCGACCCAGAGGAGACAGCCTTGTCTAACATGTGGACGTGCCAGGTGTGGCAGTGGCCCCAGCAGGGCTGAGGAGCACGAGGGCCACTCACTCTTGGTGATGCAGTGCTCCGCGGGCAGGAGGCGCTTCTTGAGTAGGCCCTGCAGCACTGAGCGGACGGACGGCCGATGCACCAGCTGCAGCACGAAGAGGTGGGACTGCAACGGGAGGATGTGGTTGGCGGGGTGCGGCCCGGGGAGGCTATGTGCTGGCCCACTCTCTCTCACAGCTAATGCACAGGCAGGCTACTGCCGTGCCTCCCGGGCAGTCAGGAGCCCACACCCACAGCTATCGGTGAAGCTCACTGTGTGTCTGCACCAGTGTTCAACCAGGGCCTCTCTGTTGAAACACAATTATTCGAGAGGCCCCCGAGTGCACCCTGCCTACAGCATCCATTGGTATCCTATGCTGGGTCCACGTGATAACACCCTAGGCCCACAGGGCTGCATTAGGGCTGCCTTGCCTCTGCTCCCTCCCACCTAAGCTGATCAGAGCTGCGCATCTAAGCGCCTCTTCTAGTGCTGCATCTGGAGCTGCCGGAACCCAGATGACTCCTTCAGGGTCAGCTGGGACTCGGGACTTTGTGAGCTTCTTCCAGGAAAGAGGCAAGCTTAG
Source organism: Bison bison bison (assembly GCF_000754665.1). Classification (NCBI taxonomy): domain Eukaryota; kingdom Metazoa; phylum Chordata; class Mammalia; order Artiodactyla; family Bovidae; genus Bison; species Bison bison. The sequence continues at coordinate 4,431,518 of NW_011495058.1, forward strand.
CTTGCTTCTCTTACATAATTAACATTTGAAGCTTACACGAGCATCAAATCTAGTTACTGAACCTAACCGGAAAGCTGCCAGGACATTTTTAACTGAGACCCTTTTCTCAAAGGCCCATCATGGGAAGGAGGAGAGCCAGTGCCATCTTCTTCAGTGATGACGGCCCCACCCTGCCCTGCTAAGGGCACTCACGCAGCAGCAGGCGGTGACAGTGATCTGGATGGTGTTGCGGCCCGGCTGGCACACGTGCTTCAGGTAAAGGGGCTTGTGGGAGGTCTTGTTGTCGCCGCGCTCGATGGTGAGCGGGGTGGCGTTGACGCTGACCTGCACAGAGGCTGGCCAGTTGGTGTTCATCTGCCGGTCCTCGTGGTGGTAGCACTTGAACTGCAGCTCCAGGTCAGGCCTGCATGGGGAGGACGGACGCTGAGAGTCAGGGGGCGGCAGGTGGGGCCGCAAGCCGTGGGGCAGGCGTCCGCTCACCTCAGCATCAGGGTCTTGTAGACGGAGTCTCGGAGCTGGAAGGCATGGTTGCTCACCGCCAGATTGTGCTGCAGGCGGAAGGGCTCCAGGACAACCCCATCCCGCACGGGGAAGGTCAGCCGCAGCTCGTCACAGGGGCCGCTGCCTGGAAGCAGGCCACGCAGGTGTGAGCAGGCCACCGGCCCTTGATGGCCACCAGGCCAGGTAGCCTGCCCCTGCCCCCATCATGGGGCCCATGGTGGAGGGGAGTGTGGCCCCTCGTCCCCTCCCATGGGGCTGGGGCTTAGGACAGCATCTCTCCTAGGACTCTGGGCTCGGCCTTCACCTCCAACGAAACAGGATCTTGGTGTCCTGCCATTCTTCCCTGCCTCAGTCACCTGGCCCAGTGATCCCTGCATCATGACTCTCGGAGAACACGCTCCCCACCCAAAAAGGTGGCGCTTCTGGTGCTTTCAGAGGGAGCAGGAGGCAGAAGAGGTATGAACGGGCCACCTGCCACCACCCCGGTGCTCAAGTCGGGGTTTTAAGACCCCAGTTGCTGCTGCTGCGGTGGTCTCCCAGATATCAGGAGTGGGCTTCTGGGGGCCCATACATACCCTGGAACCACACCCAAAACTTTGGGTACATGGCTATTTTTCTAGAGAGGTGATCTACACCTCAAATGGATTTGCAAAGAGCTCCATGAACAGAAAATAAAGGTGAAGCCCTCCCCTCACCCCTCAAGTTCTCTGCAGGACTCTCCAGAGCCTCCTGCCCACCTGTCCTGAGAGCAGACCTCACTCACCAGGTGGCGATGGATGTAAGTTGCTCACACTGGGCTTGAGGTCAGGCAGGAAGGGAGACTTGACCTCCTGGCTGGTAGACATGTAGGGGATGGTGCTGCCGGGGGTCATGGGTGGTGTGGGGCTCCCGGGCAGTGGGGAGCTGGGGTAGCCAGGGATGGAACGAGCAGGCTGTGGGGTAGAGCAAACAGCAGAGGTGGACTAGTAAGGGGGTGCTTATTCCTGGAGCACCCGCCGGGAACGGTCAGGACAGGGATGGGGGCAGCCCCAGGGGGGCTTGGTTGGGCCTCCACACGTCCTCCTGCTTGAGTGCCCTCTCTCCCTCCACCCACCCCGTGAGCCTCCCGCCCGCTTGCCCATCTGGCCATACCCCATTCAGGCCAGGCTGGCTGTAGCTGATGCTGCCCCCGTTGAAGCTGGCACCCTGCCCGTTGAACTGTTCTGCAGGCTGCAGGAGAGAAAACCGCGTGAGCCTGGGGCTGCCGCCTGCCTCTGAGCAGGGCCTGGAACTGACCCTAGGAGAGGGCTGGGGACAAGGGAACTCGGCACATGCATGGGTGGGTGTTGGCCTTTTTTCTTCTTTATACACTTTTTGGGTTTTCCAAATAATCTACAGGGAGCACACACAGATGTCATAATTTACAGAATTACCACTACAGAAAAAGAGCTGACCCCACACATCAGAGGGATTTACAGGGAAGCCACAGAGGCTGAAAGGACATAGGTACTCACATCTCCTCGCCCTTCTCCAGCAGCACCTCTGTCACTCAGGCCCTTCCTGACCCCTCTGCCTGTCCCCTCGCTGGGCTACTTGGCAGCAAGCTGAGGGAATGGGGACACTTTTCCCTAAAGTGGCTTGGTACTTGCCTGATGCTCCGTGCTATTCCCTATACCATATCTCACGGTGTAGGAGCCTCTCAGAGAGGCTCCTTTCAAACCTGAACGCCTGTCCTGGGAGCTGCCCTACACTGGTCAGGACCCCTGTGAAGCTCGTGGCTGCCTGGTCACCTGAGCACTCTGGGGCCCACTCCCTAGCCGGCCCTGGCTGCCTCAAGGTCTGTCTGTGTCCCACAGTGCTGGGCGTGGGGCCAGCCAGGGTCACAGAGGCGGGAGTGAACCGGCCCTACCTTGTAGTGTGGTCCCGCAGGGCTGGCGGTGGACAGGGATGGGCTCGCGCCCTGCTGCAGGGGCAGCCTGTGCCCGGGGTAGGAGGATGGGGCAGGGGGCTGCCCAGGGCCAGGTACGTACTGGGTGGCACCAGGCGTATACTGGCCTCCTGGCAGGTACTGCTGCCCAGGGTACACCTGAAGAAGGAAGAGGCAAAATGCCAAGAAGAGGTGTCGGGGAAGCCGGTTCCCACAAGGGACGATGGTGTCCCTCATCAAGCATGGCCAGTTCTCTCACATACAATGGCTCTGATGGCCCTCGTGGGGAGGGAAGCCCAGCTACTCACCTCGCCCGAGTAGGCTCTCTTGACACCCTGTCGGGGCAGCGGCTGGGCCTGGGGGGGGCCCGGGTACCCTTGCTGGGGCAGGCGCTGCCCT
>NW_011495058.1:4434423-4434736 GCF_000754665.1 Bison bison bison
GCGCTGCCCTGCATAGAGGGGCGCCATGCCCACTGCCCGGGTGGAGTTCATGCCCATGGAGCTCATGCTGGAGGGGCCCATCAGCCCTCCCACGCTGGCTGGGTTCATGCTGCTGGGCACGCTGGGCCCTCGGGGACCACCGTGCTGCAAGAACTGGCTGTTAAAAGACTGTCCAGACCCCATCTGGGAAAAGAAGACAAGAACCATCCAGACCTTATCCACCAGTGTGGGCGCCACCCCCAAGCCCACCCCTTGCAGGCAGGCTGTCCCCAGCCCGGGTCCTCTCCCCTCAGCTCCCCACTCCTTTCCTGTC
>NW_011495058.1:4435047-4441920 GCF_000754665.1 Bison bison bison
GCCGTGGCGGCGGCAGCAGCCACTGCAGCAGCCGCCGCTGCTTGAGTGAAGTCGGTGGATGGCCGTGTGGCGTGTGAGGGGAGGCCCAGGCCCCCCGGACCCCCTGGGCCACCTGCATACCTGCAAGAGACAGACGGCTCAGCTCAGAGGCACTTCCCTGGCCTCTCCTTGGGGGCACATGGCACCTATGGGGAGCCCCATTTTTTCCCAGACACGCCATCATTAGCTCGGGAGCTGGCAGGAGCAGCAGAGTCATAGTAACTCCTGACCACACAGTTCCCTGGTGCCCACCAAGCAAGAAGCATCGCCCCCCAGAGGGCTCCTGGCACACCTGCCAGGGGAGGAGGGCCCTGCTTACCCGGTAGTGAAGCCAGGGCCCCCGGGGTAGACCCCGCGGCCATACACCCCTTGTGGCACGTAGCCCTTGTTGGCACCACCCTCACCGAATGCCTGCTGTCCGAGGCACTGTGGGGAGCTCGGGGCGGAGCTGCCGCCTGCCATGCCGGGCATCACGGAGCTGCCGGGGGGGCTCCCTGCAGGGCCCATGGGGTTCCCCAAAACCTACAAGGAACCGAGAATCACTAAAGGAGACCATGCAAACAACCTGCTTCGTGCAGTGGTTCTAAAGTGGTGGAAGAAGAGGCCTGGCAGGTGAGGAGGTGGGGGTGGGGGCGGAGGGGAGGGGTGGTCCAGAGGGGTCGTGGGGAGCTGTGCACACGTCCGGGTGTGGAGGCCAGGATCCCATGCCATGCATGAAAGAGCTAGTCTCTGAGGACGTGGGAACTCAAGAGCCCTAGCTCCACGCCTCCAAGACCTAAGCTGGGCACTGACGCCTCCCAGGGTGGGGCCAGGGCTGGGCTCACCTGGCTCTGTGCTGCGTTGCCAACTCCCCACACGGTTGTGACCACAGACAGTGATCCTGCTGGCTGAGTGGCACTCTGTTGCCAAGGCACCGCCTCATATGCGAATGGACCATCACTGCACAGAGAGGCACAGGTGGAGAGCCTGGGTCAGGAGGCCTCAGGTGCCGAGAACCCCACCGGGGAGGATCTGAAGGCTGAGAGCAGCGGGGTCCCACTCTACCACCACCTTCCCACGTTCTGAGGCCTAAGAGGGGAGGGCAGCCGGAGCCCCCACTCACCTGTGTGGTGCGGGGGGCAGGGCAGGTTTCATGGGGTTCATGGGGTTCATTGGCTTGGGAACAGCCTGAAGGCCAGGTCTGCGGGAGGCAGGAAGCGGCCCTCACCGGTGCTCACGTGAGACTTGGCTGCTCTGGCTGCAGGGACAAGGGGGACGGAAGTGCGTGGAGACGCACCTGGGAGAACCAAGCCCTGTCCTGCCTCTGCTCTGGAAGGTAGGGAGGGTGACGGGGACCTGGGGGCCCACTCAGCATGCGGGGGGAGCAGTCAGGCCACCCTGGCATTGGCCCGACCTTACACTGCCCACCCTGGCAAACCTCTGCTCGCACCACCCCTCTACATCTAGCCCAGAAGCTAGCATTAGCCCTTGCTGGTCAGGCCCTGCCACCACGAGCCCCTGGAATACCTTTGGAAGATGGAAGAAGGCTTTCTGATCCCCAAAACCTTCCAAATTCCCCCTCCCTACCTGAAGGCGTGGATACACATAAAAGCCAGGGAGCATTCAGGACCCAACTGTCAGAATCCACCCCGGCTCCTCTGCTCCAACCACACACAAGGCCCCAGGGTGGAGGGCAAGGCCAGAAGCACACAGGGGGCCAACATGAGGCACTACCCTGCCCCATGGTGGGCAGGCCCTCCAGATGCCGGAGTCACAGGGTCAGCTATCCTCCAGCCAGATTGGGGGCTGGGGGTGTGTGTGTGGGGGACGCCTGCTGGAACTTGGTGTGGGGTCAGCAGCTCATCCTTGGCTGGCAGCGCCCCCACCCCAGGGCAGAAGAAGGGTGACATGTGCCCACTCCCTCATTCTGAGGCCAAGGGGGCTGCCTGGGGCAGACCTGACCCCTACAGATTGCTTGACATCCTGGGTGATGATGCAACAAAGCAGGGACGCACACACAGCACAGTGGACAGAGGGCTGGTGGTGACCCAGTGGACACTCATGGAACTTGTGTGCCAATGCTGGAAAGGGGGGATGCTTCCCCCCACCATGTGGGGCCAGCTCTCTTCCACTTAGCACCTCAGAAAACCAGCGAAGCAGTGGTTGGCTTCTCCTCCAGGCTGCCAACGCCTTCAGACACCACCACAAGCAAACCCTTCACCTACCAGGCTGAGGGCCCTTGCTGGCACTCCCAGGGCCACTTACACACACACACACACACACACACACACACACACAACCTGGGGAAGCTAACTTGCAGAGGTTCAGTCTGGCCTCCTCAGAACTCATACAGAAGCGAGCGGGCAGCCCTGGGACTCACTCAAGCCCAGAGCTCACACTCCGTCCAGGCCCCCCACAGAGCACTGGGGTAAGCAGGTCCCGGAACTGGGAGGGAAGGTGATGGATTAGACAAGCAGAGGAAAGAGGCATCTGGTGGGCTTGTCCACCTCATACCTGACCCTGCCCCCCTTCCCTATGGTCCTCCCCAGAGGAGTCAAGCTCCAGACCATGTGACAACCAGGAAGCAGAGGCCAAAAAAGCAAGGGGCTGGTGGCTCCAGAAGGCTCAGGGGTCGCTGGACTCGGGCCTGGGAGCCAGAATCACCCAGCCAGGCAGGGGAAGGCTGGTGGTCCCCAGTGGGGGCAACCACCAGGATGGTGACACTGTAATGAGGGATGGGGGGAGCTGCCAAAAGATAGAAACTCCCCCCAGACCTGCTGAGTGGGGCCTGGAGCAATATATGGGGTTTTCAGGACTTAGAACATAGGCAGGCTACTCTAGACTGTGGTGTTGGCAGGGGGATTGACTCAGAGGTTAACAGAACAAACTAGGCAACTCAATAGAGACCCACGCAAACATACCCAATGGACAAAGTTTTTGACAAAGATGCAAAAAGGAGGAAAGACAGTATTTTCAACAAATGGTGCCGGACCTAGTGGACATGCAAATGCAAAAGACAAACATAAACAAAAAAAACCCCCTAAACTTAGAAATTAACTTGAAGTGGGTCATAGATTTTAAACATATAGCACAAAATCATAAGAACTTTCTTAGGTTTGACACCAAAAGCATGATTCATAAAAGGAAAAATTGAATATTTCTGTTCTGTGAAAGACCCCACAAAGAGGATGAAGAGATAAGTTACAGACTGGAAGAAATATCTGCAAGCCACATATCTGACAAAGGACAAGTATCTAGAATGTATAAAGAACTCTCAAAACACAAAAGTTAAAATTAGAAGACAGGCAAAAGATATGGAGACATTTCACCAAAGAGGATGTACAGATGGCAAATAAACATCCGAAAAGATGTTCACCACCACTGGCCATCAGAGAAATGCAAATTAAAACCACACCGAGGTATCGCTACACACCTACCATGATGGCTAAAACAAAAAAAACAGTGTGATTTCCCTGGTGGTTCAGTGGCTAAGACTCTGCATTCCCAATGCAGGGGGGCCTGGGTTGGATCCCTGGTCAGGGAACTAGATCCCACATGCTGCAAAGATCCCACATGCCACAATTAAGACCTGTCACAGCCAACAACAAAAAAAGTGACACCATCAAATGCTGGCTAGGAGAAATTGGGTCTCTCATGCATGGGTGGTAGGAATATAAAATGGTACAGCCACTCTGAAAAATGATTTGGTAGTTTCTTATAAAACAAAGCATGCAGCTACTAGACAACCAGGGCTTCCCTGGTAGCTCAGATGGTAAGACTCCTCCTGCAATGAAGGAGACTTGGGTTTGATCCCTGGGTTGGGAAGATCCTCTGGAGGAAGGCATGGCAACCAGTATTCTTGCCTGGAGAATCCCCACGGACAGAGAAGCCTGGTGGGCTACAGTCAATGGGGTCGCAAAGAGTCAGACACGACTGAGTGACTAAGCACATAGCGCACTATACAACTTAGCAACTGTATTCCTGAACATTTATCTCAGAGAAGGGTAAACCTAGGTTCACACAAAAATCTGTATGTGAATATTTATACAGTTTTATTCCTAATAGCCAAAGAATGGAAACGCAGATATCCTTCAATGGTGAAGAGTTAACCAACTGTGAGCCTGGAGGCATAAAAAGGTAGGGCTACTGATACAGGCACCAACCTGCAGGAATCTCCAGAGAACCATGCTGCGTGGAAAAAGCCAGTCCCCAAAGGTTACACATTTTGATTCCCTTTACATAACATCCTTGAAATGACGGAATTACACAAATGGAGAGCACACGGGTGGCGGCCAGGGGTTAAACATGGGGAGCAGGGAAGCGAAGCCAATGGGAATATAGAAGGTGGGCATGGAATATCTGTATCAACTGTATTGATGGAGTTGTACTCTCCAGTGATGTTGTGCTACACTTTTACAAGATGTTACCACTAGGGAAACCCAGTAAAAGATACAGAGCTCTCTGTGTTATTTCTTGTAACATTTTAAGAATCTATAATTCTCTCAAACTACAAATTTAGTTAATGTACAAACACCACCAGCTCTATCTCCCCACAGAGATGCTCTGGGCCATCATTTCCCACACTAAAGCTGGCTGGATTGGCCAGGCCCACTTTGCTGTCCCAAAGGGAAGAGCAGGAAGAAGACAGGGCCCCCTGGCCCGGGTCAGAGTCCCAGGGCAGGCTGTGTTAATTCACAACTGCAGCTTCTCCAACGGCAGCTCACCAGAACTCAGCCCCACTTTGAGTTCAGAGGGTGGAGTGAGGCCAAAGACTTGCATTTCCAGTAAGTTTGCAGGTGCTGCTGCTGGTACCACAGTTTGAAAGCCCCGGAGAGCTGGGGAGGAGGGGGGACAGGGCAGGTGCAGGGCGGGGGCCCCTGTGGAGGCTGCTGGTCTGGGGCCCAGTGCAGCTTCCTATATCACGTGAGTCTGGGGAATTCCACCCCTATGACTTCTCTGCTGTGGACAAGACCACAGACATTTCCAGTTCCCCCCGCCCCCGAGCTTACTGAGCGGGGGCAGTGACTTCCTGCCAAGCTCCTGAACCAAGTCAGCTCTCTTCCCTGACAAGCCCCAAACTCTCCAGGTTGGGGACTGGGGGACCCTCTGCTCCTGACAAAGGGAGAGAGATGTGGTGTGAGTACAGACCCTCCTCCCACCTCCTGGCCGTCAGAGGAAGAGTTAAGAAGGAGCCTGGGTGTGTGCAAGGCCAGGGCCAGCCTCTGGTGGCTTCCTGCTGGTGGGGGGCTTTCCCTGTACATCAGCTCTCACTGGAAGCCAGGACTTTGGCAGAAAGCCCTGGTGTGATGTCAGTCTAGAAGGCCACATGGCTTTCGGGGGGTCAGATCACATTTTTCTCCAGTAAAAGAGCTACAGACAACTCACTTCTCACACCCCCCTTTCCCAGGACCTCAGAGCATCTGCACTGCTGTCTCCAAAGGCAGATGTTACCATGGGTCAACCTCTTCTGCCCTCACTCCATGCTCCTTGCCTAGGCACCCAGCAGCAGCACGCCTCACAACCACCCACCAGACCCCAGGAGGGCAGTGCCAACACAGTCATAGAGCAGGGACTCGCTGCCTCCTCCAGCACAGGGAATCCACAGTTACCGGTGACAGGCCCCAAACAGAGGAACACTGGAGTCAAACAGACTCAGAGAAGGGAAACTAACAGCTCAAGAGTCCCGGGAGGACATATAAGTGGGGGGCTCACATGCTCAAGTGGCTGAAGTCCTGCCCCTCGACTTGGAAGGCCACACACTGACTGGCTGAAGTGTTCAGAGTTCATTCAAGATGCCCAGGAAGGAGCTCTGCTCAACGGCCCAGGTGTGGGAAATTCCAGAGAACAGCTGAAGAGCTGCCCTGCCCTGAGCCTCAGTTTACAATGTGGAAAATGGGTATGTGGTGGCCACTCTAGGACCAAGAGAGGGGAGGACACATGACCCCCTTTAAATCATCAGCCCCAGCTCCCATCCTGGATCCAAGGGCTAGCGGACACTCCATGCGGAGGCCTGGCTGCCTCTGGAGATCAATCCTATGATCGGGAGTCCTCCCCAGGTACATCCTACCAGTCCCTCTGAATCTGTCTCTCATTATCTCACCTTTCTCTTTCCAGCCAGGAGCCACCCTCTGGGTGTGACAAGTCCCCAAGGCCAGTACTCACTGGGTGAGGTTAGGAATCCTTCACCTATCCTGTTACCTCTGTCTAGCTTCTTCAAGGGAAGCCCTCTGGTTCCAGTGTGACAGGATTTGGTGGGTGAGTCTGTGATCGCCCTATCAACTGTCTTACAGATTGAGTCACATGTTCTGTGTATTTCCCTGTGAAATCTTCTGAGATAATACAAATGACTTAAATACATCACCATGGATATTCCGCAACTATCAGGAAGAGAGTACAGGGAACACGACGTAGGGGAGCAGGTCTAGGGGAGGCAAGGAACGTTCGGAGGAGCAGGGTAGGGGGTTACAGGGCAGCGGGGAGCAGATGGGGGAGGCTAGGGTAGGACACCCCTAGGAGGGAAGGCTGGACACGGTCCCGCCTGAGCTTCAGTATGTCCTGTTGGGAAAACAGTATTTCCACCAAAATCTCGGCTGGGGGCTGAAATGTTAGGGTCGCCAGCCCCAGAGCACACCTTCGCGGGTCTCACATCGCGTGCCAACGGCACGCACGGCCCGGAGGGGCCCTAAAGGTGAGCCTTCAGGCCACAGCGCAGAAAGGAGGGAGCGGGGCCAGTTTGGGTGAGGGCCCGTGTGAGGCTCCTGCCCAGACACCTTGGGCGCTTGGACGGATTCCGGCCAGCCGCAACAAAGGCTCAGGTGAGGGGTCGCCTCGGCGCGCAGCGGGCCAGTCGGCCCA
>NW_011495058.1:4442384-4445991 GCF_000754665.1 Bison bison bison
GGAGGACGGCTTGGGGATGACCTGCGCTCCCCGCCCCTTCCACACCTTTCCAGGCGCAGCGTCTGCGGAGTCACCAGCGCTTGCTCTCCGCTCTCTGCCGGGGCGGAGCAGAGGAGGCGGGGCCTGAAAGAGGGCGGATCCAGGAGGAGGGGTGGAACCGGGCGGGTGGGAGGCGGGGCCTGGAAGAGGGCGGAGTCTTGTCGGAGGCCGGGTCTGCGGAGGTGACCCCGTGTCAATGGGCCACTTCTGGGAAGTGTCTTGTAGGAAAATCCACGCGGAATCACACAACGCATTCTCCTCACTGTTCTCTCATCTTCCTAGAGTGCGTCCTGTTTAAACATTGTTAGTCACTCGACTTCTAGCCAGATGAAGCAACCTCTCTGGTGGGTTGGCATCTCCATATGCTATTATCAGTCTTTAAGTTATTCTCGACTATTATCTACCTTTCCTTTAGGAAGACCACATTCTCCTGATTACCCACATTTTTTTTTTATTGTAGTAAAATACAGCAACAAAGTTTACCATCCTTACCAGTTTTAAGTGTACAGTGGTGTTAAGCACATTCCCCACTATCACATATCCATCACCACCCATAGCTTTTTCATCTCCTAAAAGTGACACTTTGTACTCATCAAACAATAGTTCCCCATCCGCCTCCCACCCACCATTCTACATTCTGTCTCTGAATCTGACTCCTCTAGGAACCTGATAGAAGTGGAATCATACAGTATTTGTCCATTTGTGACTGATGTCTTGAAAGTCACTCAGTCATGTCCAACTGTGACCCCATACTCTCTAAGCCAGAATACTGTAGTGGGTAGCCTTTCCCTTCTCCAGGGGATCTTCCCAACCCAGGGATCGAACACAGGTCTCCCATACTGCAGGTGGATTCTGTACCTGCTGGGCCAAAAGGGAAGCCCAAGAATACTGGAGTGGGTAGCCTATCCCTTGGACAGCAAGGTGATCAAACCAGTCAATCCTAAAGGAAATCAGTCCTGAATATTCATTGGAAGGACTGATGCTGAAGCTGAAGCTCCAATACTCTGGCCACCTGGTGCAAAGAACTGACTCATGGAAAAGACCCTGATGCTGGGAAAGATTGAAGGCAGGAGGAGAAGGGGAGGACAGAGGATGAGATGGTTGGATGGCATCACTGACTCGATGGACATGAGTTTGAGCAAGATCCGGGAGTTGGTGATGGACAGGGAGGCCAGGTGTACTGCAGTCCATGGGGTCGCAAAGAGTTGAACACGACTGAGCGACTCAGCTGAACTGAACTGAATGTCTTGAAGGTTCATTCACATTACAGCTTGCATAATTTCTCTCCTTTTAAAGGCTGAACAGTATTTCATTTTTGTGTGTATACCACCTTTTGTCTATCCATTCCTCCATTGATGGATGCCTCATAATTAGCTTGTAATAATGCTGAAATTTCTTCCCTCAAGGCTACCTGAACTCTGTATCTTTTGAGAACCATTACTTCATTGAACAAATATGGTGGCCTGCTGTACCAGGCACTGGGCTCTGAACACCCCAGTGACCATGATAGTAACTCCTCTCCTCCCTGCTCCCACTAGAAGGGACAAAAAGAAAGAAATGACTCACCAGGTAACAATCTGTCCATCAATGTGAGGGTTAGGAAGAAAAATAAAAGAAAACTGGAAGATGGGGACTGCTGGGAAATAGGTTAAAGAGCAGAGGCAGATTCTCTGGAGAGCTGGCCCCAGAAGAGACCCACATGATGAGGGAGGCAGGCACCATGGAATATGGCCTGCTTCTGCCTCCAGGAGGCTGTGAGTTTGGGGGAGTTGCTGGCAAGTTCTGGGAAGAGGCCAGAAATGGCCACAGTAGGGTCCTGAATTTGAATTCTGCAGGCAGGTCTGTTACCTCCCCAGTGTAACAGGCCTAGGAGATGCTGTTTGATGCTGGTTCCCTTCTGGATAGTGTTTTCATGTTTGACTATACAGATTGTTAGAAGACCCTCCCTTATTTACTGGGAAACATCTGCCTCCCTAAGGTCTTCCATCTACAACTGTATAAAATGAGAATTTTGCCTTGGAATCTTCTGTTGGAAGATAAACATGCCCAGTTCTTTTCTTTTTAAAAGTATTTATTTGACTGTGCTGGGTCTCAGTTGAGGCACAAGGAGTCTTCCATCTTTGTTGTGAAATGCAGGATCTTTATTTGCAGCATAGGAACTCTTAGTTGTAGCATGTGGGATCTAGTTCCCTTGAAACCATAGGTTCAAGAGTGGGACTTGAACCTATGTGCTGGAACTCAAACCCAGCAAAAACCCATTTGGGGCTCAAACCCACGTGGCCAGTATTTGAACCCAGCCAAAACCCTGCATGGAATTAGAACCCAGCCAAAACCCATGGAACCTGATTTCAGGACCTAATGAAGCTCAGGTTCTTGATGTCTCATTGCAGAAAGAATCCAGTGAGAGACAAAATGATAGGTAAGAAGTGGATTTATTCAGATTCAGAGAGAAGCACACTAGACAGACAGAGTTTGTGGGCCATTGCAGAGGGCACGTGCTGCTGCAAAATGTGGCATGGTTAGTTTTATGCACTGGGTAATTTCATATGCTAATGAGTGGGAGGATTATTCCAACTATTTTGGGAAAGGGGTGGGAATTTCCAGGAACTGGGTCACCACCCACTCCTTGGTCTTTTGACAGTGCCTTGGAACTGCCATGATTTAGGTCATACCTGAATGATGTAGTGGTTTTCCCCACTTTCGTCAATTTAAGTCTGATTTGGCAATAAGGAATTCATGATCTGAGCCACAGTTAGCTCCCCATCTTGTTTTTGCTGACTGTATACAGCTTCTCCATCTTTGGCCGCAAAGAATACAATCAATCTGATTTCGATGTTGGCCATCTGGTGATGTCTGTGTGTAGAATCTTCTCTTGTGTTGTTGGAAGAGGGCGTTTGCTATGACCAGTGCATTCTCTTGGCAAAACTCTATTAGCCTTTGCTCTGCTTCATTCCATACTCCAAGGCCAAATTTGCCTGCTACTCCAGGTGTTTCTTGACTTCCTACTTTTGCATTCCAGTCCCCTATAATGAAAAGGACATCTTTTTTGGGTGTTAGTTCTAAAAGGTCTTGTAGGTCTTCATAGAACCATTCAACTGCAGCTTCTTCAGTGTTACTGGTTGGGGCATAGGCTTGGATTACCGTGATATTGACTGGTTTGCCTTGGAAACGAATAGAGATCATTCTGTCATTTTTGAGATTGCATCCAAGTACTGCATTTTGAACTATCTTGTTGACCATGATGGCTAACTCCATTTCTTCTAAGGGATTCCTGCCCACAGTAGTAGCTATAATGGTCATCTGAGTTAAATTCACCAATTCCAGTCCTTAGTTCACTGATTCCTAGAATGTCGACGTTCACTCTTGCCATCTCCTGTTGGACCACTTCCAATTTGCCTTGATTCATGGACCTAACATTCCAGGTTCCTATGCAATATTGCTCTTTACAGCATTGGACCCTGCTTCTATCACCAGTCACATCCACAACTGGGTGTTGTTTTTGCTTTGGCTCCGTCTCTTCATTCTTTCTGGAGTTATTTCTCCACTGATCTCCTGTAGCATATTGGGC
>NW_011495058.1:4446091-4446379 GCF_000754665.1 Bison bison bison
AGCATATTGGGCACCTACCGACCTGGGGAGTTCATCTTTCAGTGTCCTAACTTTTTACCTTTTCATACTGTTCATGGGGTTCTCAAGGAAAGAATACTGAAGTGGTTTGCCATTCCCTTCTCCAGTGGATCACATTCTGTCAGACCTCTCCACCATGACCTGTCCATCTGGGTGGCCTCACATGGCATGGCTTAGTTTCATTGAGTTAAACAAGGCTGTGGTCCATATGATCAGATTGGCTAGTTGTCTGTGATTGTGGTTTCAGTCTGTCTGCCCTCTGATGCCCTC
>NW_011495058.1:4446879-4466785 GCF_000754665.1 Bison bison bison
AGGTGTTGGAGAAGACTATTGAGAGTCCCTTGGACTGCAAGGAGATCCAACCAGTCCATCCTAAAGGAAATCAGTCCTGGGTGTTCATTGGACGGACTGATGTTGAAGCTGAAACTCCAATACTTTGGCCACCTGATGCGAAGAGCTAACTCATTTGAAAAGACCCTGATGCTGGGAAAGATTAAGGGCAGGAGGAAAAGGGGACGACAGAGGATGAGATGGTTGGATGGCATCATCGACTCAATGGACATGAGTTGGGGTAAACTCCAGGAGTTGGTGATGGACAGGGAGGCCTGGCATGCTGTGGTTCATGAGGTCACAAAGAGTCAGACTTGACTGAGCAACTGAACTGAACTGAACTGGAACTTCCATATTGGGAGCTTACCAAACTGGGGAGTTCATCTTTCAGTGTTATATCTTTTTGCCTTTTCATACTGTTCATGGGGTTCTCCAGGCAAGAATACTGAAACGGTTTGCCATTCCCTTCTCCACTGGACCATGTTTTGTCAGAACTTGCCACCATGACCCATCCGTCTTGGGTGGCCCTACATGGCATGGCTCATAGTTTCATTGATTAGACAAGGCTGTGGTTCATGTGATCAGTTTGACTGGTTTTCTGTGACTGTGGTTTTCATTTTGTCTGCCCTCTGAAGGATAAGGATAAGAGGCTTATGGAAGTTTCTTGATGGAAGAGACTGACTGTGGGGGAAACTGGGTCTTGTTCTGATGGCCATCCTCAGTAAATCTTTAATCAACTTTTCTGTAGATGGGCGGGGCTGTGTTCCCTCCCTGTTGTTTGACCTGAGACCCAACTATGGTGGAGGTAATGAAGATAATGGCGACCTCCTTCAAAAGGTCCCGTGCACACACTGCCGCACTCAGTGCCCCCAACCCTGTAGTGGGTGACTGCTGACCCATGCCTCCACCAGAGACTCCTGGACACTCACGGGCAAGTCTGGGTCAGTCTCTTGTAGGGTCACTTCAGTATTCTTGCCTTGAGAACCCCATGAACAGTATAAAAAGGCAAATAGATATGACACTGAAAGATGAACTCCCCAGGTTGGTAGGTGCCCAATATACTACCAGAGAAGAGTGGAGAAATAACTCCAGAAAGAGTGAAGAGACAGAGCCAAAGCAAAAACAATGCCTAGTTGTGGATGTGACTGGCAATGGAAGTAATGTCTAATGCTGTAAAGAGCAATATTGCATAGGAACCTGGAATGTTAGGTCCACGAATCAAGTTAAATTGGAAGAGGTCAAACAGGAGATGCCAAGAGTGAACATCAACATTTTAGGATTCAGTGAACTAAAATGGACAGGAAAGGGCAAATTCAGTTCAGATGATCATTACTGTGGGCAAGAATCTCTTAGAAGAAATGGAGTAGCCCTCATTGTCAACAAAAGCACTTGAAATGAAGTACTTGGCATGCAATCTCAAAAAGGATAGAATGATCTCTGTTCGTTTCCAAGGCAAACCAGTCAATATCACAGTAATTGAAGTCTATGCCCCAATCACTAATGCTGAAGAAGCTGAACAGTTCCATGAAGACCTACAAGACCTTCTAGAACTAACACCCAGAAAAGGTGTCCTCTTCATCATAGCAGACTGGAATGCAAAAGTAGTAAGTCAAGAGATACCTGGAATAACAGGCAAATTTGGCCTTGGAGTACAAAATGAAGCAGGGCAAAGGTTAACAGAGTTTTGTCAACAGAATGCACTGGTCATAGCAAACACCCTCTTCCAACAACACAAGAGAAGACTCTACACATGGACATCACCAGATGGTCAATACTGAAATCAGACTGATTATATTCTTTGCAGCCAAAGATGGAGAAGCTCTATACAGTCAGCAAAAACAAGATGGGGAGCTAACTGTGGCTCAGATCATGAATTCCTTATTGCCAAATTCAGACTTAAATTGAAGAAAGTGGGGAAAACCACTAGACCATTCATGTATGACCTAAATCAAATCCTTTATGATTATACACTGAAAGTGACAAATAAATTCAAGGGATTAGATCTGATAGACAGAGTGCCTGAAGAACTATCAATGGAGGTTTGTAACATTGTACAGGAAGTGGTTTTCCCTACTTTCTTCAATGTAAGTCTGAATTTGGCAATAAGGAGTTCAAGATCTGAGCCATAGTCAGCTCCTGGTCTTGAGAAAAGTAATGCTCAAAATTCTCCAAGCCAGGCTTCAACGTGAACCGTGAACTTCCAAATGTTCAAGCTGGATTTAGAGAAGGCAGAGGAAGCAGAGATCAAATTGCCAACATCTGTTGGATCATTGAAAAAGCAAGAGAGTTCCAGAAAAACATCTACTTCTGTTTTATTGACTAGGCTAAGGCCTCTGACTGTGTGGATAAAAACAAAATGGAAAATTCTTAAAGAGATGGGAATACTAGACCACCTTAACTGCCTCCTGAGAAAGCTGTATGCAGGTCACGAAGCCACAGTTAGAACCAGACATGGAACAACAGACTGGTTCCAAATTGGGAAAGGAGTACGTCAAGGCTGTATATTGTCACCCTGCTTACTTAATTTATATGCAGAGTACATCATGAGAAATGCTGGACTAGATGAAGCACAAGCTGGAATCAGGATTGCCGGGAGAAATATCAATAACCTCAGATATGCAGATGACTGCACCACTTTCTTATGGCAGAAAGTGAAGAGGAACTAAAGAGCCTCTTGATCAAAGTGGAAGAGGGGAGTGAAAAAGCTGCTTTTAAACTCAACATTCAAAAAATGAAGATCATGGAATCTGGTCACATCACTTCATGGCAGATAGATGAGGAAACAATGGAAACCATGACAGACTTTATTTTTTGGGGGCTCCAAAATCACTGCCAATGGTGATTGCACCCATGAGATTAAAAGACACTTGCTCCTTGGAAGAAAAGCTATGACCAACCTAGACAGCATATTAAAAAACAGAGACATTACTTTGCCAACAAAGATCCATCTAGTCAAAGCTATGGTTTTTCCAGTGGTCATGTATAGATGTGAGAGTTGGACCATAAAGAAAGCTGAGTGCTGAGGAATTGATGCTTTTGAACTGTGGTATTAGAGAAGACTCTTGAGAATCCCTTGGACTGCAAGGAGATCAAATCAGTCAATCCTAAAGGAAATCAGTCCTGAATATTCATTGAAAGGACTGATGCTGAAGTTAAAGCTCCAATGCTTTGGCCACTTAATGTGAAGTGCTGACTCCTTAGAAAAGACTAATGCTGGGAAAGATTGAAGGCCGGAAGATAAGGGGATGACAGAGGATGAGATGGTTGGATGGCATCACCAACTCGATGGACATGAGTTTGAGTAAACTCTGGGAGTTGGTGATGGACAGGGAAGCCTGGCGTGCTCCAGTCCATGGGGTGGCAAAGAGTTGGACACTAAGCGACTGAACAACAACAACATGCATGTCCATAAAAGGGCTTGGGCAGTGGACAGAGTCCAGGCTTTAGTTGGTTGAACGCATGGGGGTCAGAGCCCATTCAATCCTTGGGTGGAAAGATCCCCCGGAGAAGGGAGTGGCAATCCACTCCAGTATTCTTGCCTGGAAAATCCCATGGCTACACAGTCCACGAGGTCACAAAGAGTCAGACAGGACTGAAGAATTAACACACACACATGGAGTCAGAAAAGGTTAACATTATCATCATTATCATCAACCGCAGGTTCCAGTTGATCTGATAGTTGAATGCCTGAGGCGGGCTTAAATTCTGCAAAACAGCTCAGGAAAGTGCTTCCCAGTCTTTACCAAAGAACTAGAACTGGAAGTCTTTATAAGTGACCTGTTATCTTAGCTATTGTTACTTCTCTTGCCTGATAACCATCGATCTTTTTCCCCCTTGAAGTGAAGTGAAGTCGCTCAGTCGTGTCCGATTCCTTGCGACCCCACGGACTGTAGCCTACCAGGCTCTTCCGTCCATGGGATTTTCCAGGCAAGAATACTGGAGTGGGTTGTTCAAGGGCAAGCACCGTAACCAAGCTTACGTCACAAAATGGCTTCTCTTAGGGATTTCTCTGGTGGTCCAGAGGCAAACATTCCACTCTCCCAATACAGGGGGCCTGGGTTTGATCCCTGGTCAGGGAACTAGATCCCACATGCTAGAACTAAGAATTAGCATGCTGTGACTAAAAGATCTGTGTGCTGATACTAAGACCCGGTGTAGCCAAAGAAAACCGGTTTTAAAAAAAATAGCTTCTCTTATGCCAAGAAACCTATGCCTGGTTCATTTTTCTCTGGGGACCCCCTATCTTATCTGCTGACAGTAGTACCTGCTTCTTGTCCTTGGATGTAGCTCCATACGGTAGGCAAAATGGAAGCCCCCCCAAAACACGTCCACATCCTAGTCCCTTGAATATCTATCACCTCATATGGCAAAGGGTGTGAGTTATGAGAGGATGAGTTTATCCTGCATTCTTCAGGTGGACACTGAAAACATCAGAGAAAGGCTAGGTGAGCTTAGAGATGGAGACACAGACAGAAATGTGACCACAGAGCTGAGATAGCAGTCGTGAGGCCACCAGCCTGGGAATGGGAAGATTCCTTGGAGCCTGCAGAGGGAGCATGGCCCTGTCAACACCTCACTTTCAGAGACTGGCCTCCAGACTGACAGCGTGAGTTCCTATGGTCCCCCACCCCCACCTCCGGTTTGTGGTACTGTGATTTGTTATGACAGTCACTGGAAACTCAGATGCTCCTGCACGGCTTCTCTGGTTCTTGAAAGGTCCATCAGCACCTCCCAATGAAACCGTTCACCTCACCTTGAGACTCTAACCCACATGGCTGGGACTTGAACCCCTTGGCTCCTCCTTGGCTCAGGCCCACCTGTCCTGGGTGCCCCTCCCAGGGACAGCCCCTCCTGCCAGGCATGCTGACCCTCTTCCGATACTTTCACAGGTGCAGATGGGAGATGGGCCTTTATATCCAGAAAGGCCAGGAATCTGCATCAAGTGGCCCAGGCACACTCTCAGGCACACACACACTTATGCACACACACACACACAGAGGCACGTCAGACACATACACGTGTGTACACACTGACATGCACACTTGTGCATGCACCTGCACAAGTCCAGGTCCCCTCAAAATCCTGTGTAAGGTCACAGGCTGCTCTCCTAGACTGTGAGGTTCCTTCCTTTCCACCATTGCTCTGATTTTAGGAAAGAGGCAACTGGTGACTGAAGCAGAACAGAGCTGACCAGAGTAGTCTCTGCCCAGCGTGTGGCCCAGCATGGTCTGATTATGCCTCATCTTTCAGAGCCTCAGGTCTGCTCTCCCTGGATGTGGGCAGGGCTGCAGACCCCCTCGGACCATGGGAGTGGGAGAGACCTGCTGAGTCCCTTTCCCCATTCCTGTGGCCCCAGCCCTGAAAGAAGGGCCCATGGTGGTGGCTCCCTCAGAAGACCCCCTACTGGAAGTAACCAGACCCCTTGGGCTCTTGGCTCCCCTGCACCCCCTGACCAGACTGGAAGCAGCAAGATGTGAGGGCCCAGCTTCCATCTTGTGTCTTAGCTCTATGTGCTCTGGACTGGACTCTAACTCCCCAGAGTTCAGGACAGCTGCCCCCTCAGAGCGCTGGGAGTCTCTCCAGGAAAGGGGCTCCTGAGCTATTTGTTTTTGTCTCTTTTAGCTCTAACCTGCCTGGCTGACCACATCAGATGGATGGGGTGCTGGTTTTGAAGCCCACAGGGACAGCTGTCCCATCTCCCACTCCCTCCCCACCACCCGCCTGAGACAATGGCAGGTTGGGAGGACCCTTGGGCAACCCCTGGACAAAATGAAGACATTCTGAAAAGGCTTCAAGGACAAGGGACCCTGGTGTGGTCCAGAAGACTGGGTGAACGTCAGGGGGCCCCATGATGGAAGTTACCCTTATGTCCACACCCAGGCCTTCCCCTGAGCCTTCCTTCAGTGTTGAGACCTGTCTACCCTCCAGGGAACCAAGGCCGGCATGGTGTGGGTTCAAGGCAGTGGGGCTCTTGTCAAAAGGGGACAGGGCCTTGTGAAGGCTCGGCTGGTATGATGGCTCCCCTCCCGAGGTCCGATGAGTGGCTTGGGCTCCTGAAGGGTGCTAACAGTGTCCTAGGGTGAGCCCACCATGCACGCTGGCTCAGATGGCTGAGTACTTTTTTTAGGTGGAGTGTGCTGGGGGACTAGGAGCAGGGCACACTCAGAAATAAGGATGCATCAGACACTATCTGCAACAATAAGGATGGAGAGGCCAGGTGAGGAGGAGGATGGTGGCCAATCACCTGGTGCTGCTGGCAACCAGAGGGAGGTGGTCAGGAGCGGGGAGGTCCACCTGAGCCCGGCAGGGAGGAGAGCCGCTTCCCAGGCAGGGCAGAGATGCTGCGGTAGCCTTTTCTTTGGAGGAGACGGCGAAGCAGAAAGAATGACACCATACACAGGCTCAGGGAGAACTCAGATTTTATGGGTCAAGCCAAATGCAATGCAAAATTGTTCGGTTACTTTTTTTAACCAAAATAAATAAATCAGATTTGTCCCTGTGACGGGTCAGGGGAGCTGGCCCCTTGGCCTTGTGCTGCCCCTCACTCCTGCCCCTCCTCTCCCCCTCTGACCAGCTTTGGCACAGCAGAGAGAAGAATGCTTCGGAGTCTCCATCGCGTTGAAGGGAAGAGGAAAGGAGGTGGCTTGGAAGTGAAGGGAAGGACCAGAGGAGCAGCCGGCGCCCCGGCCCTGAGCGGCACTTCCTGGCCACACCCAGCCCCAGGTGGTGGAGTGTGCACGGCCCCGCACACAGCCGGGACCCTCTGGAGCAGTGGAAGTGGTCACTGCTGAGTAGACCCTCCCGCTCTGTGCCAGGTCAGTCTCGGGCCATCTCCCAGCAGCCATCCCGCAGCAGTGTCCTTGGTCCACCTCATGGTGAGGGTCCTGCCAGAGCCCACCCACCCCACAAACCCTCAGACACTGACGACTCCTGCGAGGCGTTGGGGGCTCAGCTTGGGGAGAGGAGGCCACCCTTGTCCAGGTGCGGGAACCCCTTGCTGGGTGACCAGGACTGCTGGCACAGGGGGATGCCGCATGAGGCCGGTCCTGTGGGGTGAGCTGGGGGGACGGGGTGGGGGCAGATCTTCCCTCCCAGGACACCTGCAGGGGCTCCCTCTCCTCCTCCCGCTCCCCACTGTCTCCATGAAGGCTGTTCAGCTGGACAGAAGCTGTAGCGCCCGGGGGGGCATCTGGCTTGGGGGGCAGCCAAGCACAGGAGGGGCAAACAGCCTAGTTCCTAAGTGAGCACGGGGTGCGTGCGGTATGGACGGGCAGAGGTGCGGGCAGTGCGGAGGCACGATGCTTTAGTTGGAAGCGAGGGGCAGTCGTGAGGTGCAGGGCGGCCCAAGCAGCCCAGGCAGCATCTATGAGAAGTTCTTGAAGGCGTCCAGGTCGAAGGCTGTGTCCAGGAGGCGCTGCAGCTCCGTGAGGTGGGTCTTCTTGTTGCCGGTGGCTGGAGCTGCTGCTGGGTCCCGGCCAGCATACCTGAGGGCGGTGACAGTGAGCGTTGAGGGCCACTGAGGGGACCGGGGCTCGTTACCCTCCCCGGCCCCAGCTGACTGCCCGCGTCCTTACCACACAGGCTTGGCGCGGCTGATGGTGGTTCGCAGCCTGGGCTTCACGTAGTCGTAGTAGCCTTGGTTCTTGTGCTCCTCCTGGCACCAGGCCAGCTCAGCATTGGGGTACTTCTGGACCTCCTGCAGCAGGAGGTCGAAGGGGAAAGGCGACAGCTGGGGGGAGAGAGAGAAGCTACTGTCAGAAGATGCTCAGAGTAATGGGCAAGGCTGGTGTCCCCAGCAGGGAGCTCAGTGACCCCTAAAAGACGTCCGTGCCAGAAACTCTGGGAAAGCTTGAGGGCCCAATCACCGGGAGGAGGACCACCAGCACTGGTCTGGGAACCACACGCCCTCACCTGCTCGATCCTGGTGATGGCCACCTGCTCCACCATGTCCCGCGCTTTGCGCTCTCGGGTGAGGTCATAGTACACCTTGCCAGTACAGAAGAGAAGTCTCTTGACGTTTCCTGGGTTCTGTGCTGCAGGGCCATCTTCTGGGATCACCCGCTGGAAGTGGGTTCCTACAAGAGAATCCCCATGGCCAGGGGGTTTGCTCAGGACTTGGCGGAGGGTGTCTAGGGCCTTCCCTCTGTGAGGTGGGGCTGTACCATGGCTGACACCAGAACACACGGTTTCTGAGGGTTAGGACACTGCTCCTCCCACCAGCCTGTGATGTCCTTGAATTAATCCACACTGAGAGAGCCTAACAGGCACGGTAGCCTAACAGCCTTGGAGAGCAAGTGACATCGGTTCATTCCTCAGAACGATCTGCCTCAGACATGGGGGACAGCTAGGACTGGTAGAGCACCCCACGACCGCTCTGCTCAGACTCCTCCTGAGTTTACAAATACCAAAACTTTCCGAACAAATATTCAGATACTCATGGCCTGAACCATCCCTCTGGGAACAAGGCTGACTTCAGAAAGCTGCATTCAAAATGAGGGGTTCACTGAGTGACACATACGCGGCACACGACATGCTCACATTCACGCCACACACGCAAACGCTAGGATTAGAAGGAAACTACCTTCACACACAAAAAGGCCAGACATGAGACACCCACTGTGAACATCATACTCATCTGCAAAAGATTGAAAGCATTTGCTCTAAGATCAAAACAAGCCAAGAATGTCCGTTCTCACCACTTCTATTCAACATAACACTGGAATTCTAGCCAGGGCAATTAGGCAAGGAAAAGAAATAAAAGGTATCTAAATTGTAAAGGAATAAGTAAAATCATCTGTTTGTTTTATATGTAGAAACCCCTAAAGATTCCACACACACACACACACACACACACAAACTTGTTAAAACTAGTAAATGAATTCAGCAAAATTACAGGATAGAAAATTAACACTCAGAATTTAGTTTTATTTCTATGAACAATCTGAAAGTAAAAAAAAAATCCTATTTGAAACAGCATCAAATAAGTAAAATCACTTAGAAATAAACTTAACCAAGAAAATGAAAAACTTGTACACTGAAAACTATAGAACATTACTGAAAGAAATTAAAGATACCAATAAATGGAAAGTCATTTGTGTTCATGGACTGGGAGACTTAACACTGTCACGATGTTAATTCGACCAAAGCAATCTACAGATTCACAATCCTTATCAAAATCCCAAGGACATGGACATTTTTTTTGCAGAAATAAAATCCATCCTAAGATTCATGGTATCCCAAAGGATTCTAAATAGTCAAACTATCTTGAAAAAGAAAAACAAAGTTGGAGGACTCATGTTTCCTGATTTCAAAACTTATTACAAAGCTACAATATCAGAGCATGGTATTGGCACAAAGACAGATATACAGACCAGTGGAAGAGAACAGAGATCAGAAATAAAGCTTCACGTCTGTGGTCAGATGATTTTGCCAAGAGAAGCAGTAACATCCAATGGGGAAAGGACAGTCTCTTCAACAAATGGTGCTGGGAAAACTGGATACCCATATGCAAATGAAGGTAGGCCCTTACACCACACAGAACACTGACTCAAAATGGATTAAAGGCAGACCAAGAGCTAAAATTACAAAACATAAACACTGAATTTGACAAGGATTTCTTAGATGTGACTTCAAAGGCACAGGCAGCATAAGAAAAAAATAGAAAAAGTGGACTTTATGAAAATTAAAAAAATTTGTACATCAGAAGACAACACAGATGGAAGAAAATAGCTGCAAGTCATATATCTGATAAGGCATCTATATTCAGTAAATGGAGAGAAATCACACAACTCAACAACAAAATAAGCAACCCAATTAAAAAATGGGCAAGGACGTATGACATTTCTCCAAAGACAACATACAGATGGCCAGCAAGCACATGAAAAGATGCTCAACATCACTAATCATTAGGGAAATGAAAATCAAAATTGCAGTGAGATATTACTTCACGGTCATGAGGATGGCTATTGCAAAACAAAGAAACAGAAAACAGTACTACTGCTGGCAAGCCATGTGGAGAAACTGGAACCTTGTGCGCTCTTGGGAACCGCTATGGAAAACAGCACGTTACACTAAAGAGTCACCATGTGACCCAGCAATTCTGCCTCTTGGTATACATCCAAGGTCTTGAAGAGAGACTGGTACACCCATGTTCATAGCAGCATCATTCCCAATGGCTAAAATGTGGAGGCAACCCAGGTGTCCACTGACAGATGAACAAACAAAAAGTGTATATACCATATGCATACAGCAGAATACTAGTCAGCTTTAAAAAAGAAGGAAATTCTGACACATGTTACAACATGGATGAACCCTGAGGATATCATAAGCTAGTCACATAAAGACAAATATTATACAATTCCACTTATATGCAGTTCCTAGAGGAGTCAAACCTATAGAGAGAGAAGGCAGGATGGTGGGCGCCAGCAGCTGGGGGAGAAGGGGTGATGGGGGAGTTGCCTTTCTTCAACCAGGGATCAAACCCGTGCCTCGTGCAGTGGAAGTGCTGCATCTTAACCACTGGACTACCAAGGAAGTCCGGTGAATGTGTTTATTAATGCCACTGAACTGTACACTTAAAAGTGGCTAAGATGGTAAATTTTATATAATGCATATTTCACCATAATAATAATAAAAGGGAAAAAAAACAAAGACAGGATTTACCGTGAAAGAAAACTAAAGGGGGCTCCACGGCTGGCAGCAAGTCGGGATGTGCAGGGCTGCTGTGTGCTGCCAGCCGCCTCTGTCTGCTGTCCAGGTGAAAGAAATTGCAATGCTGTGGGCCTCACCTCACACCACTGAGCTGGGTGTTATGCGGCAGGCCCTACCCACCCAGTGCCTTTCCTCTGTCCCTGGCTGCTGTCAGCCCCCAGGAGCAGTGCTCGGGCAGCAGGGTGCACTCTAACCTCGGACTCATTTCACTGCCTCTAAGAGAGTCCTAGGGATGCACCCAGCAAAGGCTGTGGACCCTGGTGGGACAAGAGAAGACACGCTGTTGGACCAATCTGCACACAAGCTCTGACACCCTGGCTGTCGTGTTCTGTCCTGGCTGTCGTATTGGTCGTCTGACCAATAACACCCTGGTTATTGGTCTTTACCCAATAACCAAAAATGTGGCAAGGACCACAGTGAGACTGACAAGCCCCCTACACAGCAGCAGTTAAGACCCCCTCCAAATGCCCAGCCCCCTGACGCCTACCTGGAAGCATCTCGTCAAAGTTGGACCTGGCTTCGGGATGCCGCAGCAGGGACTTTGGGGTGAAGATGATTAACTGAAAGACAGAAGCACAGGCTCATGACAGACCAGGTTCTAAGTATTCCAGAAGGAGGGCAGTAAGGGGCTGCCCAGGCCTGTCTTCAGAACAGGCCCTCCTGCTGCCCTCTTGGCTCTATAATCAGGAGGAGCACAGGTCTGAGGTGAAAAGAGCAAACAGAATGATGCTGTTTGCCCCCGGGCTCTCTTCCTCTGCCCTGAGATGCTGGGCTCTGCTCAGCTAGGCACCCTCTCCTCCAGGGCCCGCCCTAGTCTGCTCAGAACCCTTGGCACCACTACCCTCTACCTGGGAAGGACACCTGAGCCTTTCCTGGGCATCCCTGCCTGTGGCCAGGGCTGCCCTGCTCCATGGGCCTGCCTGGCCCTGCACGGTGACTGGCAGCAGCAGGAGGCATTCTCCCCTTGGACCCTTCACACACACTCCCACTCACCCTTCAACACCCTGCCAAGGAGCTTGCCTCCTGAGGACCCTCTGTTCCTTCGGCCCCCGAGGGGGCTCACGTCTCCTCCAAGCTCAACACACCACCTACAACCCCCCGCTCACATGTCCATCCTCCCATTGGGCTGGGGCCCTGGAGTCCTCAGGCCAGGCCTCTCTGAGCAGGGATACCCTCAACTGACCGGCTTCCGGAAGGGCAGGAGAATCTGGCGACGTAGCACGTGGAAGAAGTTGCCAGGGGTGGAGCAGTTGACGACAACCCAGTTGCAATCATACAGCTGATTTATGTCAAAGTTGGCTTCCTTAAGGTCCTATAGCAAAGAGGGAAAAGGCCAGAGGCCCAGTGGCTCTAAGCACCCTGCTGTGGGAGGCACTGAGGCAGACAGCTTCAGAAGGCCCCGGGTCCCAGCCTCAGGCACCTCAGCTCCCTATGAGATGCACACAAAGGGGACACTGACGGAGCTCAGCCAGCCAGCTCTAAGCTCTGAATGGAATTCTCAGTCCCACATTTATCCCTATGTCTCTGAAAACTACTGCCTGGTCTAGGACAGACACAGGGTCTAGCTAAAACCAATTCAGACTTTCCTTAGAAACTGACTCCCAGTAATTTCCTCTCAGCTCTTGGAGTTTCACTAAAATCACCCCAGAGTTCTTTCCTCTAAAATGTTTGCCTAGGGAACTCCCTGGTGGTCTAGTGGTTAGGACTCTGAGCTGTCACTCCTGAGTGCACAGGTTCAATCCCAGGCCAGGGAACTAAGATCCTGAAAGCTGCAATAAATAACTTGCCTGAATCAAAACACAGACAGTACTACTCCTAAAAGCTTCTGCTGCAGGAAGCAGTCTGGTAGTATCTTCTATGCTCTGAAGAGGCCTCTCATTTCCAGGACACAAGCAGGCTTGGGCCCACCTGTGACTCCTGAGAGGGACAGAGCACTGGTACCTTCAGAGGCGCCCACAGACGCCCAGGTGGTGGCTACTTACCGGCAGGACGTCTGGATCATCATTGCACATCTGCAGGAACCTCTCTGGCCTGGCGGAGGAATGTTCTGGGCCCTGGAACCAGACACACAAGTTACAGATGAGGAGCTTCCCCCATTCTGACAGCTGCATTCAGTACTTCTCTTCCTTAACCAACTTTCTCATTTCTGGTCTGAAAAACACCAAGTTATCTCTTTCCTGCCAATAGTTTAATTCCTTCTTCTGCCTATGGAGTGGAGGGGAAGTTTCCACATCAGGACAGGGCCCAGTACTCCTGGCTCCTCATGGCTTCCAAATCGGAGTGTTAAGAAAACCCCTCACAGGGCCTGGGGGAGGAGGGAGGGAGAGCACAGGGACTGCCTGAACCCAAGAGGCCCAGCCACACCCCCACTTCTTACCCAGAACAGAGCAGGGCCTGCCTCTTGCCTCCAAGGCAGGTGGGAAACACCAGCAGAGCCTGCACCTGCCAGTCTCGGGACCAGGGTCCCAGGCAGGCCCTTCCTAGGTCTGCCAGGGAAGGGGTAGGGGGCTCACCATGCCCTCCATGCCATGGGGCAGCAGCAGCACAATGCCGTTCTGCCGCACCCACTTGGCTTGTCCTGGGCAGATGAACTGGTCGATGATGCACTGGGCCGTGTTATGGAAGTCACCAAACTGGGCCTCCCAGAGGACCAGGGCGTTAGGACTGGCCATTGCAAAACCCAGCTCGAAGCCTGCAGAGTAGGAGGAAGGGAGGAGACCAGACAGCAGTCAGCTGGTGGGTGGGAAGGGGAGGTGGGGAGGAGGGGGTGAAAAGGGAAGAAGGGGTGGTCGGGGAAGCAGTGGGGAGAGGGTGGCTGGGGAGGAAAGGGAGGTGGGCCTTGCAGGCCCCAGTGCTCACCCAGGACCCCGTACTCGGACAGTGAGCTGTTGCACACGGTGTAGGGGGCCTGGTTGGGCCAGAGGTGGTTCATGGGGATGCAGGTTCTCTTGTCCACGTTCTGGTCATGCAGCACGTGGTGGCGATGGCTGCGGCAGAACAGCATAGATTAGCAAGCAGGACCCAGCCCTGCACGCAGCTCAGACTAGACTCCATGCACAGCCGCTGCTGGGGGCACAGAGCCTGGTTCTTAACAGAAGCATCTGATCAGAGCAGGAATAGGGTGCTTCTGGGCCTGAGACAATGGGATCTAATGACTGCTTCCTGGCAGTGATTTTCTTCTGGAAGACAAACACCACAGCCCTTCTTTTGTGTCTCCTCCACTCTGAAGGGCCCACAAGAACACCAAGGCCATTACCTAAAAGTGCCCCGCTCCACATCCTGGCCGCTCAGCCGGATATGGATGCCCTCCTTCAGTAGGGAGCCAAAAGCCATGTACTCCGCCAGAGCCCAGTCCACAGTCCTGTTCTTCACCAGCTCCCCACGGGTCTTCAGGATCCGGCTCAGCCCTGCAGAGGCAGACGGTGTTCACCAGCCACCCCGAACACTCTCTTAGGACAAGAGCTCCCTACAGCCCCAGCTTCTGGGGTCCAGAGTTGCCAGAGGAGTGGCGTCTGGACCAGGGAGGCTGTGACATCCTGTGCCTTCATCCACCGCTCTGCTGGCTGAGGACCGCGCCGGGGCAGGGGTGAGGTGACAGGGCTACTCTCATCCCACCACCTTGCTCGGCCTTGAACGAGGCAGGAACCTGAGCCAGGTGGGGACCAGTCTTAGGCCAGAGGGGAGTCGGCACTACTTCGGAAGGCCCGGGTGGTGGCAGAGGTGGGGCAGGGCACCCTCACCTCCGTGAATGGTGAAATCCTCCACAGGCACGGAGCTGGCCACGTTCCCAATGTGTGTGAGAATGTCCTCCGTCAGGCCCGTGGAGGGGCAGGTCATGCTCCTCGGCTGCCCGTCCAGGGTGAAGAAGCCTGGGACAGAAAGGGCAGGCTGACATAGGAACTGTGGACATGTGAAATGCTGCTGAGAGGTGGCCGAGATCTTCTTCCCTTGAGAATGGCAGTCGGGAGTCCAATTCTGGGACCCATGGGGTGTGGGCGGAAGAGGTTCACCGGTGGCATGCCTCACTCACCAGGCCAGGGGGAGTCCAGCCAGTGCTTGATGTGCAAGATCTTTTCGTCCTTGGACCTGGCGAAGGCCTCCTCACAGATCTTGTCATATTTGGAGATCTCCTCCTAGAGGATTGGGCACAACGCAGCCGTCAGGGCTGCTGTGCACAGGGCATGCCGGGCACCCAGCCAGCACACACCGAGCCAGCACACACTGGCACTTTCCCAGTGCGGAGTCCCTCAGACCCCACGGGCCCCCGGGTTCTCCTCCCAACACGCATCACCTCTGGGAGATCTGTGGGAAGCCTAGTACAGTGTTTCCGTCCCAACGGCTTCTTCTCCACTGCAGACTGTGGGTCTTACTTACCCTCCCTCCAGTCTTCCTGATGAACTGGTCCAGTTCTCGGGCTCCAAGCATAGCCTCAGGAGGACTGAACCTGAGTGCCATCTCGGCACCTGCCCTGATCCCAGCACCACCCTCATTCACAGGCCCCTGACTCTGCATGCTCATGACCCACACCGCTCGTCTCTCTCCATCACCCTGCATGGGCCTTCCCCCTCATGACCAGCCAGAGAGACCAGCTCGCAAGTGGGTCCCTCACCACCCTCTCTCCCCCTCACCCCTCTGCACTGGGTTCCACGGGCCTCAGAGGCCACGGTGAAGTCCTCTCAGGTCCCACCTCCCTCATGTAACTAACCCCTCAGTAGCCTGGACCTTCCAGGTTATGTGCTGAAATGCTGTAGTTGTAAATATTTCACACGTTCTCACTTGGACCCTAAGTGCTCTGCAGAAGTGAGCACTGGCCCTGTGGCGGGTCTTTTCCATCCCTCCTTGGCTCTGGAAAGAGCCACCAGGACAGGGCCAGGGACGCACCTCGTACTCAGGCTGGTTGACCACGCCCTGCGACACCAGCAACTCTGCGTACTTCTGTAGCACGGGCTTCTGTTTGCGGATCTGCTTGTACATCAGCGGCTGGGTGAACATGGGCTCATCCATCTCGTTGTGGCCGTTGCGCCGGTAACACACCTGGGCACACCGGGAGACCCCAGCATCAGGGCCCATGTCGGTTGGGACCCAGGACCTATGAGGAGCTATCCCATTTCTCCTGGTTGACACCTCAGTTGACCTCTAGAAATATGGTCCTATCTCCTGCTCCTTCACACACTAGAATTGCTTTGACTGTCCCCCAAGATGAAACAAGAGTGACCTGGGACTATCTTGGGACAGGACCCCAGTTACCTTCTTGCCCAGGTCGGGTCACCCAAAGACACAGGAGCTCTTGGGAGGGGAAGGGAGGTGTGCCCTGGCCCTAGGGAGCCCTAACCCCTCTCTCCAGGACACAAGCTAAGGTCACTCACCAGGTCCACCACCACATCCTTGTGGAAGGTGCTCCTCCACTCGGCTGCAACTTTGCACACATACATGACTGCCTCCGGGTCATCCGAGTTCACGTGGAAGATAGGGGCATTCACCACTCGGGCCACATCAGTGGGGTAGGGCGAGGAGCGGGCCATGCGCGGGTCTGTGGTGAAGCCGATCTGCAAGGGACAGGCAGCTTGGCCAGGGGGATTGGGCACACTGCTAAGCATTAGCAGGACAGAAGGAGGGTGGGCCAGGGCAAGCCTACCCCCAGGCCAATGGCATGGTGGGGACAGGGCTGGGGTGAGAGTGGATATGTCTGAGGGTGAGGGTGGGGCTAATGGCAGGCAGGGCAGAGCTGAAGGTCACCTGCTGGAGGTCACCTGGCTGTGTGTAGCCTACGCTTGAGACAGTCCCTAAAGGGCTATTTAAAAAAAAAAGTTTTTTTTTTCCTATTCTGGTAACAAAATTCATACATGTTGAACAGTTTGGAAGAGAGTATGAAAAATTAAAATCATCTATATTCTACCGGTTTCAGTGTAAATATCTTGATGCTTTCCTTTCTAGATGATTTTCTTTGCATGAACACACATGCCAATATAAATATAAAATTTCAGATCCTACTATTTCTATAATTTTGCACTCTGTTCACTAACATGAGTATTTTTTCTTTGAAAAGAAAATTTAAAGGTCTCATCACTTAGATACATTAAAACTTTATCATATATTTGTAATTTTATAATTTGCATTTAAAATTTATTTTTATGAACTACTTCAAACATCCAAAAAGTATGATACTACATGGCCCTGAAAGTTGATGACACGGTTTCCACATGTTGCTATATGTATCCCATATGTCCATAAACAGTCCATCGATAGCTGTCGTGTCCAACTCTTTGCAACCCCAGGACAGTAGCCCACTAGGCTCCTCTGTCCATGGAATTCTCCAGGCAAGAATAACAGAAGTGGATTGCCATTTCCTTCTCCAGGGGATCTTCCTGACCCAGAACTGTAACTCGAGTCTCCTGCATTGCAGGTGGATTCTTTACCACTGAGTCACCAGGGAAGCCCCTTCTTAGGCTTAGTGAAGTCGCTCAGTCATGTCTGACTCTGCAACCCCATGGACTGCAGGTTACCAGGCTCCTCTGTCCATGGGATTTTCCAGGCAACAATACTGGAGTGGGTTGCCATTTCCTTCTCCAGGGGATCTTCCCCACCCAGGGATTGAAACTGGGTCTCCCGCATTGTAGGCAGACGCTTTACTGTTGGAGCCACCAGGGAAGTCCTGATTATTAAAATTAAAAAGGCTTACTGGTATCATTTCAGGCTCACGAAAAAGTTGGAGCTACAGAGAACTCCCAGATTCTTTATTCAGATTCAACGGTTCCTATTTTGCCCCTTTTATTATACAGACTCTTTCTGTTACACACACACACATTTTTTCTGAACCATTTTCAGGTAAGTTGTAGACCAAAAGACTGTCCCTAGTCCTTAAAACATGGACAAAGCCTTACCAGCCATAGTGCAGTTCTCAGTTCACTCAGTTTAACATTACAGAATACTGTTATAAGACTCCTCAGTATACACATTTCAATAGTCCTAATGATATCCAGCCTTTCCTGCCTCAGCCCGGTACTCAATCCAGCACTTCACTGTGCATTAGTTACCACCTCTCTGTGGTCGCCCTTAATCTGGAAGGCTCCTTACTCTTTTTGGTTTTCATAACACTAACATTTTGGAAGAGTATTTCCATGTCTTTTAAACTACAGAGATATACTTTTTATGTACCTTACATATAATAGCATACTCTATATGCTGTACAGATTCTTTTCAACTTGCTTTCTGTTCAAATTTATATTCATGGTTCATCCAGGATGAAACATGGACCTCTACTTTCCTAGCAGTAGTGGTGAAATCTAAGTACTAAATGGTACCACAGTTCATTTATCCATTCTCCTGTCTGTGGATGTTGTTTCCAACTTATGATTAATACACTGTTACTGTACACAGTCCTACACCGGTTTTCTCCAGCAAACACTTGAGTTATGTGCAAACACTTGAGTCCTCCTAGGAAGGGAAAACTAAGCCACAGGGTCTGAGCTCTACACTCGAATACCCGCAAGTGCTCTCCAAAGTGGCTGGGCCACGCACCCTTCCCCAGCAGCAAGGGTGCCCTGCATTTTCACTCACCATACTGTGACTGTTTCACCAGGATATTAAATATTTTAATGATTATATAATACTGTCTCCTACAGTTTTGCCAAAATTTATACAAAGACTTGTTGGTTTTGATAAACATTCTTATACAAAAATAGTTTGCATCTGATGGCTTCCTTAGGAGAAAAATGTAGAAGGGGAAATCCTAGGTGTGTTCTTAGAAATGAGAGCCTCAGCCAAGCAGGCCTCTCTTTTCCTGCTACAGATCTTCTTAACTGACCCCACATCACGATAGATGGTACCAAAACCAGCAGAAAGACTGAAAAAAACATTAGAAAAACTGTAGGTCTTTACAGAAGTCTGAGAGTTCTTTATTTATGATGAATTGCTTTTACATAAACTCCTTTATCACACTGACTAAAGAAAAGATTAGAACTAGTCAGACACTGATGAGAACATTAAAAAATGATGTACCAGCGAGAATTCTGATGAACACTTACAGAGACCATGCACAATCCCATGGCCTATCTGGGACTCCCCACAGGGAGATGTGGGAAGGCACCAGGTAAGATAGGAATCATAACATGCACGTTACAGCTAGAATCTCACAGAAACTGAACTGCTTTGAAGTTTTGAGGTCTCAGTCCCCCAGACGCCCTCCCCAATATCTGCCACTGTTACTGACTTCTGTATCTTTAAGCGTATATGGTGGGTATATGTGCACCCACTGACACACACACTCACAGATAGAGAGCTGTACTCCACAGTGTATATAGATCCATTCTTTCACATGGCTTTATTACACTGTGGTTGCTGTTAACTTAACATTAGTGCTTATTTACGCGTGTGTGCTAAGTCACTTCAGTCATGTCTGACTCTTTGCGACCCCACAGACTGTGGCCCACCAAGCTCCTCTATCTATGGGATTGTCCAGGCAAGAATACTGGAGTGGGTTGCCATGCCCTCCTCCAGGGGATCTTCCCGACCCAAGGATGGAACCTGTGGTCTCTTATGTCTCCTGCATCGGCAGGCAGGTTCATTACCACTAGCGTCACCAGGCTCTATTCTAAACACTCTGCTGCTGCTGCTGCTAAGTCACTTCAGTCGTGTCTGACTCTGTGCGACCTCATAGACAGCAGCCCACCAGGCTCTGCCGTCCCTGGGATTCAGGCAAGAACACTGGAGTAGAGTTGCCATTTCCTTCTCCAATGCATGAAAGTGAAAAGTGAAAGTGAAGTTGCTCAGTTGTGTCCGACTCCTAGCGACCCCATGGACTGCAGCCCACCAGGCTCCTCCGTCCACGGGAGTTTCCAGGCAAGAGTACTGGAGTGGGGTGCCAGGGCTGTATATGTATATGATTTATATGTATTAGTTCATTAAAGCTTGGTAACACATGTATAGATCTATCAAAAATTACTTACCAGCTCCCTACTGATGCAGTGGTACAAGTTTTGGTTTCCAGTCTTGCTGCAGCACTGTGGGACATCCCCACAATGCCCCTCCACATGATTATGTATTTCAGCTTTATATATTTACATCTTTCTTCCAGTTTCATTAAGATATTAATTGTGCAGCAGTGATACACACACACACACACACACACATATATTGTGACTGAACTGTATGGCTTACGGGATCTTAGTTCCCCAACCCG
>NW_011495058.1:4467117-4522439 GCF_000754665.1 Bison bison bison
AAAAAAAAAAAAAAAAAAAACCTCCCCGTGTTTTGGGCTTCCAATCCCTTTGAATGATCTTTGCTGTACTGTTTCCAGACTGAAGACCATGCTGCTGGCAACTCAGCTCCTACCCAACAAGCACTAAAGACTATCTGTGCTTGGTCATCTGTATAAAACACAGTTCAGTGATGCACTGCTTTTTAGACCTTTCTCTTTCTTTGGTGTTTTTCTAATACTGTTTTCTAAAAGAAGCAATTCAAATATCAACTCTCAAGCAAGTTATTCAACTCTCTGCTCAATTTTCTCCTGTGTAAAATGGAAATGATCGCACCTACCACATGGGTAAGACAGGGATCACGCTTTAAGTTGGAGGATGTGAAGTCACTAATTTAGTCTGGCACACAGGAGGCACTCCATAAGCAGTAGCTGTTATATACTGTGTGTTACACTCATTCTAATGCTCCTCGTCTTGTGTTTGATACTGTACATTTTAAGTTCTGGGGCCTTCACTTTGTACTGACTACCACATTTACTTTCATGTTTAAATTTTCCCTTCTTCCTCTCTATTTCTTGCTGGGACACTTGCAACTGTGTGTCTTCCTCTAACTCATTCCACATGTATCAACAAACCATCTTCATAAATCAAACTGTCTCGTCACTTCCTGGTTTCAGTCCTCCGGGGGTCTCTCAACACATCTGGAGTAAGACCCTGTTTCTTGGGGGCCATGCAGAAGCAGCTGATGGCTGCTTTCTCTCAAAAAAACCCCTCAAACCTTAGATGTGACAGCCTTATCACCTCCCTTGGACAGAGGGGACCCTTCCCTGACTTGCTCCGCTGCCCCCTGACATTTGCCTACTTGACCCTGCATTTCCACCTAAAGGTCAAATCCTCAGAGAAACATCTGCAGGCTAACCCAATGCCCGGTAGGTCCCCTGCCCCCTCACCCAGAACTCTAAGCTCTATGACAGGCAGTGTGCCCTTTCTCTGCTTGTTACCTGACACAGCACCAGTACTTAAAGGAACTCAAATATCTATTATATGAGAGCTCACCCATGTTGGTGGGATGAACTCTCGGATGCACGGCACAGGAAATAACAGATATAACCATGTTAAATGTTTTAGAGTTGGGCAGAGATATTTACTTATAAGAATGTTCAGCAAGTGTTATTTGAAACTGAAAAATAAGAATCTTAGTTAAAAGTCTAACAACACAGCAATATGTTTTATGAAACAACCTATAATGTATATTGTTATCAAAATTAATATTTTAAGAATATATAATGACATGAGAAAACACTGTGGTAAGTAAGAAGTGGATGTAAAACTGTGTATATAGAACCCCAGTTTCTTAAGAAAGAAAAGCCATCTAAATGCTTGTGGGTCTAGTAGAAAATATTCCAAAATAATATCATGCTCTTAAAATAGCATAATTAAAACCTCTCTACTTTAAAGAAAGTATCCTAGTTGTCCAAGTTTATTAATCAGAAAACAACAAATGTACTAAATGATAAGAACATGTCCCTCTAAGTAAGACTGACGTGAGCAAAGAAGCCTCAGGACAAAGTCTAATTGCTGATGTGGCCTCCTTAGCCTGCTCTGCTGCAAAGACCCCAGAGCCACCCGTTACCTGGTTGTTGACGACCACGTGGACAGTGCCATGAGTCGTGTAAGATGGCAGGTCACTCAGGTGGAAGGTCTCATAAACGATGCCCTGGCCAGCAAATGCGGCGTCCCCATGCAGAAGGATGGACATGACCTACAGACAGGCAAAGGAGAACCCAAATCTGACGCGGTCCTGGCCACATGTCCACAAGGCACGTGGGAGAGTACGTCATGATCCACTTTTCAAAAAATGATGTAGTATTTATTTATTTTTGGCTGTGCTGGTCGTTGCTGCTGTGTGGGCTTTTCTCCAGTTGCAGAGAGTGGGAGTTACTTTCTAGTTGTGGTGCACGGGCTTTTCACTGCGGTGGCTTCTCTTGTTGCAAAACACGGATTCTATGGCACAAGGGCTCAGCGGTCACGGCTCCTGGCCTCTAGAGCATAGGCTCAGTAGTTGTGGCACACAGGCTTAAATGTTCTGCAGCATGTGGGATATTCCCAGCCCAGGGACTGAACCCATGTCTCCTGCACTGCAAGTGGATTTTTTACCACTGAGCCACCAGGGAAGCCCCAAAATGATGTATTTTGAGATCATTTCAAACTTAGAAAGAAAGTGGCAGGAAAGCACAGACCCCCAGGCCCCTCCCAGCCCTCCCCTGTGATGTGCTCCAGGTGGTGTGCTCCAGGTAGTGTGCTCCACGTCCGCACACCTGCCACCCAACCACCATCTGCTGCAAAGCCAATGCCCACTGCCCCTGAACCCACCATGCAGGACCCTTTCAAAGGAAAGCAATGCTGGCCCAGAGCCCATCCTCCCCAGATCCCATGCAGACGCGCTCTCAGGGCCACGCCTCTTCGGCTTCTCTGACCCGGAACAGCCCCTTGTCTCTCCTGTCTCCACATTCTGGACAGGCCTTGGGCCCCAACAGTCCTTCGTGAACAGACTCAGGAATGGTGCGTGCCATACCTGGGACACCCGAGGTGGCCTGCCCTATGTGAATGCAGACAGGTAGTTGTCCAGGTTTCTCCCTTTAAACTCACCATTTCTCCTCGGTAAGGAGCACAGTGAGGAGAACCTTTACATCCTGCTCCTCACCACACCCCCACCCACCCAGCAGCCTCCATGGCACCTCCTGGATGCTGCCAGGTGTCACCCCTACCTTTATGCACTCGTGTTACGTAACAGTGTTCTCTCGACTTTTATTTGTATTAATATGTGGTCACGGATTCCTGTTGTATTCAATGG
Organism: Bison bison bison; assembly: GCF_000754665.1. NCBI lineage: Eukaryota > Metazoa > Chordata > Mammalia > Artiodactyla > Bovidae > Bison > Bison bison. The sequence continues at coordinate 4,469,949 of NW_011495058.1, forward strand.
GCTCTAACTGACTACTATCAATAGTAACTTTGACGTTCACATCGTCCTGGGACAGACTTGGTGTGGGAGCCCCATGCCGTCTGAACATGCCCCTGGGTTCATGGTGCGGGGGGCCCTCCCTGCTTTCTGGCACAAGAGCTCTCAGCCTCCTGCCCAGCCCTGGAATCGGACATTTCTCTAAGGAGCCTGGTTCCTTCAGTGCAAGATCGCCTTTAAGACAATTTGTGTGCTCATCACTACTAGAACATCATCACTTCTAGGCTCTTTCAGCCCAGAGCCAAAAAATGGATACTAAGTTCACATACAGAGATTTCTCAGTTTACACACTGCATAACTACAACACCTCCAGTTCCGACCCTTTTTCTGTGCCTCCCTCCTTCCACGTTTATAAACACCTCCTGCACCGTCAGACACCATACCCACTGTCCTCAGTACTTGCTGGCTTGCTACCCCCATGACCCTGCCACCCCTATTCGTTGATGCCCTCTTGCCATGTGTCCTCAGCTCCTCTCACCTCCCTGGTCCTCACACCAGGAAGGGAAGGTCCATGTGCTCTTCAGAGACAAAATCTAGATTCTTTTTGTAGCAGACCTCATGTGTCCTGCCATGGTGGATGCAGGAGCACTCTCTAGGACAGGTAGAAATAGACTCAAGTGTTGGGTTTGTACAGGAACCTCCTCAGAGGAGGGAAGCTTTGCCAGGTCCCGAACAACCGGGGGACACAGCGCCTCTCCCTGATCACCAGGATGCAAGTTTCCTCTCTGCAGAGCCTTCTCTATACAATCTCGGCCTCCTGCCTTTGGGCACTTCAGGCTAGCCTCCCCTCTCCTCTCGCTATTTCTCTTGCTCTTCTGGTGAAGCTGTACTGGGCCACTCGCCAGGCTACCTGCCGTCCTGCAGTCTCCAGGGTGCACCAGCTGCTGCAATCATACTCCTACCTACTGCTGGTAGGAACAGGTTTCTGCCTGCAGCACTGGGGAGCTGTTTTCCCACATGAACGTCCCAAGGGCCAACCCTGAGCCAAGCTGGGTCAGGCTCGATCTTGCACCAGGTTGCAGAACAACCTTGGCCACATTTATAGAAATTACATATTTTTTTTCTGAAACACTGAAGGTTATGTAACAAATACTCCAGCTTCCTGGATTCTGGGTTTAACAGAAATCAGGTAATTGCCTAGAGGTTTGGGATGAGTAGCAAGGACAGCAAGTATGGCGGACTGGTGGGGTCTGACCCGTCCACTGAGCAGGGCAAGCGTGTGCTCAGAGAGAGGGGTAAGGCTGGGGGCCTGTGGGCACGGGCCATTTACACTGGGCAGGGCACCCCCGTGGACCGGGCACTCCCTCAGACAAGCACCTGGCGACCATATGGGGCTAACCAGCCTCTCCTGGCCTCACAGGATTGATTGCTGTTATCATCTGAAGCATGTTAGATATGCTCCATTGCTTTTCTCTAGTTATTTCATTACTTTTGAGGGTGTTTCCAGTATTCTGAGCAAGCAATGCCTGCACGGCTGTGTCTATAATTTATGAATGTGAATATCACATAATGTTTTCTGCAATCTTGTTCCCCTCCCTGGCCACAAATGCCTGGCAAAGTGTCCTAGCCACAGACAGCAGAAATGCTGGAGGTACCAGTCGTTGGTGTTGCTCTCCTCCCCATCCCTCCCCTGCCACAGTGGCACTGGTGGCCTCGGGGGCTGCGCAGGAAGCCACTTTGTGCCTGTCTGGAGTTTCTGTGGTACCGTCCAGGCTCCCAAGCCCGGGGAAGTAACTCTCATGTCCCAACATCCTCCCCACAGCTATACTCTTTCTCTGTGATGCAGGAACCACTTCCTATTCCAAATGCCACCTCTGGCTGGGACCCCATTACCCTCAAACAATCCAAATACAGTATGAATAGAGTTACAGTGTCTTGATTTAAAGAACCTAGTCAACTAATAACTGGCTCCACCTCTAAAAAGTCTGAGGCTCACCAGGGCATCCTTCGGCCAGGCTGCCTCCCACCCACTTCAGCCCTGTTCTGCCCGTAGCACCTCTCCTACCAGCCACCCCCCACCCACCACAATCTCCAGGGAACATTCTTTTTTTCCCATCTACCTAAGTCCTGCTGTTTAACTAAATATGACAACTATGTGCTCTATCAATGAGAAGACCCGACTGCCTTTCATCCCACTCCCTCCATGCCCACGCACCCCTCCGAAGCTCTTTACCAGTTAGCCTGCAGCTTTACGCCTCAATGTGTATGTTCTATTGCTTTCTCACACGTGACCCTGTTTCTAGGAGGAATAGATGCTTGAGAGCACGGCGGAGATGCTGACTTCAAACACGCCCCAGAATACTCACACAGACACTACAAAAAGTTGGTTTTCCTGACTGCTTGGCTTTGAGGTTGTCTTTAGTAAGAACTATATAATTTGTAAAAGACAGACTTACACTTTGAGATCAAACAAGAACAAACAGTTACAACCCATTGAGGATTTATATATACCAGCAGGCTGGCTAATCAACATTAAGCATTCACCATCACATATCTGGAAAATGCTGGTACTAGGGCCATCCAGACCTCGAGCTATTCTCCACCTCTGTACTAGGACTATCCAGACCTCGAGCTGTCCTCCATCTCTAAATGGTGCCACCCTAATACTGACTGGGCCATCTCTTCTATCTGTCAGCTTCACAATTCCTCCTTTAGGCTCACCCACACCTCTTCCTTAAGACCCTGTCCTCTTGTTCAATGACGAAACCTCTTTGACCATCATGATTATCTTGCAAGACTAGCTTCTCCACAGGTGTGGTGACAACAAAAGCAAACTACTCCCCACCTAGCCCTGGTGGTCACAACTTGGGAGGAGGCGTATCTGTAACTGGGACTGGTTTACTATTGCTACTCTTTGGAAGTCCACTCAGAACATTTTGTTCAATTCCGGAAATGTAAGGTCTGGGGCGTGCCTGTGGCTGTGAGCCTGTCCTGGACTGTCTGGCCTCAGGACTGCCCCTGGCCAATCCACATGGTCTCACCTTCTTCCCCTCGGTGTCCCCGCAGTAAAACTGCTCAGCTTTGGTCTTGCCCATCACCACGGGATCGGCAGCCTCCAGGTGGGAAGGGTTTGCCACCAGCGACAGGGTGATATTCCTGTCGGTCACACGGTTGATCCGCCGGTGATACATGCCCAGGTGGTACTTCACATCTCCAGAACCCTGCCGGCACAAACAGTTAGGCTTTTACCTAGGCAGGGAGACACTTACTCTCTGTGACAGCCCTGTCTTGTGTTATTTCTACACCCAGAACGCTCATTCCTAGAAGGATGGAAAGGCTTTTTCCAGAATGGCTCCACCCACGGTACAAGCAGGTCCCTCAACTAGAGGACCACATCCCTACCCCTGGCGGGGAAAACTGTGGGGGCTGCCAGGCCTCTTGTCTCTCTTTTCTCTGGGAGGTCAGCCACTGGCCACTTTCTTTTTTTGTGAGTGGTATAGAGGATCCCGGACCCCATAAGTCCTTCTGGAGAAATAAATGAAGCCAGGATCTGGCATAGGTTGGAGCTATGCTAGTTTCTAAAAGAAATAAGATGTCTTACCTCATCAGCTGCCTCCAGCTTTGAGTCGAACTGACAGAAAATTTGCTCCAGCTCCTTCCTGATGACGTTTGCAAGCACATTCAGTCTCCCCCTGGACACACAGGAGTGAGCAGGGTCTGAGCTGGGCCCTGGGCAGCAGGCAATGCTGTTTTATCCCCTTTCTCCCCTGAGGGACAGGCAGTGCCTCAGTCTGCAGCCCAAGAGGAGCTGAGACCAGAACTGACGGGGGACACTTGGCCTCTGCTTGCCTGGCATCCAAGGCCATGACAAGGCAGGAGGAAGAAAAGCAGAAAACAGAGAATGCTGCCAGCCTGCAGTGCGCGCTCCATCCTCGGCCTCCTGGGCCTTCTCAAGCTGAGGTCTCTGCTTCGTGTACCCAGCCACCTTCCCTCTAGATTAACCTCCCTCACCTGGGATCCCAACACGGTCATGAGGCCAATGTCTGTCTACAACCACCTCGAGTGTGACAGTGACTGCCCAGGGAGGGGCTGCTGTGACGATGGTCATCTGGGGGCAGGGACTAGGGTTACTGTATACCAGGCTTGCCCAGTGCCCTGCCTCTGTGCTCCGGATGCTCACAGGGTGGCCAGGTACCTGTGTGGCATTCCCATGATCACGTAGTCCACTCCGTTCTCACTGGACTTGTCAATGATGGTCTTAAGGGCAGGAATCAGTACTTCGCAGCCTTCCAGACCAAAGCGCTTCTCAGATGACCACTTCCGCTGCAGGAACTCCTCAAACCTGGACAGAAACTAAGCCACCCTGAAGAGGCATGTCAGCAGGGACAACCTTGCTCTCATAGAGCTGTGGCCATGCCCCAAACCCACCCAGCCCCGTCAACGGACTGTACCACACAGACGGGGCCAGTGCAGCCCTGTACCTGGTGGAGCGCACGAGCCGGGCCAGCAGGGTCCGCTTCTCCTCGTTGGTGAACTGCATGACCCCGGGTGTCTCAAATTTCTGCCGGATCCACTGGCACTGCTCCAGGTCATTGATGAACATGAATTCTACCCCAATGTGCTGGCAGTAGGCCATCTATATTTAATGCACACACACACAAACACACAATAAAGGGGATGTTCACCCAGGTATGTTGACTGCCCACTTAGCCGGAAGGCTGGGAGGAACAGGTGGCCTCCACTTCAGATGCAGCAGAGCTAGCTGTGACCTGGGGCACCAGGCCTGGGCCCGCGACCTCCTCTCACTCTGAACTTGGCCATGAAATGCTTCTTCCACGTAGCATGGAGCCTAGTGGGCAGGGAGGGAGAGTGAGAACCCCTGGGTCAAGGTATGCTCCTTTCATGGCGGGAGGATAGAATCACCAGCCTGGGGACAAGGAAGTTGCTGGGCAAGGCAGCTCCTCTGACCTCCAGGTCAGACTGTGCCCAGCACTGTGAGAAAAAAAGGCCCTGTGCCACTGGTGGATATCATAGCTCAAAGGCCACTTAACTGTAGCGGGCTTTCAAATTCTACATTCTTCTTTTAACAATTGACTCCTCTTGGGGATATCAGGTTCTACAGAAGCATGACTGCACATATACAAAAGGAAGGGTCCTGAACAGAGCAGGCACTTCGTGACACCATTCACATGTCACAGCTGGGAAGGAGGCCGTGCGTCCTGTTGAAAGCCTAGGGTGACCTGAGCAGGATGCACGCCAGGAAATCAGAGTGAGAGAAAACAGGAAAGGCATGGAACAACCGAGAGTCAGAAAGGCAGCCCTCTGGGAATCCATCATGGGGACTGTGCTGAGCAGTCTCTGGCAGGGTACTGGGCTGAACTGGGGGCCCCCTCTCATCTCTCCTGACGCTGATCAGAGTTGCCTGCTGGGGAGCCATCTGGAGGGGCCCACACAGCCTTCCTCAGCCAAGTGATCAGCACTTCTCTCCCCTTATCACCTGCTGGCTGTCCTGGGGTCAGAATGAGGGGCCAACAGCAAACCCTAGTCAGTGTTGGAATTAAAGAAGATATGCCCTGATGTACCACTAAATCTTAATTAATATTTTGGCCGTGCCACACAGCTTGTGGTATCTCAGTTCTCCAACCAGGGATCAAACCGTGGCCATGGTAGTGGCAGTGCTGAAGCTTAACCACTAAGCCACCAGGAAACTCCCAACAGTGAGTTTTAGGGCCCACAAATGCCCTTACATGCCTTTGCAGCAGCCATGCCAACCAAGCATGCTGCGTTCTGCTTGGTGGTTCTGTCTGTGACCCTCTTTGGTTTTCACAACTAACACGGAAACTGGCTGGCACGGTGTAGGGCAAAGATGAGCCTGGGATCCCAGTGGTGGGCCCAGACCTGGCACCAGGCCCCTGCTCTCTTACTCCCGCCTTCCAGAGCAGAGGTGAGCACCTCTGCACATTAGCTCTGTGATAATGAAACAAAGGGACATTTGCCTGGACTCAAATAAAGGCCAACCACAACACTCTCCCTATCACCCTAGCCAAGAGATAAGAAGAGGAAATGGAGTTGGGAAAGACCTTGATGTTTAAGGTATTTTCACTAACCCCAAACCCTATTTCCCTGATGATTCTTCACATGATAAACTGGGAACTTCTAAACTGAATGTACAAGAAGCCAAGGGATGGGGTATGAGGGCTTGCCTACCCTGACTTCAGAGCCAGGGAGGGTCACCACTTCCACCTGAGCTGTACAGCTCCCTGATCTACTGAGCTGCCGAAGATGGCATATTTCTGCACAAACACACTTGAGAAAACACAGACCAGACACAAAGTTTGTAAACATGAACCTAGAACCTTCCTCTGTGAGCTTAAAATGGATGAGTTTTCCTTGGGACCCAAGTTTGAGTTGCAAACCTAGTAGAGAGGAAAGGAAGAGGTGGAAGAAGAGGGGAGGGGAGGGGAAGAGGGAGAAGGAAGGGCAAGGCAGAGGGAAGGGGGGCTCCCTCCTCATTTTTACACACCCAGGCAGGAGAACCCCACCCATGCTCCTTATGCCTGACTTAACGCCTGATGGGGCAATATTTCCATTACTGAACAATTAAAAGCTCAAAGGAAACTATTAGGTCAAAAACAGTATGTTTCCATCATTACCAACATGAATTCAGCTATTAACTTGGAACACATAGTTACTGGGCTCCTGGATCATGTTTTGTCTTTCTTGTCTTGGCTCAGTCCCCAGAAGGGCAGGGCAGGGAGTTTTAGGTGCTGACTCTTAGGTTCTCTACGTTAAGAAGACAAGAAATTGCACTTGTTCTAAATTTTCAAAGAGCTACAAGTTGACCATTATGTCACAGGACCAAGAGCACACTAAGTTCTGTCAGGTCACACAGCAGCCTAGTGCATGCACATTATCACGTGTAAACATACCTAATGCACCACAGTCAGGCAGCTTTACACAGTATCTGTAAACCATGAGAATGAGGTATTCCATGCTAGGACAAGTTGGAATGGGAGGCTCTCTTGGAAGAGCCCTGGATGTGGGGCCCTCTGGGGACAGGGGCGCTACGGCTGGGACCCCTGGAGTACAGGCCCAACTGTCCCACAAGAGCCCAACTCCTGGGCTCTGGCACTGACTGAAACAAGAGCCGCGCAGGGCTCTCTGCCCCTTTCAAATGCTGGGATCAGGACAAATGGGGACTCAAGCAGTCGCCTGCAAACACAGTTATGTATCCCAATCTCCAGGAGATTTGTAAAAATGCATATTTCCAGGCTCCAAAATCGGAACTGACTCAATTGGTTGTGGGTGGGCAAGGGCTTTCCCCAGGTGTTCCTATTCAAGCAGGCTTGCAGACAGCAGTCTTTGTTTACCTAATGCTTTAGGATACATTTTTTTTTAAGTCTTAGAAGCAAATTCTGCCTTTTTTTTTTTTTATGGTTGATTGTAAAAATACAAAAACATGGATTTTCATCAATAAAATAGCAAAAAACAAAAGTTTCTTCCCTTACATTAAAAAAATTTATAGGATCAAGGGAAAGAAAACCACCTAGTCTGGAGGCTTCCATAAGTTCTCGAAAGTTCCCTGGAACTTTCGGGAAACAGCCCAGTTTTCTCACCTCCAGGCGTCGGATGATTTCCCGCAGAGGAAGAGCCGACTCCTGCCCTCCAATGAATGTGGTGGTGGGCAGGTGGAAGACCTTGTCCAGGTCAGACTCGTGCAGACCGTAGAATCCTGCGGTGGGGAGGAGAGAGGGGCACAACCACACGGGGGCCACAGTTTAGGAAAAGGGGAAGGGACTCCCCAGAGGAGAGAAAAGAGAATAGAAAAATCATAAAACCTCTGTTATATGTGAAAATAAATACTATCTTATAGCCAGAGACATGAACTTCAGCAACAAACCAAGCTGAGTATATTACTGGCATCATAGGAAAATTAGAATAAAATTAATATTATGCATATATTAGTCCAGTGCACCAATTATTCATAATTTAGAAAAAAATGTATTTCAAGGTCCCAAAGACACAAAGCAGTTTAGGTTTGAAAAGGCATTAGGTAAGTCAATCAGAAAGCAAATGAAAAATAGTTAAGGAGAAAATTCAAGTAGAAAACGAGGAACTGGATTAGAACTAGGTCACCTATGTCTTAATGGCAACATTTGTTGGTGGTGAGTGACAGGAAGCTAGGAGACTGAGAAGTGAGGGACAGCCAAGGGGCCTGCAGGGAGAGCTGCCGGGCAGCAGGGCAGAGGCTCCCACAGCCATCTGATGAAGGATGGCGCCTTCTCCCGGAAGAACTCCCAACTGCACATAAAGAACCATCCTCCAAACAGCACTTGGCATTCACAGATCTGATGCCCGCTCTCCCCAGTCCAATACTGACACATATCTACTGACTAATCGCTAAGGAATTTACTGTATCACTATCACCGAATCATCATTGCTATCTGCTGAGCACCACGAGCATGGTGCCTCTCCATCTGAAAGCATATTTCAAGCTGATAAACACGTGGTGCACGGGCTTTTTCCTAGGCATCACACGCTTGTTTCATGTTGCAGTAATTATCAAAGGGGAAGAGACATGGAGGAAAACTGTCAGGGGACACTACGTTAGGCACCTTACCCTCAGGACACTGGCTGGAATGAGGGAAGCTGCAGTTCACAATCCCAGACTTCATGAAACATGAAACTCTAACCGAGTACCCACTGTCTCCAACACCTGACTGTTCAAGATCAGACATTCTCCCATTTCTTGATCTAATTAAGTGTAAATAACACACAGGCCCAGAAAGGGACTCAAGCAGTTGCTTGTAAACACAGCTGTGCATCCAAATCTCTGGGGAATCTGGGAGAGTTGTAAAAATGCACATTTCCAGGCTCTAACGCCAGACCTTGACTGGTCATGGGTGGGCCATGAAGTTCCCTTTCCCAAGCTGGCTTGGGAATGACAACCTTTATTCATCTAATGCTCTTGGGAATGACTACCTTGATTCATCTAATGCCCTGCTGCTGCTGCTCTGCTGCTAAGTCGCTTCAGTCATGTCTGACTTTGTGCGACCCCATAGACGGCAGCTCACCAGGCTTCCCCGTCCCTGGGATTCTCCAGGCAAGAACACTGGAGTGGGTTGCCATTTTCTTTTCCAATGCAGGAAAGTGAAAAGTGAAAATGAAGTCGCTCAGTCATGTCTGACTCTTAGCGACCCCATGGACTGCAGCCCACCAGGTTCCTCCGTCCATGGTATTTTCCAGGCAAGAGTACTGGAGTAGAGTGCCATTGCCTTTTCCGGTCTAATGCCCTAGGATCCTATTTTTTTTTTTTTAATTTTAAAAGCAAAATCAAATTCTGTTTTTCAATTGCTCCTCCCCCTTTTAAAAATTAAAACAAAAACAACCTGGCCTTTTCACCTTGGGGTGGTGGTAGTGATGGTTGAGGGGCTTGGTTATGCTCTGCACCTGTTTCCTGCTGTTATTCTATCAAGAATGAGGATGGGCCATCACATGGGTCTGATAAAGCATGGCCCTGGCCATTCATAGCCCTGCTCTCAGCGTTTAGGAGGAAAACCAGAGTTACTTGGGTGGGGGCACTTTTCCTAGCTGGTAGAAACGCTCAGCAGTGGGGACTCAGGGAACCAGAGTATCCAAAGAGAGCGTACTCTGTCGGGAACACTTAGATTGTGGAATTAACCAGGTGACCTGTGTGTCCCAGAGAAGAACGTGCGCTTGTTGTAGAGCCCTCAGCCTCACCGTATGTGTGATGCTTCACTTCCCCCACCCTGAACTGATCATTCTTGGACTCAGTTACTTGGATCATTACTGAACTTCAAAGCTGCTAGCCCTGCTTCTGAGTTCCTCAGTCATTTGATAACTTAAATCTACAGATGTCGGCTTCTGGAAAGGTAGCATAGACATATCCTATTCATATCCCACTAAGTGCAACTAAAAACTGCAGATATTGCATACAAAACAAATGTAAGATGATTCCAAAGGGTGGAGTAAAAGGCCAACCAGCCAAGGAGGTCCCTTGGGTTTCCTTTTGGGCTCCCATATCCCAGACCTGGAGCAAAGAACATGGAAACTTCTACCAGTGTAGATTTTAAAAAAGCCCCAACAAAAGCTACTCTCTTTAAAGAACCAGGAAACGGGCAGCCTAGCAGAACAGAAAACTTCTAGATTGTTAACTGCTCTATTCCACCCAAACACACATAACACACTGCAGCTCCATTGACACCCATGCCAGGCTACAATGTACTCTGACCTCTGACCCTACTTAAAGCTTTCAAAGAAGGCCCAAGAGGAAGCCCACATTTTCATTCTCTCTGGGAGGGAATGCACTAATCCATTCCCCTACCCCGAAGTCAACAGAGACTTTGGGGCCCAAAACATCCATTCCCACTGGGGAGGAACTAGCTGGGCCCCTCCCTACCACAGCAGTATTTGGAGGAGCCCTGATATAACAAACATTTAAACAAGATCCCAAGTCTTGTAATACCCAAAATGTCCTGGTTTCAATATTTTAAAAAATCACTTATAACAAGGACCAGGAATATATCAGATTGAACGAGAAAAAATAATCAACAGGCACTAACACCAAAATGACACAGATGTTAGAATTATCTAATTAGAATTATCTCCTTCTCAAGGAGTCATTATCAAATTATTTCAGTGAGCAATTAAAACATGACAGACATGAAAAAAATTAAGTCTCAGTGAAGAAAGTCTCTTCAAAAATTGAAGATACAAAGAAGAACCAAATGGGAAATTCTGAAATTGCAAAATATAATAAACCAAATGAAAACTCAGTATGGCATTAGCAAGGGACAGAGGATCAATGAACTTAAAGGCAGAACAATAGAAATGAATCAATCTGAAGAATACAGAGAAAACAGACCAGGAAGAAAAAAGGGAACAAACTCCTGGGGACATGTGATGCTGTGACAAAAGATTTCAAAGTTGTGTTGATGAATCTCAGAAGGAGAAGAAAAAGAGGGAGGCTGAAAACTTTTCAAATATGGCAAAAGACTTTTTAATCCGCAGACTTAAGAAGCTCAGTGAACTCACAGAATAAAGCCAACGAAATCCATGTTGAAATATGTTACAATTAAACCTCTGAATTTAAAGATAGAAAAAATCTTGAAAGCAGCCAGAATATAGTGACACTTTGCCTAGAGGGCAAAACAACTTAAGTAACACTGGATTTCTCTACAGAAGTCATGGAAGCCAGAAGGAAGTGGCACCACATATAAAGAGCTGAAAAAAAGAACTGGTTCCCCAGAATCCCATATATAGTGATAATATCCTATAGAAATGAAGGCGAAATCAAAATATTTTCAAATGAAAAAAAAACTAAGAGAATCTGTCATCCTAAATGAATGACTAAAAGAAGTTGTAAACAGAAAGGAAATGATTATCAGAAGGAATGAGACAGGGGACTTCCCTGGTGGTCCAGTGGCTAAGACTGTGCTTCCAGTGCAGGGGGCTTGGGTTTGATCCCTGGTCAGGGAACTAGATCCCATGTGCTGCAACTAAAGATTCCAAGCGTCACAACTAAGACCCAACACAGCCAAATAAATACATAAAAATGAAGGAATGAGACAGGAGGAAGGAAGAAAGAATGTGGAACTAAAAAGTACAGGTAAACAAAACAGACTTTCCTTCTCCTCCTGGGTCTTCTTAATTATGTTTGACAATTGAAGCAAAATTTGTAATACTATCTGATGCTGTTCTGAACACATGTAGAGGAAATATTTAAGACAATTACATATTATATGTGGAGAGAATGAAGGGATATAAAGGGAGTCAAGTACACTTTACATGAACTGGTAAAATGATGACATCATTAAATTGTGACAAGTTATGTATATGAAATATCATATACCTACACAACCACTAAAAAGCCTAAAAGACAATAAAAACACAAAGAGATAAATCAAAAGGACTTTATACAAATAAAAATGGAATTTTAAAGTATAGGTTTAAAAACCCAGAGGAAGTCAGGAAAAAGAAAACAAAGAAAGGTAAAGGGACAAACAAAATGAAGGATAAAATGGTAGACTTGAGCCTTAACGTATCAATAGTTAAATATAAATGATCTAAATACACTACTTAGCTGACAAAGATTGACAGAGTGAATTAAAAAAACATACGCTTGTCTACAAGAAACTGACTTCTCTTTAATCAGTAATCTATAAAGTCTTAATCTTAATCTATAAGGTCTTACCATAAGGACTTAGAGAAAGAAGAAGAAAAAAGAAAGAAAACCAACACAAAGAAAGCAGAAGTAAAGAAATAATCAAGATAAGGGCAGAAATCAATGAAATTGAAAAGAGCAAAACAGAAAAATCAATGAAACTGGTGATTGGTTCTTTGGAAAGATCAGTCACACTGACAAACTTGTAACAGGACTAACAAAGAGAGAAGACACAAATTACCAATATCAGAAATAAAACAGGGTATCACTATAGACCCTCCAGATACAAAAAAAGATACTAAGGGAATACTATGAACAACAGACACATTTGACAACTCAGATATAAACAAGTCATTCTTAGAACAGCACAAACTGCTGTTATGAAACAGTATGAAACAGACAATTTGAATGACTCTGTAATTATTAAAGAAACTGAATTCATAAATATAAAAAGCTTCTGAAAAAGAAAACTCTAAACCCAGATGGTTTTGCTGGGGAATTCTACTGAATGTTTAAAGAAGAATTAATACCAATTCTACACAATTTCTTTCAGAAATGAGTGTAGGAAGAAAACTTCTCAACTTACTTTATGAAGTTAGAATTACCCTGATACTAAGAACAAAGACAATCAGAAAAAAAAAAAAATTATAGACCAATATCCCTTATGAATATAGATGCAGATAATTATATACTATGACCAATTGAGGTTTATTCCAGCAGAGTTTGGTTCAACATTTGAAAAAACAATCAATATAATCTACCACTGATCAGGAACAAAGCAAGGATATTCATTCCCATGACTATTGTTCAACACAGTACTGGAAGATCCAACCAGGGCATTAGGCAAGAAAAGGAAATAAAAATGAGATGATCATCTATCCAGAAAATCCTAAAGAATCTACCAAAAAAATAAAAGTCCTAGAATAAGTGAGCTTAGCAAGGTCATAGGGTACTACATAAACACAATCAATAGCATTTCAATATATTAGTAACGAACAGGTGGACCTTAAAATTTTCTTTTAAAAAGGAAATACTGACAGGTAAATCTAACAAAACATGTACAGAACCTGTATGCTGAAAACTACAAAAAGTTGATGAAAGAAATCAAAGATGATCTAAATAAATAAGACATACTATGTTCATGGATTGGAACACAACATAGTAAAGATGCTAATTCTCTCTAAAATTGATCTATAGGTTTAACACAATTCTTACTAAAATGTGAGTAAGAGTTTTCATAAACATAGACAAGCTTATTCTAAAATTTACAAGGAAAGAGATAGGCCTTAAGAGCAGCCAAGGCAATTCTGAAAAAAGGAAAATAAAGTTCAGCAGCTATAGTAATTAAGATGATGTGGCACTCGTGGAGAAAGACACTTATTAAGGGAAAGAACAGAGAACCCAGAAACAGACTTACCAAATAAGTCCAACTGATTTTTGACAAAAGTGTGAAAGCAATTCAATGATAAGAAAGACAAACTTTTCAGTTAATGGTGCTGGAGCGGTTGACATTCACAGGCCAAAAACAAACCAACCTTGATCTAAACTTCTTATCTCATTCAAGAAATGAACTCAAAATGGATCACAGACTTAAATGCTAAATGCAAAACTATAAAAACCTTTAGAAAAATTCAAAGGAGAACATCTTCAGGATCTAGAGCTAAGAAAAGAGTTCTTAAACTTGATACGAAAAGCACGATCCATAAAAGGAAACATTGATACACTGGACTTCAGAGTTTAAAACTTTTGCTCTGTAAAAGACCCTATTAGCCAAAGAACAGAAACGACACAAAGGTCCTTCAATGAGAAATTGGTTAAAACAACCGTGGGACACCTATGGCAAGGAATGTTACTCAGCAAATAAGAAAAAACTAGTGTTAGAAAATCATGCTGATTGAAAAATACCAATTCCAAAATGTTACATATCGTGATTCGTAAAACATTCTTGAAATGACAAAACTATAGCAATGGAAAACAGGACCGTGGTTGCCAGGGGTCAAACGTGGGGGGAGCGGATGGAAGGAGAGTGAGTATGGCTGCAAAGGGGCAGCTGAGCTGATGCAGACATTTGTGGCTTGACTGCTGTCAGCGTCAGCATCCTGGTGTGAGAACAAGATGGTACCAGTGGGGGAACTGGCTGAAGGGCATGTGAGAATGTCTCTCTTATTTTTCATATCTGTATATGAATCTACGATTATCTCAAAATGAAAAGTTTAATTAAAACTGGAGTCTCACAAATATTATCAGTAAAATGGAAGAAAATGAGAACTTCTGAGTGACGCCTGGCATGGAAGGAAGACTGGCCACTGGGGTGAGTGACAGCAGGCAGGACCCCTGGGCACCCAACTCTGGATTCTTCAAAGGTGCTCTGCCCAGAACCAGGGGTCATTAAGAATTCCTTACTTCATTAAGTAACTTTTTATCAGCTCTTTAAACGTGGGAAGATCAAAAGAGAAACTGTGTCAAAAATGCCCAGGAAGCAGAATCTGAAAGAATCCAGAGTCCAGTCAAAGGCACAGCGCAGAACGTGGAGGAAAGGATGTGCCCACATGCAGAACGTAGTGTGGCCTCAGGTCCCCGCTGGTGACAGCAGGAGCTAGAGACAGCCTACGCTAAAGATGGAAGCTCAGCGAAGCGACGGTGAGACACATGTGGAGGTGAAAATGCTCTTCAGAACACAAATGGACAGAAGCAAAAATGACACGGTAAGTAGCTCTACCTGCTGGGTAACAGCTAAATGATAGGAAAAACATATCTCAAAATAATAAACAAACTTCAAAACACTCGACAGAGTTGTGTCAACTTTCCCCAAATTGCATGCTGGGGAAAGTTGCATGTCCTGTTCAAATGAAGTCCTCAGCTCCAGAAAAGTGAAAGGCTCTTTATTTTCATACCTCCTACTGTTAGCATTCGAAGTCGTTCCTTGAAAACTGCAAGATCTGAGAGGCAGAGTGGGATAGCATGGGTGAGCGCAGAGGGAAAAAGACAGGTGAGAGTTAGTTTTGAGAGAAAAAAAAACACAAAAACCCCAAACACCCAAACCCTACACCACTGCAGTAACGGGTAGCACAAACACTGTCACAGACACAGACACTGAAGGAGAACAGAGGGGTGGGTGGCTATGGTCTGAAAGTGACTTCAGTAAATGTGGAAACGGTTCATGAGCAGCTGGGATCAGTGAATCTGAAGGAGGGAGAGGCGGCTTCCTGACACTGAGAAGCCACTGTGTGGTGGTGGCTGGGACCTCCTCACGTCCCCACCCTGAACAAGCGCTGATACAGAGCTCTCCTGGGAAGCTGAATCCACCCAGCCTAGGCTGATTCGAGATGAAACAACTGGGGAAAAGAAATGGAGAAGCCTAGTTTCTAAGGCCCATTCCTCAGAACTGGAGCATCAGGTGGCAGACTAAACCCTAAAGCTCAAGCTCCTTCTGGATTCTATAGGGTGGAAGATGGGTCCTTGGACTCCCTTCTCGAGAAGGCTGAACCAGGATGGAGGAACTCGGCTGCTGAGAACGCAGGCTAAGAGCCACAGGCTTGCACAGATGCACACACTCCTGCCCACACCTGGAGGCTTGCCTACACTGGTTAAACTCAAGATGTTGATCTGGACACGCAAAACACTTGCTGACCCTGCTTTCCTGGGTACATGGGCCTGATGACCGAGGGGTCAGAGCATGGTCACCAGCACTGTGGCTGCTCCCCGCCTTGGCAGTGCAGCAGAAGGCCAGTCAATGCATCCTTGGATGCTGATGGCAAGAACTCTGACTCAGAGAGGACGCAGGGTCGCCAGCTCTGAGTGCGTAAAGCTCTCCTCGCCCTCGAGGACAGTGGAAGACCACCAAAGACCTCAGAGCCAATGGCTCTTAAGACAATGGAACACCTGGGTTCTGCACAAAAGCAAGGATTCGCTGCTTAAGGCAAGGATGAAGACTCTTCATTTATTCCTTTTAATCCTCAGAATCAAGACATAGGACCATCCCAAGCAGCCATCAGTGCTGCCTACAGGACTCCCCCCAGCCTCAAAATGAAATGTGAATGCTTATCTGTTAAAGAAATCTAAAGGCAATAGGATCGAAAGTTTATAACTGTTCACTCTGGGTACTGGGCATGTAGTTTTATCTGCACTTCTTGAGTATTTTTAAAATAAAATGTGAACAAAAGACACAAACCAAAGGAAAGTGTTAACAGTAAATATTCTGGTTGTCATTTACAGACAGCACATGGGATTCCCTGCACCTGAGCACTTAAAACATTTTTAAAAATTACTTCTTGATGAGCACAAGACACTCTGCTGGAGAGACAGAGTGGCTGGGATTTGGCCGAGGTGTTTCCAAGGGAAACATAGTTGGCAAGAAGCAGGGATGTGATGCTAGGTCCGGGTGTGTCTTGGTCTGCCAGCTCCTGGGCATACATGAAGGACACCCCTGCAGGAGGATGTGCATGTGCCCACCATGACCTTAGCTTGGCCTGCCCACCTGAGTCATTTGGGCGATCTGATTCCAACTCTTCACTCGGAGGTCTGGTGGCACCACAGGCTGCACACAGCAACCAATAAATGCTATGTAAATTGCTCGCCACGGCTCTGAAATTACTCAAGTAGATTAAAATTCAACCCTATTTTTAGCTCATTCTTCCAAGCCATCAAGGGGACAACATTCAACCAGAAAGAGCACTGTGGAAGGTCAGAAGGGTGGGGAGACTTCATGTCCTGCTGTGCTTCGGATGAACTAATCCACTTAGAGTAGCAAAAATGTTGCCATAATTTGGACTTCTGAATTGCCCTTTTAACTATGTAACTCAAGTTCATTTCCTAAGATTGACAATTTGCAAACACGAATGGGAAACAGAAGTTTCATGCCTTCTTTAATTTTATTTATAGAATTTGTTTTGAGTTCTCCTTTAAATATGTTTCAATCTGACATTTAAGTACATTTCAATCTGTTTTTGTTGTTGTTCACTATGAATAGTTATACTATAGAATCCAAAGAGAAACCACTTCGTGGCATTTTAAAGCTGGAATCTAACTCAAATGCTGTACTTGGAAGAGAGCAAATTGAGGGTGAGTGTTAACAAGAACTTTCTCCACATCCTCATCCTGCCCAGGGCAGTCTCGCTTGGCCCAGAGATAAGACTTCCCGATGCCCCTTCCCCACCCCAGTGAAGCAAGTACCAGATGCCAGCACAGGACTGGAGGCCCGGAGGTGAGAGTGCACAGGCCGCCTGCAATTGACTGGTTTCTACTTAAGGTGGCAAGAACTTGGACCCCTGTCAAAAGCCACACTCTTGGTCCTTCCTTAGGGTCAACCAGGAGAGGCCTTGCTAGGAAACCTGATCCGGCTTGGAGACTTCCAGCACCTCCCTAGGGAGGAATGTGGATCATGTTACCAGGCATCTCAAGCTGGAGCTCCCAACCCTCCTCGACTGGATGTGTGGTTGACTCAGCCTGGTTTAAGTTAAGATGCACTTCTGGGGACCTGGAACCCAGCCCCTAACATAACACATCCTGGCAGAGGTCTCCTGCTCCTAGCAGTCACCGCACAATTCTAGAGCATAACCCACACCTAAAAAAACCCAAACTGTTCTAATGTTAATTTTTAAATTTTTGTAATAAATAATCACTAACCCCACCATCTCGACTGTATCTGTGCTGCATTCACAGCACAGTCTGTGTGCACACGTCTGATGGTAACCCTGACAGGCTGGGATCACCTTGGAGCTCTGCATGGCGGCTGGGTCTGCTGTCTACCGTTAATTCTCTCTTCTCTCCACCTGTCACTGCAAGGGTTCTGAGTATTTGGGTAAGAACTCAGTAGAAACTTTTCACATTTTCCACTTTATTTAAAAAACTCTGAGGGGACATCAGCCCCGCTCGCCCTGCATATCCGTGCTGGCCAGCACTGCCCTTGGGAACGGCTTCCTGCCTTCAGCCAGGGCTGGAAGCTACTCCTCTACCCCTGTGCTGCCCCAGTCGCACTACGAAGTGCTCTCAGATGGACGGGGAGTAGTTACCACCTGGGCCTTGGTTTCCCCACAAGGGAATGGAGAAATTGTGCCGCATCTACCAGAGAGAGGAAAGACAGCTGGAAGTGTTGTCAGAGGGATGCAAGCTTGAGGACAGTGCTGTGTGGCACAGCACACCCCTGCAGTCACTCAGCCACCCAGACCAACACACGGGCCATGCGCACCATGCCACGTGAGCTAGCCTGCTTTGTTGTCACTCAGGTGTCACCCCAGTCCTTACTACTAACTATGGCACCAACTATGGGTTATTTGCTCCATTGCTCAATTTCTAAATATCCATTTTTTCCAGACATCAGCAGCTATTTATCTCAAAAGACTGTTAACAATCACAGTAGCTCACACCTTCATGGAACTTAGTAAGCTCCAGGCACTATTTTAAGGAGTTTATTTAATACTGCAACAACCTTACAGGTGAGAAGACAGAGCTAGTCCTGGCAGGGCCCGGCTTTCCACGTAGGAAGCTGGCTTGAGCCCAGGCCTGAGGGTCGGATGAGATGATGGGCAGGAAAGCACTCTAGGGACTGTCCATTGTCCCTGAACAGAGCGCTCCTGTTGATCCAGTTGTTTTTGTAAAGACCTACATACATCAAGCGTGAGATAATTCAAGACTTATTTTCCTACAGATTCAAATATCAATACATACTAGGTTTACACTTATTTCCATGACTTTTCTATCACACTATTTTGAATTCTGAGGATGAAGTGCATTTTTCCTCCTGCAAAGGAGGGGGCTGCTCCTCAACTTTCTCCTAACGTTTCTGACAGGCTCCCAGCCAGAGGATGAGCTCAGGAAGCTCTGGGGCCACCTCTGTGTGTCTCTGGTTTATAACATCCTCCTGCTGGTTCACCCTCGCTGTGTTGACGCTGTACCTTAACGGAAGCACAGATACTTGGGGCACTGTTTCAGAGCTGACTGTAAGGGGAGATCAAGATGGCCTACAAAGGACCCGAAAGAACGACAGAGGCCCTACCTCTGCGCCTACCCCATGAGAGCTGTGACCTGAGGAGGTGGGCAGCATCAACAGGGCTGGGGGCTCTCAGGCTTCACAGACTCCTGGGCTGGGACGGCCTGGGGGCTTCCAAAAAACCCTTGCCAGAGCTTGTCGCCATGGTGCATCCCACCCTGACCAGCCTCAGGCAGGACAGACAGGAGCTCTAGGCTCCCCAGGCAGTTCCTGTGAGTTGGGAACCACTGGGAAAGGTCCGTTCAGATATCAAGAACCTGGCAATCAGGGATGGCACAAGAACAGGGGAGATGCAGCGTTAGACACCCCCACTCCCACCCCATGCTTTTCTTGTTTAAACGCTTGACTGTGCATAGGAACACCAGCCTCTGTGGCCCATGCCCCGCCAGGCCCCACAGTCAGAGTCCTTCTCTGGAGAGACAGCTCCAGGGCACAGGACCTTGAGCTATTCTTCAGGCAACCAGTGCTTGGGGGCTCACAGGCCTCCCAGGTGGGGTGAGGGTGGGAGGTCTGCCCTGGCCCAAGCACCTGGAGGGGACTCGCGGTGCCGATGGGCTTCAGCACGAGTGAGTCCCGGTTGGGTGGGGTCTGGGTGCTTTGGGGGCTACGTGGTAAGGAGGAGGAGAGAGGATCCAAGTATCCTGGGGGACAGCGGGAGAAAAGCCCACCTCTGGGGTGCACAAAGCTGTCACTACTCAATAAAGCAGCAGTATTCAACTCACATCCTGCCAACAATCTGGACTGGTCCTATTTTATATTCAGAAGAGTTGATCTAATCTTTCTTCCAAAACCTTTGTGCAGTTACAAAGTAGAGGAAACCCTGTATCCCCTAGGATTGTTTCCGAAATGAAGACAAAGCAGAGACAAACCTCTAACAGCCATCCTGGGGTTAATGCTATTTGAACTCCAGTATTACCTGACTAGCGCCTGACCTCTCAACTCACAACCCAGACCCGCCTCTCGGGGGCGTTAGAGACTATTATTCAGAGGCGGCAAATTGTGTCCCCTCCCAGAGCAGTGTTAGGCAGGTAGGTAATAATCAGTTGTATTAGCATGCACAGTGTTCCTCCTAAACAACCTGGCCATTTAAAAATTAGTCACGTCATCATTTCTGTAGTACAGGTTAGCAGCACGGTGACTTAGAGCAGGTTAACTTCTGAAAGCGACCACAGGTGTGAGCCCTGCCCGGCCCCTGTGCTCACGACAGAGCAGGTGTTGGGGTCGTGGCTACAACCGCCTGTGTGCCACATGCGCCTCCCTGCGCGCGGGATGCCTTCCAAAGTTTCCTCAGTGTGATCACCGGCATTTGAGAATCGAGACACCTCAACTGCACCCCTTGCTCTGGAATTCGCCCCGTCAAAGGCAGGCTGCACTGTGCTTCAGGGTGTGTGACGATTCTGAGCAAGACCCCATCTGGGCACAGGCTGCACTGCCCTGAGATTTGGAAACTGAAGCCAGATGTGCTAGTCCCTGGAGTATCTTGGGGACCCGCCTGCCTGGGTGGGTCACGTCTTTCTGTGCCACTAACCTTTTCTGCCCCCAAATTTCACTTTCCAATTTTCAGGCTTAGACAATTGAGCTCATATGATCTGGTTGGAAAGCTGAGATTAAAAATAACTTGCCCAAAACTCACTAAGGCTATATGACTTATAAATGTCAAGTGATCAGAACGAAGGAAACTTAAGAGTCTTTCCCTTTGGCCTGTGGACGTCCTGGCTGCCACGAGCTGGGACACACAGAGAGGAGCCAAACAGCGCAGTGCTGGCTGCTCTCAGACCCTCACCAAGTTTGTCTGTGGATGAGATAATATCAGCGGGCACGGAGGAGTCCAGATCAGCATCCAAAATTCCCAGGGGGTCCAGCTGTGCTACATGGTGCCCTCGTATCTACGAATGGGCCAGCGATGGAGAGGGAAGGACACACACAAAAGGACAGGAGAAAAAAAAGAGGGAAGGGGTAAAAAAAAAGTAAAATTACATTAAAATTAGTGTTTACAGATTCATTCTCACCCACGTTTGAAGAAACAGTTACCGGAGCATCATCAAAATTTACACAACTAATTCCGAGAGGATCAAGTTTTGCAATGTGGTGACCCCTGACCTGGAAGCAATAATACAAGCAGTCATTAAGCAGGTCCTGTGGGCTGTGAGGGGGTTAAAAGTTACATTTAACCTTTCCCTGAGAGCACCAATTAACCCAAAAGTAAGCCTTAGAATAGTTTATTTTAAAGCACTATCGGGCATTAAGGCTTCCCAGGTGGCTCTAGTGGCAAACAACCCGCCTGCCAGTGCAGGAGACATAAGAGACGCAGGTTCGATCCCTGGGTTGGGAAGATCTCCTGGAGAAGGGCAAGCAACCCACTCCAGTATTCTTGCCTGGAGAATCCCATGGACAGAGCAGCCTGGAGGGTCACAGTCCATAGGGTCGCAAAAAGTCAGATGTGACTTAGCATGCAGGCATTGGGCATAAAAGCAGTTCTATAAAAAAGGGATAAACTCCTCAGGTTATGATAAACCTGGCAATCTAAAAGGACCCATTTCCTGGCATCCTGACACAGTCTTCCTGGATAAACAGAAATGGGAAATGCTTGGGACTCTGACTCGAGTGTGAAACCCACTCAGCTGAGAACAGCCTGAAGTCCCTCAGGAAGGTGCACTGGCACCGCTGTGGGGTCAGGGCAGTAAGCACCAGAGCAGGCAGCGGCACCAGGGACTGCAGCGTCTGATCGGCACCGTTTGCAAACAGAAGGACGGAAAACCCCTCCCAGCTTCCAAATTTGTGTCTTTAATTCTTGGACATTTTATTCAGTTTCCTGCTAGCAATTTGCAAAGAGGAACAGCTTTTATGAAGTCACTAGAAGACCGCAGAAATGACTGAGGCTGAATGAGTCAGGCAGTGGTCAGCACGCACTAGCTGTGCCTTTTCTGGAGAAACGCCTGCTGTGAACAGCACCTGAGAGCACATGGCTATCGATTCTCACTTGCCCTGGGGACAAAGCCTCACTTGCCAGGCTCCCCCAGCAGGACAGATCCACTCTGTGCTGCCTGTCTTGACACTTGTGGCAACTGACCAGGTGGGCAGAGAAGAACAGTCCATATGGCCGTTTCCAGGAAAGAGAACAGTGGAGGGATGAGGACTCCACAGTGGGCTCCTTTGCCAGGTTGCAGCGATGCCAGGAGAGGCAGCAGGGGAGCCCAAATTCTGGGGGCTCT
Source organism: Bison bison bison (assembly GCF_000754665.1). Classification (NCBI taxonomy): domain Eukaryota; kingdom Metazoa; phylum Chordata; class Mammalia; order Artiodactyla; family Bovidae; genus Bison; species Bison bison. Next base: position 4,492,309 of record NW_011495058.1, read on the forward strand.
CAGAAGGGCTGCTCTTGGCTCAACAGTTCCTCTTCTCCTCCTGAGAACTACTCACAGAGCAGATGGTAAGATCTGAATCCCAGGCTCCTCTCCACGCCAGGCAGATATCCCGGAAGGGGCTTCTGGGCTCTGAGCAAGGCCATGGGATCCACTGGTTCTGCCCAACCCTCCTCCAGTAGGAATGCTCGTGGAGAGATGGCCCCTCTGGAGGATCAGCTGCCTCTCCCTGCTTCCATGGGCTCTGCTTCTGTCCCCAAACCCTACAGGTTCACCTTCTCTTTTTGTATGTGGGCGTTAGCAACTGAGAAGGGACCGTGCCTGAGGGAGCAGCATACCCTCGGGGTCACCGCTCCCTCCTGGGGATCAGCAGTTCCCTGGCCACGCGGGCATGGAATGAGCTTCCCTGCCCACAAACCATTCCTGCCAACTCATGGAAAGAAATACGGACAGGCGCCATGGGTGGCAGGGGATCTGCTCACATGGCAAGAGCATGTCTGGGCTCCTTTTCTCTTGTCATATTTCATTTTTGCCTCCCTCCACCCCAGAGCAGGGAGCAAGTGCCTAGTGTTTGGTGGGGGGTGAAAGTTAAATGACCACCTTCACTGGGTTGGCAGGGTGCTGTCACAGATGGCCGCCCACCACCTTACCTGGTAAGCCCTGATGAGCGACTGCACCGCCAGGTGATCCTCCACCAGCTTGTCCACGTTGGGCTGGGCCTCCACCAGGGGCCCTGCTCTGGCCACAGCTGACAGGGAGCCCGGGCTCAGGGGGAGTGGGCTCTGGTAGGCGGTGCCTGGGGGCGCTCCAGCATTGGTGTTTCGGAAAAAAATGTCCCATGACTGAAGACAAAGAAGGAATACACTTGTCACTCCACTGCTCCCATAGGATGCATTTTTAGTCAAAAAGAGAACCTCTCTTGGCAGGTAAGTCTTTTTTTTTTGGCAGGTAAGTCTTGATTGTGTCCATCTACCAGTAGGCTGGTTGGGTCAACATCTTCATACTCTGGACAGCCTGCTTCTACACTCTGAGGGTGGGTTTCTCAGGGGCTGGGTCCCTGCTTTCATCATTCCCTCCTGATGGGCCTCCTCACCCGCCAACCCCATGACCCACATGCCCTCCCATCAAAACCCCCAAGGCCAGGCACCTCTGCCCCACTTGCGTGTGCCAAATGCTTCCACACGGGCAGCCCAGGATGGGGTGACTGGAGGACTTCCTGCCCCATCTGTCCCCTCCTGGTAATCTAGCAGACCAATGCTCTTGGCACTCCTGCCTGAAGGGCTACAACTGCCCCAGATCCTCAAACCCCCATTGAACCTCCTGAGGGGGACAAAAGGTATTTAGACGCCAGGGGCTTTCTAGACCCCAGGGGCTTGGCACAGCCTTCAGGGCCCAGGCCTACCTGCTCATGCTCACTTCCTGAACACAGAACAGAATCAGGGGCTGTATGTGAGAGGCAGTCCAGGGCTCAGATGTGTGAAGCCGCAAGGGCCCCTCACTGACCCCTAGAGAAATAGCCATTTCTGTACTTCATTGAGGAGGCTGCTTGGGAGTTAAGAGCTCAGGTTGTGTTGTCAGGGGCAGAACCTTAATTCTGAGCTCTGAGATCTTGGCAAATAACCTAAATTTATGTGTTCAGTTTTTTTCATCTGTAAGATGAGGACAAAAATAAAAAAATCTATATTCTTCATAGTTTTTTTAAAAATAAAGACTAACGGCATTCAGCACACAGTCTGGTAGGCAGTTCATATTACTGGTAGTAACTGAAAATACTGCTGGCTTCAATTTCCTTTGTGCTAATGTGAACTAACTCCTCTTCCTATTATTTTTGACTATTTTGTGTAGGATTCATTTTTTTTTTTTTTTTGGTCCATGCTGTGTGGCTTGTGGGATCTTAGTTCCTGACCAGGGATTGAAACTGTGCCCCCTGCAGTGGAAGTTCGGGGTCCTAACTACTGGAATACCAGGGAACTCCCTGATTCAACTTATAATTTGCACAGATACTGTGAACTGTAATAGTTTATCTCAGACGAAGATGTGAGGTTTTAAAAAAATGTAGAGGTCAGAAAAACTAAGGTTTAATAAAACTTCATTGCCAAAATAAATATAGTAAAACTCAAGCAGTTTAGACCCTGGAGAAGGAAATGGCAACCCACTCCAATATTCCTGCCTGGAAGATCCCATGGATGGAGAAGCCTGGTGGGCTGCAGTCCATGGGGTCACAGAGAGTCAGACACGATTTAGCGACTAAACAAGAAGAAGCAGTTTAGAAACGTGAAAACACTGTCTTTCTTCTCTGCCATGCGTTTTTCCAGTTTCTAAGATTCTTCTGTCAGTGAACTCTGGTGAGACTCCTTGAAAAACCTGGAGAGGAGAAACTTCACTAGATTTGTGTGCACCTTCCTAGTAAGTGCGACCAAGATGTTGTTCAGTTGGGCCTGTCTGGGAGCTTGCACAGGTACCAAATGGGTCTGTGTCTGGGCAGAAACCTGGAGATTGGTCCTGAAGGTCTGGCTTTTTCAGGCAGGTTCTTTATGTCGCGTAGACAGATGACTTGGACGGTCCAAGAGACGGCTGCGTGTCACCACCAGTCACAACCCTCTTGGGATGGACACAGGCCTGGAACATCACACAGGGCAGCCCGGCCTCTCACTAAAAGTGTTTCTGAGGGGAGTGCTCCAGAACATTTATATCATTCTACAATAAGAACATATTCCTTTTGTATTCAGAAAAAATTAATTAAAAAAACTCCAACTATTAGGGAGATGATTATACAACATGGTAAATACATGAAAAACCAGAACTGTATATTTTTTATGTGAATTCTATCTCAGTAGCATTTAAAATGCTTTAACAAATCTCACTATTCAAAGTTTTATTGTTTTTACCGTTCTGGTTACTTTTTAGTTTGTCAGTTGATGGTAGAAGGGAGATCTGGGGTTCTCTTGTGGCGCCAGCCTTAACACTGACTGTAGAGAATCTCACATCATGCAACCTGACAACCAAGGACATTCTTCATCTGGGGCATGGAACCCCAAGACCAATCTCTCCCTCTGAGTTCTCTAACAGGAGTAAAAGCAGTATGTCCACCAGAGAAAGCAACTGACTTAGTCCTGTGAGAGAAAAAGAGAGGATGTCTCAGGATCAGCAGCCTAGGGCAAGGTAAGGCTGCCCCGGGCTTGGCATCCACCTAGTTCCTTCGGAGGGCCTAAGGAGCAGACATGCTGGACACCCCCAAATATTTCCAACTTTGTGGAGCTTGAACAGCAGGCCATGCAAGCTCCATGCATTCTGGGAGTGGCTCTGGCCCAGGGCTCTCTCTGGCTCCCACCCATGCCTCCAGTAACCGAGGGCCTGGACTACAAGGAGCCTTGCTGACATAGCAGGCAATAGGGCAAGAGTCAGACCAGCCTTGCAAGCCAAGAACCAACAGCCTTGTAAAACCCAATCTAGTTTCTACTTTGCCCCCAGCTGGTTCTGGCACTGGAGTCCCTACCCTTACCTGTGTCCACACTAAGTCCTGCTGTGGACACACACCCTGGGCTCTAAGTGGGGGTGGGGCCGTGCCCTGGGGGGCAGGGCATGACCCTGAAACCAAGGAGCCTCTGGAGAGCAGCACACTTTCTTCAAGCCTTAAACACCATCTTCTGCCTCACAGAATACATGAAGATGTCTCTGAAATGCAGTGGCAACTGCCCAACAACAAGACCTTGGATAGAGAGGGTCCCCTGGCTGCAAGCCGACCCCTCATCCTGAGGGGCACCAGCTGCTAAAAGATCCAGAGCCAAAAGGCACAGCAAAAACCACAAGTTCATCTTGCTTCAGAAAAATCAGCTTTGACTAACAAGAACAGTGGTGGCAGCTGCAGGGGTTGGGTGAGGGGGCAAGTTATCAAACTGATGATCTGAGTACCTGGCGTGCCAACCACACCCTCCTGGGAAAGGTGCAGGCAGGCAGGACTGACACAGAGCGGCCACCAGGCAGAGATGCTGATCAGGCTAAGTGAGTCAGAGCAGGGCAACCCAAGGATAAACATTATCTCTCAGGCTGGCTGACCCTTGTCAAAGCCAGCAAACAAAAAAATCAAAGAATTTCCAGGGCTGACACCTGGAGGGCACAGGCCTGGCAGACAAAGGCTATAGGACCTTCCAGTCCAGGACCAGGGAGGTGGGGGGGAAATCGCAGTTATCGGGCCTCCTCTCTCTGACCTTCTTTTGTGCTTGGGATAAAACTCCAGGTGATTTTCAATTGGCTGAGGACAACAACGACGGAAATTCTGCTCAAGCTGGAGGCAGTCAGAAAAAACTGGTTCATACCGGTATTGCAGAGAGCTGGGAACCATTGGGAAAGAATATGCCAGGAATGCAGCGTCCTCCTTTCCTGTAATTCACCCCCACCGCCCGCACCACCAGCACACAGCAGCTGGTGCGCAGTTCTGCTCCCCTGCAGCTTGGCCAGGCCCTCCCCCACGAGTTCCAGGCAGGAGGGGCGGGCACCTGCACTCAGGTGACTGCCAAGCCAAGGAGCCCACCCCAACAACCAGCAAGCCCCCCTTCACCAGATCTGATCACTTGGTGACAGACAATTGTTGGTTCACACAGTTTGCAAAACCTTCTCATTGCAACTTAAAGCAGGTAAAGTTTAATGAAGTCAGACCTCTTAAAAAGGCTGTGAAACACTGTAAAGCAATTATACTACAATTAAAAAAAAAAAAGGCTGTGACAGTGAAGGTCATTTTTTGGCTTGCAGGTTTCACCAGCCCTGGGACTCTGAGCCACGCTTCCTCTTCCTGCTGCACTGTTCCCCAAGGTGCCCCTTCTACCCACCTCCCCCACACCTGACCTGGCTTCTACATTCATTCAGCCATCTGCACACCCCACCCCACCCCACCCCCACCTCCCAGGACACTCATCTCCGAGATGTGATGCCTGATGTGATGCATGGCTTTGTCACTATCTGGAGGATTTCCCTTTGGATAATCGCAGCCCTCATGTGTACACACCTCAGCTTGATACTTTATTTACCTGTGTGCGTACCTGATGCCAGTTTTATCTCCCTGGCAGCAGCTTCCCTGCTGCCAGAACCAAGTGTCTGCAGACCTGCTGCAGGGACAGGTGACCATGAAGCTGAAGTGATGGGTTAGTTCGAGGCCCCTTCCCAAATGAAGAAACAGGTGACCACGAGGCTGAAGTGACAGGTCAGTGGGGTGCCCTTCCCAAATGAAGAGAAAGCTTCAAGAAGAGGATGCCTGTGTGGTCTCACGTGCCCCCTGCACCTAGACCTTCGCAGCCTTGATACCATGGAGGTGAGCAGTCCTGGCCCTCAGAGGAGCTGTGGGCTGGCCACCCACCTCCCGTGAGTGGGTTTAAAGCCACCAACTTGTTGCTGAAACAACTTAAACCAAAACATGATTTCAAGTACAAATAAGGATAACATTCTGGTTGAAATGAAACCAGAATTCTTATGTTTACTTTTAGATAACTAAAGGCATTTAACTGCAGTACATGAAGCTTTGTTTTCAAAAGCCCTCACTCCTATACTGCTCCATAAAACCTCCCAGACTTCTTACACAGGCCTCATGGGTTTCCCCTGAAGTCACCCGTCCTCTTCTCCCCTATTAGGGGAGCTTGTCAAAGCTCCAAACACTTCTCTAATGTCTAAGGAAGTTGGTCCGGTGGCTGGCACGTAGGAGGTGCTCAACATCCTGCTAAGTTAAGGTCAGACAGGACCAGGCCCCTTCACATCTTGGTAGGGCTGGTGTGATGCGAGGCGCTCTGCTCAGTGGGCTATCAAAAATGGTGCTGGGGGTGTCAGCTGTGGTGCTGGGGCGGTTTCAGATGCAGCTGCGTGGGATGCCCGGCACACTGTCTGGAGAGGTACTAGGTATGGTGTCAGGTATAACGCTAAGTGCTGCACGTGGTGGGGTATCAGGTGCGGTGGTGGCCGTGGTGTCAGCTCTAAGGACGTGGCGCGCCCAGAGTCCTCATCTCAGACAAGGTGCTGACCTCAGTGAGGGTGGCAGTGCTAATCAGGGGACACGCGTGTCAGCGGTTCACTGAGGCAAGCGGACTTTACCCTGTTGATTGTCAGCAGATTGCAAGAGTCTCGGGGCCAAGTTCCTGACGGTGAAGGTCACAATAGAGACTTGTTCACGAAGGGTTTGGTTTTGGAGGGGTTGCAAACACACTACCACGGGCCCTTTCCCCCACTTCAAAGGCCTCCAACGTGTGTCAGATATGTGGGCCAGCGCAAGTGTGTGACCTCACAGGGCCACACACACGTTGAGCCCACCGGAGGGGGCCTGCCTGCTGCCTGCCCCCTCGTGGGGGCCTGGGAGCCCCAGTCCTGCCCCCTGCAGGCTGGGCAAGGGTGCAAGTCCCTTCAGCTGTCTGCCCGATTCCTTGCCTATAAAAGTATGGAGCATGGACTACTTAGGACAGCCCTGTATTTGTGTAGCATTTTACACCCTTAAACTGTGGGTATACTAATATTTGTTCAAGAAACTGATGATCAAAGCTTAACCCTAGTGTTACTGATGCTTCTTCTCGCTGCTCAATCCTGTGACTCTGCATGCTGGACTGAACAGACTGCTTTCTCTTGTCCAAAGTCCCCTTCTGATGCAACTCCTGCTGCCACCCTGCCCCCCCCCTCCCTCACTACGGAACAATCCTCACCCTCCCGCGCTAGGCGCCCTGGTACGGAACATGATGTCACCTAATAGCCGCCACCACCCTATGCTGGGCTCTTTGCCAAGGACCCTGACGTAAAACCGCCCCGGGCAGTGGGTGCGGGAGCTTCTGGCCACCTCTTGGATGGACCAAACCCCAGGCTCAAAGGCCACCACAACTGATAAATGAATGACGGCCAGGTCTGGACGTCAGACCCCAGCGCTGTCACAAACAACCGTTTCACTGTGTTCTGATGCTGACAATGTGTTTTAACTGCCACAAACATGAGATTCAGGGGAACAAGTGACCAGGGAAAACTCATGCATGGCCAAACAAGGGTTTGGCGGGTTCAAGCTAATTCAGTCAAATAAATGGACAGGCAGTGGCTCCGATACTTTGGCCACCTGATGCAGAGACCTGACTCACTGGAAAAGACCCCGATGCTGGGAAAGACTGAAGGCAGAAGAAGGGGACGACACAGGAGGAGATGGTTGGATGGCATCACTGACTTGATGGACATGAGTTTGAGTAAGCTCTGGAAGTTGGTGATGGACAGGGAAGCCTGGTGTGCTACAGTCCATGGGGTCACAGAGTTGGGACACAACTGAGCGACTGAACTGAACTGAGTGGCTCCTGGAGCCACAGATGGTCACCCATGACTTGCTGGCCAACAGATACGGCTCAAGGATCCCAGTGCCCTGGACAGTGTGGGCACCTCTCCGAGGCTGTCTCCCTAGTCACCCCACACAAGGCTTCTCCAGCTTAGAAAGTGTACATTAATTCCTAAGCACCCAGCTTTCTGTGCACACCAGCCCAACTACTGTATGGAGCCAAATGATTCATGTCTCTGCACTGGGCAGTGTCTACCACCCTCCTGGTGTGCGCCATCTGTGCTAACTGCTGGGCTCCATGCCTTTTCTGAGAACACCACGTGTGACTGTCCTAACATCCTGAAGAGACGCTGCCCAGGGTGAGGGGAAGAGGAGGCCCTTGGTGGACAGCCACAGGACCTCCACCAAAGGTCTGTGCTTCAGAGCTAAGCAGTCTTAAAAGCCATGCACAATGCTGGGCTTCAGACCCCTCCGACCAAGGCAGGGCCTTGTTCAAACCATCCCCAGCTGAGGACGGGCAGAGCCATACCCCGACCCAGCTCACTGCCTACAACCATGTCTAGGAGGAACCAGGATCTGGGCCTGCCAGACCCTTCACCACAGAACTATTTCTATAGTTAAAACCAGGGGCTCTGCTTGGGGATTCCTCAACCACAGAAGTCAAGTGAATTGTGCTTGATTAGAGCAACACTTTGTTTTTAAAACCAGTGTTGTACAGGCGAGAGAACATCTCCAGACAAGTTCTTCTATCTTCTCTCTGTATCTGTGTGTGGGTAAAATGTCAATAAACACACAGGATTAGCAAAGAAAAGCCGTCCTGGCTTAGCCCTAAGTGCTGATGGGGAATGATGCTTCCTGAGTTTCTGACCCAGACTAAGGGTGGTGGCCCCATCATATCATTATAGAAAGCACTGTGGTAAGCTGCTCAGCAGCCACACATCCTTCCAGGTCCACACAAAGGCCCCCTGAAGTGGTTGTGAGGCTCCTTCATTGGAGGCGTGTCCCTGGGGACTGACCCAAGATTTGTTTTGATCACAGCCATGGGTAGGAGTGGCAGTGTGTAAGTTCTGGGTGGGGCATCCAAGGCCAGCAGGCTCTTCTCCCCTCCCCTCTCCTCTCAGAAATACGCTGAGCCCTGTGAGGCGGTCACTCTGGTCCCTGGATGACGGCAGGGCCTGGCGAATAGTTAGCACCAAATGCCAGATGTGAGGAGGTCCTTTGTGGGGCTGCAGCCTAGCTGAACCACAGCTGCACGGGAGCTGGGAACCAGGAGAAAGACTTCGTTGGTGGTGTTTTGAGTTGCTAGCTTTTAGGGTTATTTATTTCATGAACACTCACAGGAACTAGATTTTTATTGCAGGAAAATATTATATGCAGGACATCTGTGACCACTCTCATGAGCAGTCTTCCTGGGATTCCTCAGCAAGTGAGAGCCCATGCCCTCTGCCTGGCTGGTTGCAGCCAACAGTGCATTCTGTCAACTCAGCGTCACAACTTCCAAGGGCAGCCATGTGGGACCACACGCACATCTGATCCCCCGTGCGCCTACTGGGCATCCCACCTGGAGGACCCAGTCCAGCCAAACCAAGCCTCGGGCCCAGAGAGAATTGTGTGTCTGTGAGTCATGACCACTTAGAGAGAAGGCCCTAAACTTACAACCTGCTCGCAGACAGCAGAACCCAGAGCCTGGCAGACCCTCAGTGGGGTCTGGCACAGATGGAACAGGAAGAGCCAGTGGCCTAGAGGCTCTGAGCTGATGCTGATCACCAACCACCACAGCTCCTTTCTGGGAAAAGCCCCAAAGGATCCCTCCTTCTGACAATGTTTCCTTCCTTCCTTCCTCAGAAAGGAGGCGCCAGGAGAGTGGCTGGGGTGGAGCTCGCCACTCCCTTCTCAAGAGCAGACCCAGCCCCAAGGATGACGCTCCTTTCTTGCTTCTGATGTTCTCCTTCCCCTTGCGGTCACTCTGGATCCCTCTGCAGTTATCACTGACATTTAAAAACCCACTATTTTTGCTTAGCATACAGTATGAAAGGGTAATCATTAAAAAGTCATGCTCCCAAAGATGCAGCATGCTTTTATTCCAAGTCTGCCCTCCTCTCGCTGCAGGCTCAGCTTTGTCAGCGCCCGATGCCCTCACCCTCTTCCAACTGCCAAGGGGTCCACATCCCCACAGCGCTTCACAAAATAAGCAAACACTCCTCTGCTTGACCCCTGGGGCCTCTCAACACATGTCGCAGCCCAAACTTTTGGTTTTCACGTACTGCCTTTGGCTCCAGGCACCGAGCCCCGCAGGACCCTCTCCAGTGCTCACTGAGTGCCCCCCAACCCTCTGTCCCTCTGCAGTGCCTTTCCTGGGCACAGGCACACTGTCCCTGGTCAGGCCTATTCCTTACCATTCAAAGTTCAGTATGACTGGCACTTCCCTTCAGAAGCTGGTGGGGTTTACCCTGTGCTCTAACTGTGCTTTGCTTATAGAATTTTTACAGGCCTGCAAGCTAGAGGGCCCTGAATGCTCACACCTCCTGACAGCAACTCAGTCCTCCAAAAAACATTGTCCCGAGCTGCAAACTGCCACACACGTAAAGTGAAGGCGCTGCTTCATGACCCCTACACTTTTCAAAGGTGCAAATTTTATTTCCCTGATCGTATAAACACAAATCCTTTAAGAGTAAAACACCATACTGGAGTTTTACTGGAGTTAGGGAAGATATTCTTAGCGGTTTAGTTGATTTAAAACAAAAAGTCACCAGGGTTGAGATTCCTCCTGATGTAGGAAGCTCAGTATGGAGAAACTTCAAAATGCAATTGAACAGCCTTGTTCACTGAAAGCCCATTAAGCATACCATGTGCGTGTTTTTCTCCAAGGCCAGCAGAGAACTAGAGGGCACCATGGCTGTTTTTAAAGTGCAGCCAAGGCAGTTTCAAGCGGCAGGATGAAAAGGAATGGTGTCACTGCATACTGTGGATGACACATATCTGTTTCTGCTTTGCTTGTCTGGTTCAATTACAGAAAATTACAGGATTGTGTTTCATAAGCAGAGAAGAAAGAAGAACAGCGTGGGCCTGAAGGGCGGCGTGGCCAAGTTCAAAGAGGTGGGACCGAGAGCCTGGAATTCGCACCTCAAGTCCCTAAGAGGTCCTGTTGTGACCATGCGAGACAAGAAAGCTGTTATTACTCTTGGCGGCAGGCTGGCAAAAGGCAGGAGAGGAAATGGACTCAGTTAGCAGTGGAGGAAGACAGGCTTTCAGGAAGTGGGCAGAGGTCACTCAGAAGGCCAGGCAGGGGAAGCAAGCTCTAACGGACAAAGGACAACGTGCCAGCCCAATCAAAAGGGGCAGGGAGGGCACCACAGGGAGGAGAAGGCACAGGGCCTGAGCCTGGGTCCTCCCAGGCAGGGCTGACACCACATGATGCCTGTGGGTGGGGTCCTCTGAGGGTTCAGCAGCTCTCAGTTACCTGTTTGTCTAAAACACTAACAAGGACAATATGGCTTTGATTCTGTATTTTAGATGTAATTAAAAATAAGACGTCACAATCTGACTTATCCCCAACATGGCCAAGACCTAATGAGTGGGGGTTTTGCATGCTGACAGACCAAGCCTGGCTGAAGGTTCCTAAAAGGTTCGTGTAGTTAGATTTACTTGACAATGTGTTTAATACTGAAGTGCAGAGGCTGGACTGTAGAAAACGATGGGGAAGAGATGGCTGTCCAGGAAAGGACCACACCAAAGGACAGGAAGACAAGAGTACAAAGGCAGATCCAGGGCCGATCAGGTAACTGGGCACAGAGGTGCAGGGAGTGCCCGGGGGCTTTGCACCCCTGAACTGCTCGATTACTACAAACATAACTTTCATAATTAGACATCTAGAAACAAAAGTCTTCTTTAAAGAGAGGGATAAGACAAAACTATAAAGTAAATTATAAAGTCAAAAATGAAATACACACTGAGAATCAGACTACAGTATTAGAGAATTACCTTGCTAGTTTGTTAGATATGGTTAAGAAACCATTCCCTTGTTAGAGTCACTCAGGTACATTTATGACAGAAATAATAATGGTTTGAGATTTGCCTTAATAAACACAAGTGGGAAGTATTTTACAAAACAAACCAACAAACAGAGAAATAAGCAGGGAAGGAGTAGATTTTTAAGGTCTGGCAAACTGTAGAGAGATGCTGAAGCTGGGCACTGGGTCTCCTCGTGGAGGTTCACCTTATACTCCTGTCAACTGGGGGGGGAAGCACAATGTTAGAGTTGTGAGTTACATTTTATTTGGAGCAAAATGAGGACTATAGCCAGGGAGTCAGCATTTCGTATAGCTCTGAGGAACTGCTCCAAGGAGGTTGGGGGGTGGTCAGGATATTCGTAATTTTGGTGAAGGGAGAGTATATGCAACCAAGCACTTATTCTTTGCAGAAGGCTGATCTAATCTTGTGAAGGTTACTGCTAATCACAAGGAGTAGATGTCACTATGAAGGAATTTAGTGCTTTTCTAGATATGAGGAGATGAAAGAACTGGGTTCATAAAATCTTCCCTGGAAAATAATCTAACTACCTGAAGACCTGTCCTGCCAGTTTTTTCCAGAGCCCAGAGCGCCTGCTTTCTGACCTCCTCCTTGAACTCCTTTCAAGCGGTGTTAAAGGTTAGCGGCTGCAGAGGTTCATAATTTGATCTTTGGAAAGGTAGATAGCAAGTGTGAATTTGCAGTTGACACTCTTACTACATGTTTGACAGGTCATAAAAAGTTTAAGAAATAACAGGAGAGCAGAGAGGCAGAGATGCTAAATGTGTTCTGTTTCTGCTGAAAAAAGTCCAGTCCTAGCAGCTCCCCCGTGAGCCCTCTGCAAATGGAGGGAAGAGCACAGCAACTGAACCAGCTCTCAGGCAGGGAGTCTGATATCCCCTATCTGACGCAGAAATGAGAGATCAGAAAGATGATCAACCCAAATCTTAAAAGCTAATTTTCTTTATATCTCCCTATTTTTTTCTAACACAGACCAAAATAAAGCATTTTTAACAAAGTCAACAATTTCCAAGATCTTCTGTGTGTCATAGATGCCTCTGAAAATCTGAGCAAAGCTCTGGAACATCTCCATCAAAAAGTAAGCACACATCAGTTACTGGGCCTAATTCAATGTGGAGAGGTGATCAAGTCCACTTTGCTGGGAAGCCCGAGAAGGGGCACTGCCGCTGTGAATGTCCACTGATTTACACCATCCTGCCCCTCTCCCTCTAGGATACGCTGAGTCCCCAGAGAACCTGACAACAGAAATCAGCAGATGAAATCCGGCCCAAAGATGCCAACCTGCATGTATTCTCTTATTAAATTACAAAGTCCTTTTTGGAGATCCTTTCCCCACACCCCTGGAGAGTCTCAAAGAGGTGCTTGCTCTGACCAGTGGAGCCCGAGGAACCAACCCTCGCTCTAGACCCTTCCTCAGAAGGCTGCCTCAGTTTCATCAGTAGTCCTCTCACTGTGCTGTCCTCACTCTAGGACAGATGGACTCCGTGACTATTCCACCCAGCCTGAGAGCCCCCAAGTGCTTCCCAGTCATCACATGCTACCTTTCTTGACGCTATGTGATAAAAATACTTTTCAAGAATTGGTGGGGGGGGGGGGGGGAATTAGTGCCGCAAAGAGCATTTTTAGGGTGGTGAAAATACTCTGTATAATATATTGTAACGGTGATGTAATACATAATACATGTCATTATGTATTTGTTCAAAACCACAAATGCACACCACCAAGAGTGAACCCTGGTGTAGACTATGGGCTTTCGGTAATGATGACATGTCAGTGCAGGTTCATCAATTATATCAAACATAAGTCTGGTGGGGAATGTTGATGGTTGGGAGGTTCCATGTATAGGGGCAAGGAGTGAGTACATGGCATCTCTCTGCACCTACCCCCCAATTTTGCTGTAAACCTAAAACTCCTCTAAAGAGCAAATCTTAAAAAAAACTTTTAAGCAATAACAACAGTAATGATATTAACACAAATACTAATAATGGTGACAGTCACTGTGATGGTTGCTGCTCCACTTTTCAGAGCTCTGCATCGCAGAGTGGTGTGCTTCTTCTCTGCAACCCATTCCTGTGACGCAGGGCATCCATACATGGACACCCCCAAGCCTAGATCCGTATTATCTCCTAAGAGCTCATTCCAGTGCTATTCCCCCCTAAACTAAATAGAACTTAAGAAAACTTGTTTGGTTCTACAAAGAGGTTATATCTGAGAAAAGGAAGGTGAGGGACAGCCTGGACATGAGACGAAAGTCTGACTCTAAAACCTCTGGGCTAAGTTTATTTGAAAGAGAACCTTGCAGCAACTGTCCTCAGAAACTGCTAATATCTGACGTCACTGGCAGGGCCAGTTTTATAGGGCACTTCTTTCTGGGTAGTCCACTTGTCTACCATCTTGGGAGACACACCCCAGATCTCCTCCCATAGGAAACCAGATTTCACCTTGCTCATGGAGCAATGCAGCTTCCAGGTTGCCATGAAAACAGGGAAGGAAAAGACCTGGCTAGATGTCCTCCTTTGCCAGGCAAGGAGGTTCAGACCAAGAGGTGGCATTATCATACCAAGAGCCCTGATAAAACAGGGCTGGGGGCTCCCGCAGTCACACAAACATATCCAATCCTAAATGTCACTAACACTTTAGGGTAAAGGGTAAAGATTATACTCGAAGGCCTGACAGAAGCAGGCTGCTTTCTGAAGACAAATCCCTACAATTCACAAGGAAGGAAGAGGCCAGATCAACAGAGATGGCAGCCAGCCTCTGATGGGCACTTCCTCTGCGTAGACCCTGAACACCTCGCATATACTGTCTCCTCAGATCTTCCCACACCCTGCAAATGGGCCACAAGGAGCTAAGCAGCTTGGGGACCCACCCTTCAGCACCTGTACTGGGCCAGCTTCCTGACCGGAAAGCCAAGAAACAGTTATCAAAACTCATAAATATCACTGGCCAAAATGCTCTGAAGAAGTTCTGCCACCAAGCATGCTCTGTATCAAGTAACCACATGAAGGGAGAGGTTCTAAGGAACAGCCTCATACGTCAACACAGAGAAATTAGAAGGAAGCCTTCACAGAATTTACTTTTAAATACAGGAGAGGAACATAAACATGCTGATCTAAAATGTCATTTGTAGAGAAATCTCATGAGATGGTTTTCAGGTGTCCCGAGGACAGTGGGATGGACAAGCTTCCTGAAGGTCCTTCCTTCCGTGCGCTTCCGCCGTCCTGCAGCAGCCTTGGTGATGTCCTGGGAGTGGTGCAAGTGGTTCGTCACCTCCGTGGGGGTTTAACACGTTGGCTGTTCCAGGGAGCAAGGCCTTGAGCGTGCCGCAAATGGAGAGAGGGAAATGCCCCTCCAGAGAAGGTGGCTCCTGTTGGGCCTGGGCTGACGGTCGAGTTGGGTTGATGCAAAGAACTCGAGTCGGTGGGGCTTCTAGCCGCCTGCCTAACTTTCTTCTTGAGGGTCCTTAGAACACATGCACTTACCTGGACAGCCAGCCACCACCGGCCAAGACTCCAAACACGAAGACACCTGCTCCTTTGAGCCTTACCTTGTGTACACTTTTGGGGTTTTCCAACCAAGCATAGTACATTTCCTCCACATAGTTCGAACTAGTCCCGCTGAGGAAAGGCTCTGCAGCAACGGGGGCAGTATAGCACCGTATCTGCCCAAACGTCCTAGCTGCTGCTGGTCTGTTTTGTGAAAATGTCTTCACAGTCTGGGAAGCCGTTAACGGCCTCAACTTAGCAGCACAAGTCCTTAAGTGAAACATTCTTGTCCTGATGTCTCTCTCACGACTGTCTGCACCAAAAAAAAGAAAGAGAAGTTAGAAAGCGCATTTTAGCAGACAAGCCTACTGGGGGGAAAACCTCTCAGACTCTGGCTGGAGGAGAAAGAGTCTGTAAATGCACGTGTGGCTGTGTGTTCTGCTTGAGAGAGCACGGCAGAGCACGAGGTAGTCAAGTGGACCAACCTTCTACATACAGGGCCTGCACTCAATATGGGGAGGCAAGAGCACAGCTGCAGAGGTCATGGTCTTCACTTGCAAGTTTTGATCTAGGTTGAGGGCTATGATATATCATGACAGGGGCGCTTCCCTGATGGCTCAGCAGTAAAGAACCTGCCTGCAATGTAGGAGATGCACGTTCGATCCCGGAAGTCAGGAAGATCCCTTGGAGCAGGAAATGGCAACCCACTCTAGTATTTTTGCCTGGGAAATCCCATGGACAGAGGAGACTGGTAGATCCCCACAGTCCATGGGGATCGCAAAGAATTAAGACATGACTGAGCACATATAAATTTATATGTTGTGTAAAACAACTATAGGAAAAGGCAACAAGGATGAATTAAGGATTAGGTTAGTATTAATTGCAAAAGGAGAAATACTTTCTAATCTATCCGGAGATTACTGAGCCCTGATGGACTCCTGGTATTCTGGAGAACACAGAAACACTGGGGAAATATTTTGCTCACCCTCAAATAATTTATCTTTGAGCAGAAGAAAAAAATATATTAAAAATAATTACAGCAAAAGCACTGAGCACCTGAGAGGCACAGAAAATACCAACAAAACTCCCTGGGAGAACCCACTTCTCCTAAGTGCTCCTTTCCAGCAGCCAGGAAAGTTTGGGGAAGGGCACAGACAATAGGGAGGCCTTCGCTCTGAAGAGGAGGGGAAGGCAAGGATTTACAAGAATCAGTAGGAAGAAAGATCAGACAGATGGAAAAGTTTGAAAAACACAGGGGAGGAGCAAGAATTGTCTTGGCCGGCTGGAGGAATGGACTAGCTGGATGGCCAAGGGTCCGGATGCCACATTTCCTAAAACTGGAGCCAGGAGAGGGCCAACAAGGGAGGCAGGGGGCTCTGAAAGACAAAGGTATGGACAGCAGTGACCACAGAAGAGTCCACCTACCTCGCACTACTCTACAGTCAGTAGCTTGACCTGTTAGGACTCTTCCAAACCCACCAACTCCCTCAAGGCGGGCATTAGCTCTTCTGCTTTATAGGTCACCTTTCTGAGTTTGTTTACACTTTCCCCAAGGTTGAATGGATCTTGAGTTTGATGGTTGTAATTTTACTAAATATAATATATAACTCTAACTACACTATCCACTTTACAAAAGCAGCTGATGCACCCACTAGACCATGAAAGAGTTTAGACTGTCTGGGTTGGGAAGATCCCCTGGAGGAGGGCATGGAACCCACTCCAGTATTCTTCCTGGAGAATCCCCATGGGCAGAGGAGCCTGGCGGGGCTACAGTCCATAGCATCGCACAGAGTTGGACACGAATGAAGTGACTAAGCAGCTGCAGCGGAGGGTCTTGAACCACTTCCAATCATGTGTAAGCATTCAGATGCCTCTGGAAGGGGACAAGGACACTGTGCTGCTTCTCTTCCCATAAAAATCCCAGCTGCCCAATGGTCTCTTCCAGTCATAGCAAAACAGACTGGGGAAGGGGAGGGGAGCCGTTGGGCAGAAGTGAGGCTCACCATAGCCCTCTGCCCTGGGAAGTGGTGACTGATGGTCTAATAAACGATTGGCCTTAAAGCAAGTGCCCTGACTGTAAAGTGGGAATCACACCTCACCTCCACTCCTGCCTGAAGGAAATCCAAGCTTTGAGACAGGTTGAGAATTACCCAGAAATAAATGTTACATAAACTATCCTCTACATCGTTTGTAAGAACCCCTTCTCTTGACCCAAATATGATCAGGATATGCATAAAGGACACTGGCCTGTTTGGCTGCTTGAAAAAGACAGGTCAGCAAAAGTAGAATTTCAAAGCTAAACAACAAACAAAAACTTGCCCCTTAAAAATTAAATGCAATCTTTAGGATACTATCTTAACTCCTTTTTTAAAAAAAACCTTAAGTAACTTCAGTAGTTCTTCCTACTGCCAACTCTATTCCAATTTTCTCAGCTATTAAGTTTAAGGCTGACAAAAAGCTATCAAAGACACTGATGGCAAAAATACTATGACCGTTGCTTTTCACATTAATTAAAAAAAAAAAACTCAGGCCGACACTCATCTGTTTCCTCCAACGTCATTATTATCTGCTGCTGCTGCTGCTAAGTTGCTTCAGTCGTGTCCAACTCTGTGCGATCCCATAGATGGAAGCCAACCAGGCTCCCCCATCCCTGGGATTCTCCAGGCAAGATTGGGAGTGGGTTGCCATTTCCTTCTCCAATCACTATTATCTAGGCAGCTTGAAATACTCTGAGTTGAAGTATTCTCCTAGAACACAGCAGTATCATCACCTCCATTAACAGTCATTATTCAGTTGCTGCAATACCCAATTAACAGGCATCGCACTGACAAGTATGAAACTGTTCATCTCTTCTTCCTAAAGCAGTCCTTCCAATATGATACAGTAAACAAACCACGTTACTGAGTTATCTACAGTCGTAAAATCTGACAAACAGCTCAGTGCTGCCCAGCATAATTACAAACAATCTTCAAACTTCCCTTAAGATGACTCATATGAGTCATAGGAAAACTTTGCCTTCAGCAGACAGCTCAACATCCCCCTGCCTCCACTCCAGGATGACCAGGAACAGCTGTTCCCTATCTGCAATCTGAGAGACCCACAGAGCAGACATCAGGTATACATTTCAGATTCTGGAAGGTTCGGATTCCATCCTTCCAATTCCAGAGTCAACATTAAGAATAGTGCATTTCTGGTAGGAATGCTGAACCGTTCAAACACTTTCATGAAAGCTTTGAGTTGTTAAAAAAGCCCAAGTGTTCTGACTTGTGGTTGAGAACAATATTTCTACTTGATAGGGTGCCAAATATTCTTAGTGGGGAAAGAACAGTCTTTTCAACAGATGATGCCAGGGCAACCGGAAATCCACATGTGAAAAAATGATTTTGGACCCCTGTTTTACACCGTACACAAAATTAACTCAAAATGGATCAAAGACCTACATGCAAGAGCTGACACTGTAAGACTCTTAGAAGGTTTCTAACTTTCAAAATGGAGTAAATCTCCAGAACCTTGAGTCAAACAATGTGCCTTAGGACACCAAAAGTACAAACAACAACAACAAATTGGACTTCATCAAAATAAAAACTTCAGTGTTTCAAAGTGAAAGTCGCTCAGTCGTGTACAACTCTTTGTGACCCCATAGACCAGGCCAAAATAGTGGAGTGGGTAGCCTTTTCCTTCTCCAGGGGATATTCCCAACCCAGGGATCAAACACAGGTCTCCCGCACTGCAGGTGGATTCTCTACCAGCTGAGCCAGAAGGGAAATGCCTAGTGCTTCAAAGGACACCATCAAAAAAGGCAGTCTAAAAAGGAATATATGCAAATTATACAGCTAATAAGGCACATGCATGCAGAATATTAAGAACTCATGACTCAAAAATGTAAATATAACTCTATAATGAAAAGTAACCCAATCAAAAAAACTGCCAAAGGATACAAATAGACATTTTTCAAAAGAAGACACACAAACGATCGGTAAGAATGTTAAAACATACCCAATATCATTAGTCATAAGGCAAAAAAAAAAAAATTGCAAATCAAAATCACAACAAGATAGGACTTCAGGCCCACTAGACTGGATATAATCAATACAATCAAGTGTTGGAGAGAACAGAAGAATTAGAACCCTCATACAATCCGAGTGGGAGTGTAAACTGGTGCAGCCACTTTGGAAAACAGTTTCTCAAAAAGTTAAACATAGAATTACCATGTGGCTCAGCAACTCCACTGCTAGGTATACAACCAAGAAAAACAAAAACATATGTCCACACAAGCCCTTGTACACAGATGTTCACTGCAGCATTATTCATACTAGCCAAAAAGTGGAAAAATTCAGAATGTGATAGAGCCATACTATGTAATAGAACTAAGCAATAAAAAGGAATGAAATACCAATACATCCTGCAACACAGATGACCTTTGAATATATTAAGTGAAAACAGTCATTCACACACAAAAAACACAATATTGTATGACTTCATGTATATGAAATGTTCAGAACAAGCAAATTGATACAGACATAAAGCCCAGGGTTGGGGGCAGTAAGGATCAGACAGGACTGATGGGTATGGGCTTTCTGCATTGACAGGTGGATTTTTTACCACTGAGCCATCAGGAAAGCCCAGGTATGGGTTTTTTGGGGGAAGGGGGAGATGAAAATATTCTAAAACTAGATTATGCTGATGGCCTCACGACATTATGGTATACTGTAAGACATTAAACTGTACAGTTTAAATGGGTGAATTATATGGTATATGAATTACACCTCAATAAAGTTTTTTTTAAAATCTTTGTCAACAAATATGCCCAACCCTAAACTTCATTGATTCTTTTTTTGGCTACACAGAATGGCATGCGAGATCCTAGTTCCCCGACTAGGGATCAAACCCATGTCCCTGGCATTGTGAGGTGGGTTCTCAACCACTGGACCACCAGGGAAACCTCTCAATAAAGTTGTTTTTTAAAAAGTCTAAGGAGAAACACGAATCTGTCAATATCAATAAAGTACACAAAGTGACACTCTTTGTAACCATTAATTTCAATACACAAGTATATAAATCTATACATTTGAGAAAAATAACATTAAAAAAAAGAAGCAAAAACTAAAGCAAAATTTGTTTTTAAGGGTTAAGTGCTCTGCCCTTAGGAAAATAAAACAGAACTTTATCTGCGCCTAAACATTCCCCAGTTAGGCAGCACACACTTTACCCAAGGTCACCTCCCCATTCACAGGATGGGGAGATAAACTGACTCCTGACGTCTATGACCGTCATGCTGGCTAGGCAGAGGAGTAATCAGAGGTAAAAACAGCTTGGACAGTTTCTCAGGACATGAGTCTTTGAGGGAAAAGCACATGCATAGTTAAATGGTTGTTACCACTGTATGTTGCCTGAGAACCATTTTAAAAGTACAACTTACCTTGAAAGGCGATTTTTTTTTTGGGGGGGGCGCATTTCAGACTCAAGATTCTCATAACAAGTCAAGAAAACAATGCTTGCTACATACCCACGGCTGTTACTCCAATATTCTAGCTTTAGCAGTGATACAAAGACATTAGGTACAGAGAGAGCACAAATACCAATTCTCTTTTACTGGCTGAGAATCTAAGGAGAATTCAACATCTTTCACCTGTGATGCCTCATCAACCATAAACTGAGAGGGAGGTAATGCAGGTTACTCTTAAACTGCAAAGGTATTTTGCCATCATTAGATGAGTGGTGGCTGAGCCTGCAGGGCAAACAAAGCAGAATGATCCTCACTATGTGAGCCTTAAATGTGCCACTTGATCTATGGTCAGTTTCCTCTGCCATAAAGTGAAGGGAACAATCAGTCCTGCTTTCTCAATGTCTTTTGTAACTATGATACAAAAATGAAAGAATTTTACACTTTAAAAATACTTTTATGACTAAAGGACAATTTACCAGAAAAACAAAAAACCAACCAACCAGCCAAATAAACAAACAAAAAACAAGAAAAGCAATCCTGCAGCTAATGCTATCTCTTAAAAAAGCTGAAGTTTCCAAGGTAAACCTAAACAGAAGTAAACTTGGAGCGGGTAACTGACCAGACTGTAAGGAAGGACTTCCACCTCTGAACCAGGAACCCTAAACAAGCTTCAGTGCACAGGCCTGAAGACTGAGCTGTCCTTCCCCAGACTGACACTGTTAGCAGAGGTGCCCTGACTGTGGTGATGCATGGTATAGGTAAGCTGGCATCTTTTAAAGGTGTTGGTTAAAGTACAAATTATTAAAATTTTATGAAAAGAAAGGGCAGTTGTCAATATTTATTAAAAACTTAAAAAGTATATACAGAACTTCTGTTTCCCACTACATGCAGCTAATAATAAGAGATGTTTCATTAAAAAAAAAAATCACGATTCTGAAAGGTGGAGAGGAGACAGACTGGGAAGGGATCTTGGGGCCCAGAGGACTCAGAATTGAGTTCTCATTTTCTTTTTGCCTCATATATTCCAGGCTAGGTGCTGAAGAAGTTGGCAACCCAGAAATACCAACTACTGTAGACTCAAAAAAAGCTGCAACGTAAGTCTGCCCTCTCAGGCCAGCGGACTGAGAATGGGGCAGTCTAGCAGGACAGGATATTTTTAGACAATAACCACTCTACTGCAACCAACCCCACAGAAAAATGGTGGCCCGCTCCCACTCCACCTGGTAGTATCAGAGAAGATCAGCGACTTTCATCCCCACCAGTGACAACGACCCCCTCCCCCCAACAACATTAGTACAGGCCAGGAGGGAGCCTGGATTTTACTGCCCAGCAGCACAAGGCAGGGTGGAATCACAAAGGTCTAACTGAGAAATTACCACACAGCAGTGACAAGGAATCCCTACCCACAGATACCAAGGAGGCCAGGTGAGGAGCCTCTGCCTCCACCCAGTAATAACCAGGCAGCACCTCCTATCCCCCCAGCAGTGTCAGAAGCCTGTTCTGTTGCGCTCACCAACACTAAGATGACACACATTAGAATAACGTGGCAAAGCTGTAGAAGAGCCAGCATCAATATGCTTCCACAAGCAACTATGAACATGCTTGAAACAAATGAAAATAGCCTCAGTAAAGAAAAAGAAGATATAGAGATGAACCAAATGGAAACTTCAGAACTGAAAATTACAATAACTAGCATAAAAAACCTGATAAACATGAACAAAAGGAATTTCCCATTCTGAACAAGAGGAAATAGACTGGGGGAAAAAAACTAGGGCCTCAGGGACATGTGGGACTATAATAAAAGACCTAATGCTGCATATAAATGTCATCAGAATCTCATGAGGAGCAGAAAGGGGAAGGGGCTGAAAATGTATTCAAAAAAATAATGGCTGCAAAATTTCCAAATTTAGCAGAAGACATAAACTTACAGATTCAAGAACCTGAGAGAACCCCAAACAAAATAAACCCGAAGAAATACATTCCATGATACATCATAAGCTTTTGAAAACTACAAACAACTCAAATAGTATATTTCTCACCAGAAACTATGAAGGCCAAGAGAAAGTGGCACAACACTTTTCAAGTGCTGAAAGAAAATAACTGTTAATCCAGAGCCCTATAGCCAGCAAAAACATCCTTCAGGAAAAAGGGGGGAAATAAAGATCTTAGATGAAGAAAAACTAAAACAATTTATGGACAGAAGATTTATCTTAAATGAATGGCTAAATGAAATCCTGTAAACAGAAAGTAAATGATAAAAGGAAAACTTGTAATATCATGAAGAAAGAAAGAACAAAAACAAAATATAGGTAAATATAATTTCCTTTCCTCTGCTGCTGCTGCTAAGTCGCTCCAGTCGTGTCCAACTCTGCGACCCCATAGATGGCAGCCCACCAGGCTCCCCCGTCCCTGGGATTCTCCAGGCAAGAACACTGGAGTGGGTTTCCCTTCCTCTAGAATCTTGTAAATGATGTGTAATGGATGAAGCAAAAATTACGACACACCTGATATGGTTCTAATGCTGTGTCTGTAGAAGAATTATTTAAGACAATTTTAAGTGGAGTAGGATAAAGTGATGTAAACAGAGATATGGTTTCCATATTTCACTCAAAATGATAAAATGATGACACTAGTAGACTGTGATAAATTATGTACACACAATGCAATACCTAAAAATCCACTAAAAAAGCTACACAGATACACTAAAAAAATACTACATGTAATTAAAAGTGGAATTTAAAAATGTGTTCAAGTTAAAAAAAGAAAAATGTGTTCAAGTAATCCACAAGGGGGCAAGAAAAAGAAAGCAGAGGAACAAAAAACAAAAAAGAAAATAAAGAATAAAATAGCAGATATAACTCCTAACATATCAATTATTACACTAAATGTAAATGATCTAAATATACCAATTAGAGACAGGCAGAATGGATAAAACAACAGGATCTGATAATATAAGAAATTTCAAATATAACAATACAGGAAGCTTGGAAGTGTAAGGATGAAACATTATGTATCATACAAACATTAAGCAAATGAAAGCAGGAGTTTATTTCATCATCTAATACTACTACTATTATCAGACAAAATAGACATCAGAGCAAAGAAAATTACCAGAGATACTAATGACAAAAGATTAATCTACCAAGAAAATACAGCAATCTTAAATCTTAAAATATAGCAATCTTAAATCTATGTCATACCAAACAACATAACTGCAAAATATGTGAATCAAACTAATAAAAGTGAGTGGAGAAAAAAACAAATTTAAATTATAGTTGGAAACTTCAACTCCTCTTTCAACAAGAGACAGAAAAGCTAGATATGAGGTCAGCAAGGAAACCAAGAAACTCAAAAGTACAAACTACAACAACTTATCCAGTTTGAAATAGCTACTCAAGAAATTTCATGTGTAATTTAAAAGCTCCTGAGAAAACAGACTCTAGGAAATTTCCTGGCACTCCAGTGGTCAGGACTCTTTACTTCCACTGCTGGGGGCATGGGTTTAATCCCTGGTTGGAAACTTAGATCCACATGTGGCAATGCCAAAAACAAAACAAACAAAAAACAATGCAATCTACCATACTGACAGGCTTGAAAAGAAAAACTGCATGCTCATATCAATAGATGCAGATAAGGCACTTGACAAAATTCAACCACCAGGATAAAAACTCTCAGAAAACTAGGAATAAAAGGAAACTTTAACTTGATAGTAAGCCTCCACAAAAGCCTACAGCTAATACATACTACTTAATTGTGAAAGAGTGACTGCACCTTTTTAAAACTGGGAGCAATGTAAGGATGTCTACTTTCATCCCTACTATTCAATATACTACTGAGAACTGTAGCCAGTGCAATAAGCCAAAAAAAGGAATTAAAAGGCATACAGATCAGAAAATAAGAAATAAAACTACTACTATTTGCAGATCACATAATTGATTATCTATGTATAAAACTTTAAGGAACCTACAAAAACATTTATAGAATAAGTGAATTTGCAAGGTCATAGGATACAAGATAAATATATGAAAACCAACTGTATCTCTACAAACTATCAAAGGACATATGAAAAAGAATTTTTAAAAAGGAAACTGTAAGTCTAACAAAACGTGTACGAGGCTTGTATGCTAAAAACTACAAAATACCAATGAACAAAATAAAAAAACCTAAATAAATGAGAGACATACCTTGTTGGTGGACTGGAAGATTATCTCCAAACTGTTACACAACTCTAGCACAATTCCTATCAAAATCTCAGTTAGAATTTCTGTAGACAGAGGTAAGATTACTCTAAAATTTATAGGCAAAGGCAAAGGAATTAGATTAGCTGAGACAATAGTAGTGGGAAGAACCGATTTACTTAATTTCAAAATTATGTAACTTCAATAATCATATTGTATGGTACTGATGGTGAGACAGACAAAAAGACTGATGAAACACAACAGAGGACTCTAAAACAGACCCGTACAAGCACAACCAAGTGATATCTGGCAAAAATGTAAAAGCAATTCAATGGAGGAAGAACAGTCTTCTCAACAAATGCTGCTAGTTGGATATTTATAGTGGAAGGAAAGAGAGAGAAAGAATAAACGGAAAAGAAAAGAAAGAAATCACTCAAGCTAGAATTCACACCTTATATAGAAATCAACTTGAAGTCGATTATAAATTTAAATGTACAACACAGAACTATAAAACTTATAGAGAAATATGTAACAGAAACAAGAGCGAGGTGGTCTTTAACTTGCTACTAAAAGCACAACCCAGAAAAAACAAAGTTCATAAACAGGACTTGACCAAAATTAAAAAAGTTTTTGCTCTCCAAAAGATCCCATTAAGAAGATGAAGACAAGCTACAGACAGGAGAAAATATCTGCAAACCACATATCCAACAAAGGACTAGAATGCTTAAGAAATTCTCAAAATGAAACATTAAAAACTGCAAATGATCCAATTACAAAATGGGCAAAAGATATGAATAGGTATTTCATGGAAGAGGCAAATAAACACATTCAGTATCACTAGCCATCAGGGAAATGCAAATTAAAACCACAATCACTACGCATCTATTAGAATGGCTAAAAATTTTTTAATGGTATTAAATGCTACCAAGAATATGGAGTAAGTGGGTCACAAACACATTATTGGTGGGAATGTACAAGAAAAGTCTGTAATAGAATGTAACAGAAAAGTCTGTCTACTTTTAAAAAAACTAAACATGAAACCACCCTATGACCTAGTGATTACACTCCTGGGAATTTTTCTCAGAGAAATGAAAACTTCTGTTCACATAAAAACCTGTATATATATATATATATCCTATGTAAGAGTGCAATGTGGGGCTGTTCAACACAAACATAATAATGTACTTTTGTGAATGAGAGCTGGCATGTCAAATGCATTCTCTAGAAAAATAACTGGTGTAATATTAAGATTTGTTTTCTAAAGTTGATACTGTCGGTTATTTTTGTGAACAGCCTGATGTTTGGGACCTTTTTTTCTCAAAATAAAAAAGTCCTTATTAAACCAAGAATTTGAAGGAAAAAGAAACCCCAAAAACCTGTATATAAATGTTTACAACAGCTTAACAGTCAAAGAATGGAAACCACCCAGATGTCCTTCAATGACTGGAGACTTAAATCAACTGTGGTACACCAATAGCCTCGTACATCAATAGCATCAAAAGCATAAAAATGAACAAAACTACTGATATAGGCAACCACCTGCATGCATTTTCAGAGAATCATGCTTAGCGAAAAAAGCCAACCCTAAAAGGTTACATACTGTACGATTCTCCTTATGTAACATTCCTGACATGTCAAAACTATAGAAATGGAAAACAGATTAGTGGTTGCCAGGAGCTGAGGA
This sequence comes from Bison bison bison, assembly GCF_000754665.1. Taxonomy (NCBI): domain Eukaryota; kingdom Metazoa; phylum Chordata; class Mammalia; order Artiodactyla; family Bovidae; genus Bison; species Bison bison. Next base: position 4,518,407 of record NW_011495058.1, read on the forward strand.
ACTGCAGGCAGGATGGAAGTGGGTACAGCCATAACAAGATAACAGGAGGGACCCTTGGCATGACGGAAAGGTTCTCTATCTTGACTGTCAATACCTGGTTGTGATATAGTTCTGAAGTTTTTGTAAAAATGTTATTTAAGAAAATGGGTAAAGGGACAGTGGGATCTCTCTGCACTATTTGTTACAATTGCATATAATTGATTTGCATGTACAATTTCTCAAAATTACAAAATTCTAGAATAAATTTCTCAGTAATTGTACAATTATTCCAAAGTAAAACTATCTAAAAATTTTAAAGAAGATGGTACAGTACTTTTCTCAAATGGGGCAGTAAGGAGTAAGGCTAATTAAAAGCAGATCTGATATACATAGATATATATGCAAGATACACATATAGCATGGTAAATATTGCACTTTTAATAAGCTGTGTGTTCAAATTCAAATGAAATCAACAGAAATTAATGTATTTCTGAAATTAAAGTTAGTCTTTAAAAGTAACTAAATTTTGGTGATGGCTGCTTACTATGAATACACTACAAACTAGTGAATTGTATACTTGAAAGAATGAACAGTATGGTACATGAATTATATCTCAATAAAGCTGTTTAAGGGAAAAAAAAGGTACTTGAAATGTGGAAAATGCTCTTCAAAATTTTATCAGGATACTCTAATCTTTCTTCAACTTTCAAAATCAGCTAATTTGCAAAGCTAGAATAAGTACTATACATTTTCAGACCGTGAGGATCTTGCACAAAAAAACTGCAGTTTGACTACTGCACCTCTTGTTACAGTGCAAGCAAGACTTCATCCAGGCCATTTATCCTTTTAAAGCTGCTCAGAGCCCAAACCTGGGAGTCAGCCTCTACTCCCTGCTTCAAAGTACAGGTAAAACAAAGCAGAGAAACCCCAGGACAAAAGAGAGTTCACACCTCAGGTCTGAGTCACCTCTCCTCTGTCATGGGTGAAGGGCAGAGAGAGCAAGTTCTTGTCTATACTCAGTGTCTCGCCACCAGTTTTCTACCAAGCTTCGTTACACAACTTACACTGACTCAGGTAGCCTTGCGAAAGGAAAAGGGTACACTAGTGTGTTCCTCGAGGAAACGCGCTTCATCTCAACATGAACTACCATATCCCTGGAAGAAAGAAGCGTACTGACTACAGTAGGGTACTGCAAGCTAGTCTGCCCATTAAGGGTGTTGCCCCCAAAGAGTTCACAGGGAGGATGGGTACTCTGGGTACTAAGCATGGAGGGATCCTGAGTATTTGGGCACTGAGCGCGCATGCAGCAGAGAAACCTGTCCATTAAGAGTGTCACCCTGAAGAGCACAGAGAATAGAAACGATGAGTGCTGAGTACAGTAAAGGTACTGAGGATAGTGGAGGTACTAAGTGCTGGAGGGTAATTCACTCAGGGTTCACCCCCGAAGAGCGCAGGGAGGATGGGTATGGGGGTACTGAATACACAGGATACTGTGGGCTAAGCCGCTCCTCAAGGGCGTCACCCCAAGGAACACAGGAAGGATGAGTACGACAGAGGAGTACTGCAAGACAGAGGGGTACTGCACAGTAATCTGTTCCTCAAAGGGTCGTCCCAGGGGCGAAGGGTCAGTCCGGACAGAAGCCGACCAGCGTCTTCGCGCTCTGGGAAAAACGAATGCCCACAATTCACAGCTGGTTCTTCAAGGGCGCGCCACCCTTCCAGCCGTCCAGGCGGGGAGAGGACACAGCCTGACGACTCCCACGTGACGCCTCCTCGACCTTGGGGGTCACCCCTGCCGCTGCGCCCGTTCCCTCACATCCGCCGCGCAGCCCACCCCTCTGCCCATCACAGCCAATGGCTTGCCGCTCCGCGCCCCGCGCGACCTCTGCGCTCGCCCGCACCCGCCAATCTCCGCCCGCCAGGAGGCGCCCCCTGCACCATTGGCTGCCACGTCCGTCTGTCAGGCTCCGTCCCACCCACCTCCCCCCGTCAGCCCCGCTCCAGCCAGCTCCACTCCCTGTCACCGGGGCGGCGGCGACAACGAGGGTGCGGCGGCCTTACCCCATGCCAAGACCCTCGCCGCCTGCCTGACCGGCGCGGAGCCTCCCAAATCCGGCGGGACCCAGCCGCCGCGCAAGCCTACCTGTCTCCGGCTCAGCTCCACCCGAATGAGGCGCCGACACCCCACTCCGGGGCACCAAACTCTCGGCCCCGCCTCAGCGTGTGGCGTCAGCACGCCGCCCCGCCCTAAGACGAGAGGGGCCGCCCCAACCTCGTGAGCGGAGTCTTGACGTCACAGAGTCGCGCCCACAACTCCGGTGGCTCGGCCTTGGGGCGGTAGTGTTAGCTCCGGGGTTGTAGCTTGTTTTTGGACGTCGGGTCCTGACCGGCTTGCGTGACAGTTCTGAAAGGGGTCTGCATGTTGCTAAGTACTGTTTCCTGCAGTAAGCTGTCCGGAGTCCTTTGATGGAGAACTGACCTGGTATGTGATGTCAGAAACAAACCTTGGTCGGCAGTGCGCGCTTGAGGCGCCGCAGGCAGTGACCCACGGAGTGAGAACCAGGAAGTCCTAACCCTGACACTAGGTTTTCCCAAAGTAGGCAACGGGCTCGCGGGAGTCTTCACTTGGTACATGGATGGTTTATTATGCCATTTCATCGAATACCAAGTGGTCATCCGCTTTTAGATGTTATTTTACTTACTGCTGAGAAAGGGAAAGAACAAAAACACTTTTACTAGGACACCTCAATCGTAGATAGAGCACTATTTTCAAAATGTGGAGGACAAAAATCTCAATTTTGTTGAGATATGGTAAGTTGTAAGCAATCACATACAGAGAAAGTCGTTTCAGTTCTTCAGTCTTTATTAGCAAGGGAAAAGCCTCATTTAATGCTAAAGTGTCTTTAATTCCATTTTTTCTTCTTTCCCTTTTCTGACCAAGATAAAACAGGCTCACAACTTTTGGTGGACAATAATATACGTAGAAGTTACTTGGTCTTCCTGATTTGTGATAGGTTATCTTTGAGATATACGGCAAGTAATAGGTTTTCTGATTTACTGTAATGCTAAAATTTTTCTTTTGTAATAAAAATGTCCATTTTAAAACTATAGTAACTAGATACTAGTATGGGAAGGTGGCATCCAAATGACTGACAGGAGGGAAAGGCTGTTCCACACTGTCTTGAATTGTTCCTCCGTGTTTATTCCCCACAATTTAAAGGCAAGGACTGTGTCATGTGGCATAGCCGGGGATACTGGGGTGACAAGGTCATAGGGATCTGACCTTGAAAGCTCCATAGAGGACACAGGTGTCTGAATCTGGGCCGAAATTCAGACAGATTTTGCCACCTGCTGGCAAGTATGATACACACTTGTAGCAAAATTTCTTCAGTGAAGTAAGTGAAAGTCGCTCAGTCCTGTCTGACTCTTTGGGACCCCATGGACTATACAATCCATGGAATTCTCCAGGCCAGAATACTGGCGTGGGTAGCCTTTCCCTTCTCCAGGGGATCTTCCCAACCCAGGGATCAAACCCAGGTCTACGGCATTGCACGCCGATTCTTTACCAGCTGAGCCACCAGGGAAGCCCACATTTCTAAAAGAGAAAGGCAAAGTAGAGGTGGGCTTTTTTTTTTTTTCTTTTGTTTTTTAAGTAGGGAGTAAGGGGCTTCCCTGAGGCTCATTAGTAAAGAATGAGCTTATTGCTCCTGCAGTTCAGGAGCCTCTGGTTCTATCCCTGGGTCAGGAAGGTCCGCTGGAGGAGGAAATGGTAACCCATTCTGGTATTCTTGCCTGAAAAATCCCATAGACAGAGAAGCCTGGTGGGCTGCATTCCAGAGGGTTGCAAAGAGATGGATACAACTGAGTGACTGAACACACACACACACACATCAGTGCGTGTGAGAACAAAGTTAGGCTGATATGTGTTCTGAGGATTTGAAGACTAGGAGAAAGTGAAGGAACCAAGGAACAAACCAGTATTTTTTTTTCTTTCTCTTTTTATTGTGGTAAAGTATAAGAAAAAATTTGTCTTTTTAAAGTACAATTTAGTGGC
>NW_011495058.1:4522539-4529404 GCF_000754665.1 Bison bison bison
TTTAGTGGCATTAATCACTTTACAATGTTGTGCAACCATAACCACTATCTATTTTACCATTCCAAAGAGAAATTCACAGGAAGCTGAGCGTGGTGCTCTGTGACAGCCTAGATGGGTGGGATCTGGGTGGGGAGTGGGGGGAGGTCCAAGAGGGAGAGGACATAGGTACGCATACAGCTGATCCATGTCATTGTATGGCAGAAACTAACACAACATTGTAAAGCAATTATGCTCCAATTAAAAAAATAATAATAAAAGAAATTCTGTAACCATTTAACAATAACTTCCCACCCCCTCCCTTCTTCCTTCTGAGTAGCTTCTGTTATACTTTGTCTCTATAAACTTGATAACTCCATCTACCTCGTATACAGTATCATATGAGGTACTGTATATATCTCATACAGATAGTATTTGTCCTTTTATGTCTTGCTTATTTCACTTAGCATGTTTTCAATGTTCAGCCATACTATAGCATGAATCAAAATTTCTTTCCTTTTCATGGCAGAGTAATATTCTGTCTTATGGATATACTCTGCCTTGTCTATCCATTCATCAGTTGATGGACATTTGCTTTGTTTCTACCTTTCTGCTTTTGTGAATAGTGCTACTGTTACTGAACTAAACTTGGGTCTACTTGCGTGACTGGCAGCAAGACCAATCTACTGACACCAGTTTGTGGTGAAAGAAAATACAGTGTTTATTGCAAGGCCAAGCAAGGAAAAAAGGCAGCTTGTGCTCAAAAGATCAGAACTCCTCAATGGCTTTCAGGAAAGGTTTTGTTTGTTTTTTAAATTTTTATTCTTTATTTTTGGCTGTACCATGTGGCTTGCAGGATCCTAGTTCCCTGACTAGGGATTGAACCCATGACCCCAGTAATGAAAGTACAGAGTCCTGATCACTGGGCTGCCAGAGAATTCCCAGGGAAGTGTTTTGAAAGGCAACTTTAGGGGAGAGGGTCACAGGGTGCCTGGAGGACGTTTCTTCTGATTGGTTGGTGAAGTAACTAGGTGCTATTTCAGCAGTCATCAGCCTTCTGGTTCCAGCTGGCCTGGGCTCTATGAGCTTGTGTTCAGTATGCAGTTAACGTCCTCCCCCTAGTGGGGGTTTTTGTATCTGCAAAACAACTCAAGGATATGGTTCAGAATACCATCTACAACTCTTGAGGAGGTCCTTGACTTTGTTTTATGGCTAAATTATTATTAATTTGCCTTGACTGTTTTCCTTTCTTTTTGCTTTTTCTCACTTCTCTGATTAAATTTGCTCTTTGGAACTTAGGGTAAGCTTAGGGGCTAAAGCTTATCTACAAACAAGAGACAGGGTAGGGCTTCCCTGGTGGCTCAGTGGTAAAGAATCCACCAGCCAGTGCAGAAGACATGGGTTAGATTCCTGGTCCAGGAAGATCCCACATGCCTATGTGCAACTAATATCCCACATGCCTATGTGCAACTAATATCCCACATGCCTATGGGCACATGGGAGCAACTAAACCCATGTGCCACAACTACTGAACATGTGCTCTAGAGCCTGTGAGCCACGACTACTGAGCCCGCATGCTACAACTACTGAAGCCTGCACGCCTTAGAGCTCATGCTCCTAACAAAAGAAGCCACTGCAATGAGAAATCCATGTACTACAACTATAGAAAAGCCTGCTCACCACAACTAGAGAAAAGCCTGAACAGCAATGAAGACCCAGCACAGCCAAAATTAAATAAAATTAAAATCATAAAAAAAAATACTGGATACTGGAGTCTGTCCCTGGAAAGTCCCACAGGGTCCTGCTTGGTTTCACTACAATGATCATTGGCTTACAAGTGTCTGTCAAGTACTTGTTTACAATTTTATTGGGTATTTCCTAGGAGCATAAGTGGTTGGTCATATGGTAATTCTATCTCCAGCTTTCTGAGCAAGTGCTAAACTGTTTCCCACAGGGCCCATACCATTTTACATTCACACTAGCAGTGCATGATGGTTTCAACTCTTCCGCATATCCTTCAGTACTTAATTTCTTAAAAAACTTTTTTTATTATAGCAATATTAGTATGTGAGGCGATATCATTGTTGTCTTGTTTTGCATTTCCCTAATGACTAATTACATCAAATTTTTTATGTGTTTATTGGCCATTTGTATATCTTCTTTGGAGAAAAGTTTAAGTTGTTTGCCCTTTTTTGAATTGGGGTTTTTGTCTCATTGTTGAGTTGGAAGAGTTCTTTATATATTAACCCCTCATCAGGTATATGAGTTGCAAATATTTTCTCCCATTCTGTAGGTTGTCTTTTTGCTTTATTTATAACGTTATTTAATGAACAACAGTTTTAAACTTTGAAGTACATTTTTTTATCCATGTTTGTTGTTGCATAGTTCATTATCTGTCATAGCCAAGAATCCATTGCTAAATCTGAGATCATGAAGATTTATCCTTCTTCTAAGAATTTTATGGTTTTAGCTTTTTTATTTAGGTTGTCTATGCATTTTGAGTTAATTTTTGTATATGATGTGCAGTAGGAATTCAACATCATCTTTTTGCACATGGCTTAAAGCTCAACATTCATAAAACTAAGATCATGGCATCTGGTCCCATCACTTCATGGAAAATAGATGGGGAAACAGTAGAAACAGTGACAGACTTTATTTTTTTGGGCTCCAAAATCACTGCAGATGGCGATTGCAGCCATGAAATTAAAAGATGCTTACTCCTTGGAAGGAACATAGACAACATATTAAAAAGCAGAGACATTACTTTGCCAAAAAAGGTCCGTCTAGTCAAGGCTATGGTTTTTCCAGTAGTCATGTATGGATGTGGGAGTTGGACCATAAAGAAAGAAAGCTGAACGCTGAAGAATTGATGCTTTTGAACTGTGGTGTTGGAGAAGACTCTTGAGAGTCCCTTGGACTGCAAGGAGATCAAACTAGTCCATCCTAAAGGAAATCAGTCCTGATTATTCATTGGAAGGATTGATGTTGAAGAACTGTATATGATGTGTAGTAGAAATCCAACATCATCTTTTTGCACGTGGCTTAGAGTTCAACATTCATAAAACTAAGAGCCAATACTTTGGCCACCTGATGTGAAGAACTGACTCATTGGAAAAGGCCCTGATGCTGGGAAAGATTGATGGCGGGAGGAGAAGGGGATGACAGAGGATGAGATGGTTGGATGGCATCACTGACTCAATGGACGTGAGTTTGAGTAAACTTCGGGAGTTGGTGATGGACAGGGAGGCCTGGCGTGCTGCAGTCCATGGAGTCTAAAAGAGTCAGACATGACTGAGTGGCTGAACTGACTGACCAGGGAGAGATTGAACCCATACTCTTGCCAGTGAAAACATGGAATCCTAACCACTGGGCACACCAGGGAATTCCCCTATTGCCTCTAATCTATATTATTTCCTTTCTTCTGCTAGCTTTTAGTTTGCTCTTTTTTCTTTCCCTCTCTTTTTTAATTCATTAAAGTGTAAAGTTAGGTTATTGATTATTGTTTGTTCATTTGTTTTTGCCACATGGCATGTAAGATCTTCACCAGGAATTAAACTCATGCCCCCTTCGTTGGAAGCACAGAGTCTCAACTACTGTACCACCAGGGAATTCCCTTTCTTCTTGATTAATGCACACTTTTACAACTATAAAATTTCCTCTGAGCACTGCCTTCACTATAGTCAATGTCTTTTGTTCAGTATGTTTTTTCACCAAAATATGTATTCTGCATTCATTCAACAAATATTTCTACTGGGTTGGTTCTAAGTGCTGGGAATATAGAAGTGAACACAACACAGGCAATATCTAAAATGTCATATGCTAACATTTTATGGTAAACCAGCAAGGTAGCAATTAATTTGAAATCTGTAAAACAAGGTACTGTGATAGGGAATGGCAGTTGCATTGCTTTTGTTTTTGAAATATATTTTATTAAATAGGTACCATATTCACTTGGTTCAGAAATCAGAACAATATTAAAAGGTCTAGTTTGCAGAGTCTCCCTTGCATGCCTGTTACCATCCATATCATAGTCTGCTGGCCTCTCAAACCCCATTCCTGCCGGAGGTAACTATTTGTTGAATCACGGAGCAATCAAGTATTCCAGGATGAGAGCAGAGGTGGAGGGAATTCAGGGGCTTGGAGAGTGGCAATTTACCAACTAGGACAGAGGTATTTCTATATTTTAATTGGCACAACCATGCTGGTGTATATTTGTTGAATATTCATGTTACCTATAACCACTTATAGTCTTATATAGTCTTCTAGCATTTTTCATGCAAATACAGACGCTAAAGATAACATATTAGGTACTGTCTTCTGTACCTTGCTTTTTTAACTTTAGCAAAGACTCCTGGAAAGTTTATATATCAGTCCATAAAGACTGTGTTCATTTTTTCCAGTTATTTGATAGTTCATCTTTGTCCTGTGTTGTATTGGCTGGGGCAGTTCTTCTGGAACTGAATGGTCTCATTCTATTAATTGGAGGCTCAGGCTGGACCTTTTATCAGCTGGATTCCAGACAGCGAAAAGAGAAGCTACAAGGCTTTTTAAGGCCCAGGTACCAGAGCCATACAGCTTTTTTTCCATTGTATTGACTGGGTCAGTGCAAGTCACGGGGCCAGAACCAGATTCCAGGGGAAAGAAAATAGATGCCAGCCCTCAGTGGGAAGAGCATGTGGACATGGGGATCGGAGGGATTGTTTGGGTAAGGCCTTTGTAGACATTCTACCACTTGGTATGCTTAGTTGTGTGCTGTGCTTTGTTGCTATGCTGTGCTGTGTTGTGCTTAGTTGCTTCAGTCGTGTCCAACTCTTTGAGACCTATGAACTGTAACCTGCCAGGCTCCTCTGTCTCCATGGGATTCTCCAGTCAAGAATACTGGAATGGGTTGCCATGCCCTCCTCCAGGGGATCTTCCTGACCCAGGGATCAAACCCACGTCTCTTACCTCTCCTACATTGGCAGGCAGGTTCATTACCACTAGCGCCACCTGGGAAGCCAACATTCTACCACATCAAGGCCCAGTCATGGTTCACATGTCTTATTTAATATTATGCATCTTTAGTTTCTTAAATTAGTACATTTCTCCCACTCCCCCCCCCTTTTGTTTGGCTTTAATTTTTGAAAGGTTGGAGTCAATTGTTTCATATTCTAGATTTACCTTATTATTTCCTCATGATGTCTTCTAACTTCTGAATTTCCCATAAACCGCAAGATGAGTAAAAAACCTAATTGAAATTAAACATTACTTATAAAAATATTTTTTATTCATTGATTATGTTTTACAATGATTATCTTTTGCTTGAACAGGATCAGTTAAAAATCTAAGATCAATCATTCCTTACTCAGAATCCCTGAAGGGGATTTCATTTATTTGCCAAGGTCCTTAAAATGGTCTAAAAGCTCTACCTAGTCTTCCCACTCCCCTCTATGACCTCATTTCCTCCTACTTTTCCCCTCACAGCCTCTCCTCCTGCCATACTGGCCTCCTTGCCCTTCCTCAACTCACAAGACACACACCATCCTTGGCACTTTCACTGTTTCCTCGGGTATCCATGTTAACTTGCATCTAGAGGGCCTCTCTCACATGGCACCTTCTCAGTGAACTTTCCTTGGCCACTCTGTTGTATCCCATCCCACATCTGACCAGACATTCACACGTTCATTCCTGTGTGAAGTTTCCTGAGGGTGCCATAACAAATTACCACAAATAAAGTGCATTGAAAACAACAGAAATGTGAACCTCCCTTTGCAGTCCAGTGGTTAAGAGTCCGTGCTTCCACTGCATGCAGTAAAGGTTCAGTCCCTGGTTGGCATGCCATGTGCTGCATGGCATGACCAAAAAAAAAACAAAACAGAAATTCATTCTATTACATTTAGAGATTGCAGAAGTCCAAAATCAAGGTGTCAGCTGGGTTGTGCTCTCTCCAGAGGCTTTGAAAGAGATTTCATTCCTTGTATCGTCTAATTTCTGGTGGCTTCAGGCATTCCTTAAGTTTGTGGCTGCATTGCTCCAGTGCCTGCCTCTGTGATCACATGGGCACCTCTTTTTCTGTGTATTTCTCTCTTTTTTACATGTACAGGTGAGTGGCATTGAGTACATTTACAGGGTTGTGAAACAGATCTCCAGAACTTCCTCCTACAAATCTGAAACTCTACCCAATAGAGTTTTACCCAAAGCAAAAAGCAAAGGAGAAAAGGAAAGATATACCTATTTGAATGCAGAGTTCCAAAGAATAGCAAGGAGAGATAAGAAAGCCTTCCTCAGTGATCAATGCAAAGAAATAGAGGAAAACAATAGACTGGGAAAGACTAGAGATCTCTTCAAGAAAATTAGAGATACCAAGGGAAATTTTCATGCAAAGATGGGCACAATAAACGACAGAAATGGTGTGGACCTAACAGAAGCAGTAGATATTAAGAAGAGGTGGCAAGAATACACAGAAGAGCTGTACAAAAAGATCTTCATGACCCAGATAATCACGATGGTGTGATCACTGACCTAGAGCCAGACATCCTGGAATGTGAAGTCAAGTGGGCCTTAGGAAGCATCACTATGAACAAAGCTAGTGGAGGTGATGGAATTCCAGTTGAGCTATTTCAAATCCTGAAAGATGATGCTGTGAAAGTGCTGAACTCAATATGTCAACAAATTTGGAAAACTCAGCAGTGGCCACAGGACTGGAAAAGCTCAGTTTTCATTCCAATCCCAAAGAAAGGCAACGCCAAAGAATGCTCAAACTACTGCACAATTGCACTCATCTCACACGCTAGCAAAGGAATCCTCAAAATTCTCCAAGCCAGGCTTCAGCAATACATGAACCGTGAACTTCCAGATGTTCAAGCTGGTTTTAGAAAAGGCAGAGGAACCAGAGATCAAATTGCCAACA
>NW_011495058.1:4529507-4535859 GCF_000754665.1 Bison bison bison
TATGCCAAAGCCTTTGTGTGGATCACAATAAACTGTGGAAAATTCTGAAGGAGATGGGAATACCAGACCACCTGACTTGCCTCTTGAGAAATCCGTATGCAGGTCAGGAAGCAACAGTTAGAACTGGACATGGAACAACAGACTGGTTCCAAATAAGAAAAGGAGTACATCAAGGCTGTATATTGCCACCCTGCTTATTTAACTTAAATGCAGAGTATATCATGAGAAATGCTGGGCTGGAAGAAGCACAAGCTGGAATCAAGATTGCTGGAAGAAATATCAGTAACCTCAGATATGCAGATGACACCACCCTTATGGCAGAAAGTGAAGAGGAACTAAAAAGCCTCTTGATGAAAGTGAAAGTGGAGAGTGAAAAAGTTGGCTTAAAGCTCAACATTCGGAAAACAAAGATCATGGCATCTGGTCCCATCACTTCATGGCAAACAGTGGGAACAGTGGCTGACTTTATTTTTCTGGGCTCCAAAATCACTGCAGATGGCGATTGCAGCCATGAAATTAAAAGATGCTTACTCCTTGGAAGGAAAGTTATGACCAACATAGACAGCATATTAAAAAGCAGAGACATTACTTTGCCAACAAAGGTCCGTCTAGTCAAGGCTGTGGTGTTTCCAATAGTCACATATGGATGTGGGAGTTGGACCATAAAGAAAGAAAGCTGAACGCTGAAGAATTGATGCTTTTGAACTGTGGTGTTGGAGAAGACTCTTGAGAGTCCCTTGGACTGCAAGGAAATCAAACCAGTCCATCCTTAAGGAAATCAGTCCTGAATATTCATTGGAAGGACTGATGTTGAAGAACTGTATATGATGTGCAGTAGAAATCCAACATCACCTTTTTGCACATGGCTTAAAGCTCAACATTCATAAAACTAAGATCCAGTACTTTGGCTACCTGATGCGAAGAGCTGACTCATTTGAGAAGACCTGATGCTGGGAAAGATTAAGGGCAGGAGGAGAATGGGACGACAGAGGATGAGATGGTTGGATCGCATCACCGACTCAATGGACATGGGTTTAGGTTAACTCCAGCAGTTGGTGATGGATAGGGAGGCCTGGTTTGCTGCGGTTCATGGGGTCACAAAGAGTCGGACACAACTGAGTGACTGAACTACCCAATAGGCAACTCCCCATTCTCCCCCTCCCTGCTTGTAACCACCATTCTGTGTCTCTGAATTTACTACTCTAGATACCTCATATAAATGGAGTCATATATATTTGTCCTTTGTGACTGGCTTATTTCACTTAGCATAATATTCTCAAGGTTCATCCATAGTGTTATCATATTGCAGAATTTCCTTTCTAAGGCTGGATACTACTCCATAGTATGTATATATCACATTTTGTTTATCCTTTATCCACCCACTGATGAACATTTGAGTTGCTTCTACCTCTTGAGTATTGTGAATAGTGCTATGAATATGGATGTGCAAATGTCTTTCCAAAATCCCGCTTTGAATTCTTTTACAGATCTATCCAGAAGTGGGATTGCTGGGATATATGGTAATTTTGGGCTTCCTCAGTGGCTCAGCAGTGAACAATCTGCCTGCAATGTGGGAGGCTTGGGTTTGATCCCTGGGTTGGGAAGATCTCCTGGAGGAGGAAATGGTAATCCACTACAGTATTCTTACCTGTAGAATCCCATAGACAGAGGAGCCTGGTGGGCTACAGTTTATAGGGTTGCAAACAGTTGGACATGACTGAAGCGGCTGAGGATACATGCATATAATTTTATTTTTATTTTTTTGAGGAACCTCAATACAACTTTACATAGTGGTTGAGCCATTTTGTTTCCACCAATAGTTCACAAAGGTTCCAGTTTCTCCACTTTATCAACACCTATTGTTTTCTGTTATTATAATAATGAACATTTAAAAAATTATTTTTGGCTATGCTGGGTCTTTGTTGCTGTATGGACTTTCCTCTAGTTGTGGCAAGCAGAAGCTACTCTTCATTGCAGTATGCGGGCTTCTCATTTTGATGGCTTCTCTTGTTGCAGAACACAGGCTCAGTGTTTGTGGCACACAGGCTTAGTTGCTGTGTGCCATGTGGGATCTTCCCAGACTAGGGATCAAACCTGTGTTTCCTGCATTGGCAGGCAGATTCTTTACCACTGAAACACCAGGGAAGCCTTGTTATTATTTGTTAATAGTAGTCATCCTAATCTGTGTCTCTCATAAAGACACTTGTCATTGGACTTAGGGCCCACATAGATAATCCAGGATTATCTCATCAAAATCCTTCATTATATTTGCAAGATCCTTTCTCCAAGTAAGGTGACATTCACAGGTTCTGGGGACTCAAACATTGACATGTCTTTGGGGGACCATCATTCATACTCCCTTTATTTTCCTCCCTGATACTTTCCTCCATCTGACATGCTATATATTTACTCATTTATCTTATTGATAGACAATAATTAAAATAAATCTGCAAGGACAAGGATTTTTGTTTCATTCACCAGTGTGTTCCCAGGGTTTAAAAGTGTCTGGTACAAATGTCTACTCAGCAGATACTGGTTGATGAATGGCTAGCTAGCCTAGGTCAAGGCTTGCAGGAATTTCTTCCTCCCACCTTTGCAGGGTAAAGGTCTGGGACCAGGGGAATTAGATTACCTAAGACAGGTTTCTTCCTGTGGGGAATGCAATTTTTTGTTTTGGCTGTGCCATGCAGGATTTTAGTTCCCCGACTAGTGATTGATCTCTAACCCTCCTACAGCAGAAGCGCGGAGTCTTAACCACTGGACTGACAGGAAAGTCCCAATAATATCAAGATTACCCATCAATTAGGACAAATTCCAGGGTTCTTTTTAAGGAAAAAAAAATACAGATACCATTTTTTGCTAAAGTGATTTAGCATTCCTTGGATAAATGGCTGATTTTATGCCTACGGCAGGAAATGTACAAAATGGAAAACAAGGAAGACCCTAAAGACTACTACAATTGTGTCAAAAGGGTATAGCAAAACAATGTTTTATTGGAGAATTTGAGCATTATAAAGGGTAATGGGTTTAATGCACTGAAACACACTGTCTTACTATAAATCCTCACTGGCTCTAGATTTGTTTGAAGGATATACCAAGTGCAGAGAAACATGTTAAATATCACATGAAGAAACAACCAACCAAATTCAGAATGTGGAAAATTCTATGGGTTCAATGATCAAGTTGCTTCAATAAGTAGATGGCATCACCATCATCAATGGAAAGGGAAGGGGAATTGCTTATCCACAGATTTGGCTTCCTGTGGTCCACAGCAGTCTGAAAATATTAAATAGAAAATTACAGAAACAACTCATAAATTTTAAGTTGCTCACTATTCAGAGTAGTATGGTAAATCTTGCTCTGTCCTGCCTGGGACAAGAATCATCTCTTTGTCCAGGCATATCCTGCCTGTTTATAGCGGCCCTCTTAGTTATCAGACTGGCTGTACCACTATCACAGTGCTTAGGTTTAATCAACAATGACCCCAAAGTGCAAGAGTAGTTAGGTTGGCAATTCAGGTAAGCCAGAGAGAAGCTGCAAAGTGCTTCCTTTAAGTCAAAAGGTGAAAATTCTCAACTTACTAAGAAAAAAAAATCTTATGCTAAAGTTGTTAAGATCTATATTAAAGGGTGAAACTTCTGTGAAATTGTAAAGAAAGAAAAATTCTTGCTGGTTTTGCTGTTGAACCTCAAACTGCAAAAGTTACAACCACAACATGATTCCTGCTTAGTTAAGATGGAAAAGGCATTAAATTTGTACAAAACATTCTGATACCATATTCACATAACTCTTATGACAGTATGTTTTATTTTGCTATTAGTTATTGTTAATTTCTCACTGTGCCTAACTTATAAACATTACCATGGGTATGTATAGAATAAAACACACGGGAGGGAGAGAGGGAGAGATGTGGTTTCAGGCATTCACTGGAAGTCCTGGACCATATCCCCCTTAGATAAGGTGTGACTACTATGTATCAAAAGAGGTTTAAAAGATGTATCAATGAATGTAGTAAATAGTCCTTTAACAATCCAAAGTTTATTGAGATGGGGGTGGGGGGAACTAAAAATATACTAAGTACTAGAATTATTAAAGAATTATTTTTGTTTTGGGTGTGATAGTTATTAACAGTCCATATTGGCTAGAAATACACTGGAATATTTATAGGTAAAATTATATGATGTCCAGGGAATCTTTAACACACTTCAGGGAAAAAATGCAGAAATGGATAAATAAGGCAAAATTTTGATTCCTGTTGAAACTGGTTGCTAGTATATAAAAGCTCATTGTAACTATTCTATGTGTTTGGAAATTCTGTTAATAAAAATTTTAAGACAAATTTTCAACCTTCCTTTGCTCTAATTCCACACCCAGTAAGGACCTTTCTAGCTTCTTTTTTGCCTTCCTCTGTCCCACAAGAGGAATGCTCTCATTAGGAGATGTAAACATGCCTCATAGACCTCCTCATTCTAAGTTTTCCTCAAGACTTTTCCTCAATTTTCTTAGCCCAGATACTCATTCTCAAGTTGCACCAGTTTGTTCAAAGAAGGTGAAGGTCACAGAAAAGGGAGGAACCTGCACAGAGGTCGTCACTTAAACAAGTAGACTGTCCCCTACTGAATTTGGATGAGATCAGAAGTTGTCCGCATGACTGACTGCTGAATGTGGCCAGACTGTGACTTGTCCATTTCATTAAAGCTGAGTCATATGCTAATATTTAAAAATCAGATTTCATACTTAAATTTCCAGCTTCTAAAAAAAGAGAGCTTATTTTCCGTCCTCACCGCACAACTGCTGCTGCTCAGGAAAGGTTTCCTTGTAAAACTTCTTTAATGCCACTAGGATATTTGCCTTGGTTCAATCCTACTTTTTAAGAGATAAATAGGAATGTATCCAACACTGCAGATTCTTGGGTGGGGAAGACCCCTGGAGAAGAAAATGGCAATTCACTCCAGTATTCTTGCCTGGAGAATCCCACGGACAGAACCTGGCAGTTACAGTCCGTGAGGTCACAAGAGCCGGACACGACTTAGTGACTAACCGAACACAATACCAAGCACGATAAGAATGATTTTTACAGGATTTGTGTTTAGGAAGGATGGGAAGCAGCAGAACAAGCTCTGGACCCCCACTTGCACTTGTCACGTGCCCATCAGACCCACAAGGCTGGCTGGATTTTGTTCTGCTTCACATCTCTCTCCACTCTGAGCCCTAAACCACTGTGAAACAGTGGAGCAGACCCACAGCCCAAAGGACTGCACGTTCCAAATCTTCACCTAGAAGACAATGAGCAGTTGGACAAGTTGAGAGAGAACCATAAGGGCTGGAAACAGAGGCGGAGACGCCGCCAAGCCTCGCCCTTTGGGTGCAGTCTTGTGATCACTGAACCATCTCTATTCGTCCCTCCTCCCACACACCTCTCACCTTTAGCCCAATCTCCACTTTCTCTTCCTGGTAAGCACCCTCGGGTGACTATCTGTGAGCACTTCCGTGTATAACCCTAGCAGAGGAGTGTCAGAAAATAATCATTGCCACGCCGTCATCTCAAGTAACAAAACTGATGAACTCCTAAAATCTGGAACACCTAAACCTGTTGGCGCCCCAGGGCTTGGAATACCGTTTCCTGTAGGTCTGTTGGAGCCCCACCCAGGTGAGGCTTCCACCCCGGGGTCATGGCTTCCAAAGCCTCGGTGAGCCGCTACTCCAGGCGGCACCGAATGCGCCTGAGGCTCCTACACGGTTTCTCACACCGGTATCCACCTAGTCGGGGTCTTGGGAACGGTCTGTCGGTCCCCGGATTCCGACTTTCCTTTCCTCGGTGGACCCCGAGTTCGGAAGCCTACGTCGACCCAATCTTCCGGATACAGCACCCACACCTCGGCGCAGGCTGACGGGCAAGCAGCAGGGGCGAAGGAGGTGTCAACGTTTCCATACTCTTGCTCTGCCACGCCGCGCTTGCTGGGAGCACCGCGCAGGCGCGCGCGTGCGCACTGAGCAGAAGCCGCTTGTTGGCAGTTGACGGAGCCCACTGCGCCTCCAGAGAGCGGGAGGGATCAGCCAGTCTCCGGGCGTCCTGCCTGTGCGCACTCTCCCCTCGGCCCTGTAACTTGGTCGAAAAGACGCGGGCGGGGCGGGGCGGGGCGGAGCGGACGCAAAGCGGGAGTCACCGCGCAAGCGCGTCCTGCGCCTGGTCTTTCTGCGTCGTCAGGGAGCGGGGCGCAGGTGCGCGCATGCGCACTGGGCAGAGGGCGCGCGTTGGCAGGTGTCTGGGCTGGGCGTCGGCGGGCAATGGGGTTGCCGGCGTTGCTGCTCCTTGCGCTGTGCGCCGCAAGCGCCCGGGGGCTTTATTTCC
>NW_011495058.1:4535959-4541602 GCF_000754665.1 Bison bison bison
CTTTATTTCCACATCGGCGAGACCGAAAAGCGCTGCTTCATCGAAGAAATCCCCGACGAGACCATGGTCATCGGTCAGGCGGGGCGAGGGTGGATCGGGCCCTGAGTTGTCCCCAAGACGCCGTCGGGCTCTCCGCTCGCAGCGGCACTCTGAGGACGCCGGACGGTGACCTGGAGAGCAATGCCCCCGTCTGGCGTCCCGGGAGCCGCGGAGTGTGGGAGCTGGATGGACTAGGCGGGTTGTGACTGCTCTGTCTATTCCGCAGGGAACTACCGCACCCAAATGTGGGATAAGCAGAAGGAGGTCTTCCTGCCCTCGACCCCCGGCCTGGGCATGCACGTGGAGGTGAAGGACCCTGAAGGCAAGGTAGGGCCATCTTCACTAGAGCTCTTGGGGTGGACAGAGCTCATAAGACACGAGCTTGCACTTGGTGAGGTTAGAGTAAAGGTGTGGGCTTTCACTGACTACTCTGTTGCAGGTGGTGCTCTCCCGGCAGTACGGCTCAGAGGGCCGCTTCACCTTCACTTCCCACACTCCTGGTGACCATCAGATTTGCCTGCACTCCAACTCTACCAGGATGGCTCTCTTTGCTGGCGGCAGACTGGTAACAGTTTTCTTTTGGCCAGAGCTCAGAATCTGTCACTTGGTTTCAAAGTTTTGATTTAGTAAAGAACCTGCCTGCCAATGCAGGAGACCAAGAGTCAGGAAGATCCTCTGGAGAAGGGCATGGCAACCCACTCCAGTATTCTTGCCTGGAGAACCCATGGACAGAGGAGCGTAGCTGGCTGTGGTCCACAAGGTCACAAAGAGTGAGACATAACTGAAGCGACTTAGCAAGCATGCACATCATTTATAACTCTTTGTGGCACAGTTACAAGTAAGAAATAGAGTTGCCCTTCTGTCCCACAGGGACAAGAGTATGTTCCATAGCCTGCAACAGACCATCAGAGGTTGCATCACTTAGACATCATAACCTCAGAATGGCTCTGACTTTGAGGTTCAACCTTATTTCCTCCTAGCGTGTGCACCTAGACATCCAGGTTGGGGAGCATACCAACAACTACCCTGAGATTGCTGCCAAGGATAAGCTGACGGAGCTACAGCTCCGAGCCCGCCAGCTGCTTGATCAGGTGGAGCAGATCCAGAAGGAGCAGGATTACCAAAGGGTAAGGGCATGTCACTGTACTTGGCCATGGCAGTTGACCTTTATACCCATTACACCTCCTGGAAGTTGCTTCTTGGGGCTTTCCCTACTTGGGAAGCAGGCTGTTCAAAGACTGGAACAGAGGGTATCAGTGCAGATAGCCATTTTTCAGCTCTGTAGAATAAAGTGTAGAGAGGACAGTTCACACTCTAGCAATAGCCATTGCCTGCCTCCTTATTTTGGGATCTTGGTTGAAATGGTTTAAGAGTGTGATTTCTGTCCTAGCAGAGAAGCTCATGGAGGGGCAGCATGTTACGTCCTTGGGGCACTCCCAGGGGAATCAGAGGCAATATTTCAAAAGGTGTTTGGTCCCATAGTTGAGCAGTGGCATGGGAGGGAAGGACCTCACAACAGCTGAGACTGTCTTTCCCGCACATTTAATCCTGGGTCCATTGTCCTATGCAGTATCGTGAAGAGCGCTTCCGTCTGATCAGTGAGAGCACCAACCAGAGGGTCCTGTGGTGGTCCATCGCTCAGACCGTCATCCTCATCCTCACTGGCATCTGGCAGATGCGTCACCTCAAGAGCTTCTTTGAGGCCAAGAAGCTGGTGTAATGTCCTCACCACGTGATCCTTTCCTGTCACCTCAGTTATTTGGTACTTTCCCCACCCAATATCTTATCCACCTGGATTCTGAGGGAAAAAAAAGTGAAAAAAGAATATAAGCCACATTGGTTCCATGGCAACAAAGCATTCAGATCAGCCACTTGTTAACACTGGTTTTCAAGGACACAGGACACTGGTCCAGGCTTTCAAAGATCTGTCTTGGGGTTTGTGCAGAGTTGAAACTTACCCAGGACTAAGTCTTGCTTCTTTCGCCTCCAGTGATTCCCCTCTTTCTCATAAAATGAGCAAATGAAAAACCCTCCTACTTCTTTAACCTTTCGTCTACTTACGAAGTAGGCGACCAAAATGCTCCACCGAGGAGGCCTGCCTCACTGCTCTGCTGTCAGTCCTGGGTTCACTCAGCAGCTTTGTGAATGTAAATAGGGGCAAAGGCCCCAGAGGATTGAAAAGTTTTTCTATATATTAGAACTATTTTTTGATAAAATTATATATTTTCCTTCCTAGTTGAAGTGTTACTGCCTTTGTGTGACTAGCTGGATACCAGTGCAGTCCCTTCTGCATTGTTTATGCACACATCCTTGATAACTAACTACCATGGCAGCTCCCAGGACTTCAGCTCTCAGGCCAGAGAGCAGATGTCACAGCTGCTCTCAAGGCCTAATCAGAGGGCCAGGCAGGGAATTCTCCAGGACACCTGTGGTTTCCATCACACAGGGCCTGAATTCAAGAGTGAGGCAGTGAGAGCTCACACAAGGCAGGACACTCTTACCCTCCCGTTTCCCTTAACTTTTATTTAAGCTGTGGTAAATGTTTTCCTCGCGGGAACCAGATTTGGTTCTTTATACAGATTTTTCCAGTGAAATAAAACGTGTTGTAGTAGCTGTGTTTGAAATGAAATAAAGAGGCTGTGGGCAGAGGGGAGGCACAAAAGGAGATGGAAGAAAAGCTTTTGGTCTGGGTACTTCTGCAGCTGACCAGGAGTGGACCTCGGCATATGGGCTTGTGAGGCTAGGGTGCGGGAACAGACAGGGTGGTGGCAACCACAGGGCAACCACATAGGCCTGTCAGCAAGGAATGCTGTGAAGAGATTAAGTATCTATTTCTTAGCTCCCTGGAATCATAAGTGTAAACACTTCTTAGCATACTTCCTCATGCCTTTCTGCCATATAAAACTTAATACTATTAGGTGCCCATTCTTGATATTTTATTTCATGGTTTTATTTATTTAAAATACATTATTTATCTGACATACAAAACTAAATTCTTCCCTTCTTGTTTTTATCTTCCATACTATTCTACCTGTGTTATCTATTTTTCCTTACAAAAGTATAAGCAATTTAATTTTATAGACCTTTTCACTTAATATTTTTGTAAATATTTAAGAAATTCCAATTTGGGGTGACCACGTTAACGGTTCAGTGTGGTGAAACACCATAAATGACTCATCCAAAATTATTTGGATATTTATCATAATATTTTTCATGTTAGAATTAATGGAAAATGAGGTGGCCTTGAAACTAGTTCATGTGTAGACCTCTGGCCTGAGGCTCTTTAGGAGCATGGGACATGTCAGGAAGGGAACACATGTCTGCTCTGTGGCTGTTACTAGGAATCTACCCAGCAAAGCACACTGGCGTCTAGGCTGTAGGAATACAGGAAGTAGTCTGTCCATCTGTGCATCTCAATTATGCTGATGGGTCAATACGTACTTGGTTTCTCCTCTTGTGAATTTTTGATAGGGGAATGGTGTGAAGACAAAGGTGGGAGTATATCACACCTTTACACTGATGGGACAGTTGGAAGCTTGATTGCCAGAGGATAGGCTAATTGGTGGTAGATGTGAGGAAAAGAGTTTCCACATTGGTGTGTGGCATTCACAGACACCATAGAGCCTAGGAAAATTTTTTAAAAATAATTCAAGCTACATCCAAGGAATTCTGGGGACCTTTTCCCCCAATACTACCCTGATTCCATTCTGAAGTTCTTGCTTTCTTAGGTTATAAAACATCCTTACCAAATAGCCTTCTATCCTTATACAAAAAGGCTGTGGGGGCACAGGAGTCTCTACTCACCCCATTATCCCTGGCCCAGTCCCCATCTCCATGTTTTGGTTCCAGCCTCACTTTACCTGTGGTGCTCTCAGTTCTCACCCTAATAACACCCAGAGCCTGACTTCTGGATCTCATGCTGGGCCCATGTCAGAATAGATGCATAGGGTCACCTGAGAAACTCATCCATATAGATTCCTGAGCAACATTTACGTCCAGTCTGACTAAGTTTATGTTTGGTGTGGTGTGGTAGGCAGAATGGGCATCCCTGGTGGCTCAGACGGTAAAGAATCGGCCAACAATGCAGGAGACCCAGGTTCAATCCCTGGGTCGGGAAGATCCCCTGGAGAGGGGAATGGCAACCCATACCAGTATTCTTGCCTGGAGAATTCCACGGACAGAGGAGCCTGGTGGGCTACAGTCTATGTGGTCACAAAAGGATGGACATCCTGCATCCCCGTTAACACACATGGTAGGCAGACTAATAACTTCCCAATAATGTCCAACTAAATGTACTAATTCCTGAAACCTGTGAATATGTTACCAAACGTGGCAAAGAGAAATTAAGGTTGCTGTCATATGCTTTTAAAATGAGATTATCCTGAATTATCTGGGAGGGCCGAATGTCATAACAAAGGTTCTTGAAAAATGCAAGAGGGAAGCAAAAGAAGGTTGTAATGATGTGACACAAGGACTCAACCCTCCATTAACAGCTTTGAAAACAGAACAAGGGGGGCCACATGTGAAGCTGTAAAAGGTAAAAAAAAAAAAAAAATGATTCCTTTAGAACGTCCAGAAGGGAATGGAGCCCCACCAACCTCCTGATTTAAGCTTAGAGAGGCCTTGTCACACTTACGACCTATAGAACTGTAAAATAGTAAGTCTGTGTTAAGCCACCAAATTTATGATGATTTGTTACAGGAGCAATAGCAAACAGATACAAGTGGGGACCAAAAATCCGCCCCTTTTTTTTTGGCTGAGTCTTACTGCTTGCGGAATCTCAGTCCTCCAAAAGAAAATGAATCCAGGCCACAGCAGTGAAAGCCTGGAATCCTAACCACCAGACCTGCAGGGAACGCCGAAGAATTATTTTTAACCAAGCTGTGCAGGCAACACAGGTTGCTACCTTTGGGAACCCCAGAGCAACCTACCTTCCTCTTTTCTTATGCTACTCATTCTTCCAAACTTCATTCTTGGACAGTTCAATTGTTATAGCTTGTCCTTTTTCTGCCTGTGACCCTAAACCATGCTGGTACACCCAGTGTCGCTTGCTTTTTACTCCGAAAGCCATTGCGTTTGATTTCCACGTTCCCACCACTGCTACAGGCAAACAACCCTGGAATACATATGCTGGTGCACTTTTCCTAAGCATAGTCGGTGGCAGAGCAATTAATGCTTGCATATAAACCTGATAGAGATCCCCCAGATGCATAATGGCAGGAAAGGGCGCAGGACTCACCAGTATTTCCCAAACGTGGTAAGGTACCACCCGCGGCATCCCTTTTCTTAGGTAGTACACAGACGAGCATTCTAAACATTGATGTATTTGCCAATATAACTACAACTAATACTGGCATAATTGCTAGGGCGAGGCTGTTAAAAATCAAGCGCTAGATGAAGGTAAAGCCATAAACACGCAACCTGGTGGAGAAACTGGAGGATTGTGTGGCCGGTGTCGGTGGGCGAAGGCGGGCACGGAGAGGACCTCACCCACCTCCACGGAGCCCCGCCTCTGCCGCAGGTAACCCTAACCCAAAACGCCATTTAGAGGTAGCGTCAGGGGACGGGCAAGGACCCGTGGGCTCTCCGCCGCCTGCGGCCTCT
>NW_011495058.1:4541760-4554507 GCF_000754665.1 Bison bison bison
GCAGCCGCAGAGCCCAGCCGGAACACCGGAAGCCATGGCCAACTCCTTTGAAACTGATTGGCTGCTGCTTTGACCGGCTCACGCGTCGTGTCGTGCTCTTCCTGTCGCGCCTGCGCGCTGTCACTACAGAGCAGCAGCATGGAGGATCCAGAATCGTTGGGCTTCGAACACATGGGCCTGGACCACCGGCTCCTACAGGTACCGGGGAGGGCTGAGGAGCCGAACCGACGGTGGATGGGAGCGGTGGCAGGGCAGCACGCCGCCTGAGCCGTCCCTTGTCTCTCCTAGGCCGTCACTGATCTGGGCTGGTCGCGACCCACGTTGATCCAGGAGAAGGCCATCCCTCTGGCGCTGGAGGGGAAGGACCTCCTGGCTCGCGCCCGCACCGGTTCCGGGAAGACCGCCGCTTATGCCATTCCTATGCTACAGCTGCTGCTCCACAGGAAGGCGGTGAGTCGGGGGAGAGGCCCCAAAGGCCGAGAAAGGGAAATGCAGGCGTTTGAGTTCCGTTGTGCCCTCTTTGAAGGCTGTGCCGGCCACCCTCACGCACCCGTCTTCCCCAAGAGCCGGGTTTTCTTTGGATCTCTTACACATGAAGGCTGGTCTAAGAGAACCTAATGATTTTCTGGTAAACGCTCTGAACTGGGATTCAGGTTACTTGGGTTCTAGTCCAGGCTTTGCGACCATTATTCTTTGTACTCAGTTCAGTCTCTCGGTCGTGTCTGACTCCGCGACACCTGGACTGCAGCAAGCCAAGCTTCCCTATCCATCACCAACTCCCGGAGCTTACTCAAACTCATGTCCATGGAATCGGTGATGCCATTCAACCATTTCATCCTCTGTCATCCCCTTCTCCCACCTTCAGTCTTTCCCGGCATCAGGGTCTTTTCCAATGAGTCAGTTCTTCACATCAGGTGGCCGAAGTATTGGAGTTTCAGCTTCAGTATCAGTCCTTCCAATGAACATTCAGGACTGATTTCCTTTAGGATGGACTAGTTTGGTCTCCTGTCTGGCTGCTCCAGATCCTAGTTGAGGCATCTTCCTTCTTCCTTACGGCATGTGGGAATCCTTAGTAGTGCCATGTGGACTCTTAGTTGTGGCGGGCAGGATCTAGTTCCCTGACCAGGGATTGAACCTGAGCCTATTGGGAGCACAGAGTCTTAGCTACTGGACCACCAGAGAAGTAACTGGTGGTTCACCAGTAACTGGCACGTTTTAAGTAACTTTGTAACAATAAAGTAAGTTATCCTTTTTGAGTTCAGTGCCTGGGGAAAGGGCCTTGTTATCTACATTCAGAGATGGGTGAAGTAAGTGAAGGGGTGATCAAAACACAACTAGATTGTTGTGTTGAAGTCATAGCACGTGATCAGATTGCCTGGAAGAGGTAGAGAAAAGCATCCGGTGGCCATGATGATAATTGACTGGCTGAAGTCTTTAATTCTTGCAGACAGGCCCCGTGGTGGAGCAGGCTGTGAGAGCCCTTGTCCTTGTGCCGACTAAGGAGCTGGCGAGGCAGGCCCAATCCATGATTCAGCAACTGGCTGCCTATTGTGCTCGAGACATCCGGGTGGCCAATGTCTCAGCTGCTGAAGACTCAGCCTCTCAGAGGTGGGTTAGAACACCAGGGCTGTGAGGGAATGAATCTGCACTGGAATGTGGGATGGGGTTTGTGTGCAGCAAAAACGAGATCTGATTTGGGGTGAGGTCCCAGCTGCTACCTTCTACTTAATACTGAG
Source organism: Bison bison bison (assembly GCF_000754665.1). NCBI lineage: Eukaryota > Metazoa > Chordata > Mammalia > Artiodactyla > Bovidae > Bison > Bison bison. The sequence continues at coordinate 4,543,497 of NW_011495058.1, forward strand.
GTGTTGCCTATCTACAGAGCTGTGCTGATGGAGAAGCCTGATGTGGTGGTGGGGACTCCATCCCGCATATTAAACCACTTGCAGCAAGACAACTTGAAGCTTCGAGACTCCATGGAGCTGCTGGTGGTCGATGAGGCTGATCTTCTTTTCTCCTTTGGCTTTGAGGAGGAACTGAAGAGTCTTCTCTGGTAAGGAGAAAGGGTGGTGAATACACAGTAGGGCCTGGAGCGAGGGGGCCAGTTCAGCTGCCCCTGTTAGAGGCCTTAGAATGGAGTTTGATGGGGCTCTGTTTCATTTTAGTCACTTGCCCCGGATTTACCAGGCTTTTCTGATGTCAGCTACTTTTAATGAGGATGTGCAAGCACTTAAGGAGCTGGTACTACATAACCCGGTAAGGGCCCCGTGGGACCATCGGGAGACTCAGAGGACTCGCTCCTGCCTTCTCAAAGGAACCCTTTGTTATTTGGGGTGGGAAACTCCTCGTTTAGTATTCCTGGTTCTGAGGCACTAGAAGTCCGATGTTGTTAGGCACTCCTGTATCCTCCAACCTAAAGTCATTATGTAGTCCCAGGTATCTACTGGTTTCAAACCATGCTTTGCCTAAAGGCCTGATCAGGGACCCCCAAAGGGCAGAAAGGGTGCTCTGAGTGACACGATCAAAATTCTCCCCTTATGTGAACTTTACTCTTCAAAAAGGTTGCTACTGTAGGGGTTTCTTCTCACTCTAGTCATTTACAGTGTGTTTCACTTTGATTTGTGCCCCAAATTGTGTGTAGTTTTGTGTCTTTTGTAAACTGCAGTAGTTAGTATACTTTGAATTCTGACAGTACACAGTTGGAAGGGACCCAGGGCACCCTCCACTAACACACCAGCGCTGTGGTTGGCAAGCCAGCGGCTTGCAGTAGCATTTCTGTCTTCTCTTTTTTCCTGACCACAGGCCTGTCCTCCCCTAGGTTACCCTCAAGTTACAGGAGTCCCAGCTACCAGGGCCAGACCAGTTACAGCAGTTTCAGGTGGTCTGTGAGACTGAGGAAGACAAATTTCTGTTGCTGTATGCCCTGCTCAAGCTGTCGTTGATTCGGGGAAAGTCTCTGCTCTTTGTCAACACTCTGGAGCGGAGTTACCGGCTGCGCCTATTCCTGGAGCAATTCAGCATCCCTGCCTGTGTGCTCAATGGAGAGCTTCCACTACGCTCCAGGTGTGCCGACTCCCATGTCTCGGTTGAACGTGAAGATGGAAAAGGGGAGACACAGTCGCTCTTCCTGTTTCTTAAGTGCTTAGTGGATTGAGGGCCGCGGGCTTGACTGATCCTCAATGACTATCTCTCACAACTCTGCAATACCAACTATAACTCCATCTTCACTTGACGAGATTGAGGCACAAAGATTAAGTTGGGGAAGAATTGAAGAAGAGGGAAGAGTCAGAAAGATGACCGTTATGACCAGGCGGAGGGTGGAGGAGAGACCTCCAGTGCTCTTAGGTCTGACTTTCTTCTGCTCTTGGGCCACAGGTGCCACATCATCTCGCAGTTCAACCAAGGCTTCTACGACTGCGTCATAGCAACAGATGCTGAAGTCCTGGGGCCTCCAGTCAAGGGCAAGCATCGGGGCAAAGGACCCAAGCGGGACAAGTGAGTCCACTTTTATCTCTCAGCCCTTGCTAGGGAGAGCCACCTTTCAGAAGACTGGGAAACCAGCATGTGGGGGCAGGGAGTAAAGGGCGCACAGGCCTGTACTTCATGGGCAGCATGAACGGCCATACTGCCTGACTTGTTGGCGTGCTGTCATCCTGTGAGGAACATGGCTCAGCCTCCACTAGCTGTGACTTGCAGGAAGGATCTTTCTTCGGGAGAAAGGGAGCCACCAGTCTCTGTCTGCCTCTTGGGTGGCTGGCTTGGAGTGGTTCTCGGGTTGCCCTGTGGGCAATGAGTTCCAGGGTTTGGCTGCCCCCACTACCCTAGCTCCAGTTATAATGTTTAAGAATCTTACTCAGAGGAGTGTCTTGTAATTCCATACCAGGCTTTGTTGAGCGATCATGCTGATTAAATAAGTTTGAGAACATGGCCTCTGAGGAGAGGAGGGCTCAGTTTGAGGTTGGCATGTTTTCTTACAGGGCTTCAGATCCGGAGGCAGGCGTGGCACGGGGCATAGACTTCCACCACGTGTGTGCTGTGCTCAACTTTGATTTCCCCCCCACCCCTGAGGCCTACATACACAGGGCTGGAAGGTAGGAGAACTGAGGCGTAGTGGACTGGGCACCTGGACTGTGGGCACACTGTGGGACACACAGCCAGAGACACGGGCTGGGTTGTCTCTCCTTGCAGGACGGCACGTGCCAACAACCCTGGCATAGTCTTGACCTTCGTGCTGCCCACAGAGCAGTCTCAGCTGGGCAAGATCGAGGAGCTTCTCAGTGGAGGTAAGAGCCCCGCCCTCACTGACCTGAGAGAGGGCCAGGCTTCTGTCGTGAGACTTTAAACTTCAGGGTCTGGTGCTCCTTAGTGCTCTGTGGCTGTCATTGCATATACTTTGTGGCTAGAGTGGCCTCAGAGTAGGAGAGTAGGTGAGTGGGCAGGTCCTAAGGCTGAGAGATATGACAGGACCCGGGACGTGGGGACAGGAAGCTGCCCTGGCTGCAGCAGGGTGGATCCCCTGTCGTGAACTGTCCATGAGACCCAGGGTTTTTTGCTGCACGTCTGCATTGTGGGAAAGAGTGGGCTAGAACCCCGGCTGCCTCACCCCAGGGAGCAGACCTGGGAGGTTCTGAGCAGAAGGCCTGCATAGACCCTGCCCAAGCCTTCAGTCTGCAGGACCCTCACTGCAGTCTTCTCTGCAGACAGTGGGGCCCCTGTCCTGCTTCCTTACCAGTTCCACATGGAGGAGATCGAGGGCTTCCGCTACCGCTGCAGGGTGAGTGGGGCCCTGTAGGGATGTGGGTACTTGGGGCTCCTCTAGGACCCACAGTCAGGCCCTTGTTGCTCAGCACCCTGGCAGGAGGGCGGGCTCAGGCAGCCCTGCCATGTTGACCTTTGATGTCTGCCCCCAGGATGCCATGCGCTCAGTGACTAAACAAGCCATCCGTGAGGCAAGGCTGAAGGAGATCAAAGAGGAGCTCCTGCACTCAGAGAAGCTCAAAGTAAGGGACTGTGGTTGGGGTGGGTGGGCAAAGAGGAGGCTTCAGGGCATCGCCCGTCCTAGAGGCCAGCGGCAAAGCTGTGAGTGTGAGAGGCAGTGAGCTGGGCAGCAGACTGTGCCTTTAGCAGGTCATGGGGAGGAAACAGGCCAAGAGTGAGTAAGGATGCCTGCTGTCCTGCTGGGAGGTGAATTGGCCGAGTTTCTGAGGTGGACAGTGGCTGTGTCCATCAGAAGCACAGCTTCTGAGGTTTATTCTCTTGACACAGTAGTAAGAGTTGTGTAAGGTCACAACTGTATGGGTGCCTGTGTTCCGTTATGATTCCCAAGGTGGAAACACTAGGGAGTCCACCCTGGGGATGCAGTAAACGAGTCAGGTGCATTCATGCAGCATGCATTACACAGAAAAGGAGGAGGCAGCTGTTTATGTGTCAGTTAGAAGGTGCACGGCCATGGAGTGATTCCCAGTGAGGAGAGGGTGGTGTGCTCCTAACTGCCCCCACCGAATAGGGAGTGAGAACGGGGACACATGCCTGAGCTGCCTCTGGGAGGGGGCCCCAGTGACAAGGCAGTGGGAAATCTCAGCCTTAACAATTGGAACACAGGCTACCTGTTCAAAAACTCCCCCTTAATAAAAAAAAAACAAACCCATGAAATTACAAAAGGAGGACCGACCATGCAGTGCCTGCTTTTCTCCCTTGCCAGACATACTTTGAAGACAATCCCAGGGACCTCCAGTTGCTGCGGCACGACCTGCCCTTACACCCCGCTGTGGTAAAGCCTCACCTGGGCAACGTCCCTGACTACCTGGGTGAGCAGGGCTGGGGGCGGGCTGCGCATTCATCCCTGGGCTGCTGTGCACTGGGGTGACACAACCATGGGATCTGGGCAGTGAGCATGTACACAGACATAACTCTGCACAGTCCCCCTGGGTAGGTGTTGCTCTCTCTGTGGGGGAGACAGGAAACCAGCACTCTGCCTTCAAGGAGACAGCACTCTGCCCCTTCAAGGCCAGGGGTCTCACACCTAGAACCTGGTCCTGTGAAAGAGCGAGCCAGTACCTGGCCAAGCAGCCTCCTGTGTGTAGAAGGGAGTGACTGGGTATGGTGTGGGAGTCGCGAGTAGGAGACAGTGCTACTTGTGCTGGAGGAGGCTTAGGGTTAGTGACCAGGCCAAGCTGGGCTTGGGTGTCTGAGTCCAGAACGTTTGACCGGGGGTGGGAAATAGAGAATAGACCTGTCTGAGCCTTGTGGGGATGAGGGATATTGGGATCACAGTTAGGAGGTCAAGGATGGACCCCAAGAGGGACTTCCCTCGTGGTTCAGTGGTTAAGACTCTGAACAGGGAACATGGGTTTGATGTTTAATCCCTGGCCAGGGAACTAAGATCCCACATCCTTCATGCTGCATGGCACAGCCAAGAAAAGAACGGATCCCAAGAGTGGTTTCTATGGTGTAGATGAGGCCAAAACCCAGCTGATGTGTTCAGGAGCCTTGCTCCCTTTGCACCTGGTAATGATACTCCTTGTGTCTTTGGTAACGGGTATGTGTGGGTTTTATGCTGAAGATGTTTAGTGGATTAAGGAAGCAGAGAGGTGAGTGCAGACCCATTTTCCTGGTACCCCTGTGGATTAGCGTAAGCTGGTGGATATGGCAAGGAGAACCTCAAGCAAGTGGATGGGAAAGATCCAGGAGAGATGGGAAAATGCCAGAGAGATGGGGCCAGGTTCCTCAGGAAGTGAACTGTAAGGGATACCAACCAAGGTCGTGGTGTGAGGACTGAGGAGGGGGAGAGGGGAGGAGGGGGTGTGATCTTGGGTGGCTTTTGGGTGGTCTGTGTGGCAGCTTGAAGTGGGATCCCAGTTCCCTGAGTGGGAATTGAACTTAGACCACAGCGGTGAAGGCGCTGTATCCTAACCATACTAGACCACCCAGAGACTTCTGGCTGGGAGCAGGGCGCTGGCTCTTGCCTGGTTTGAAGAAAGAATTTGGGAAAAAGTTAAACAACAACAAAAAAGACAAGTGAAGTGTTTATTAGGAGAGAAGAGAGATGTGGAGAAAGGATGGGTGGACTGCGAGAGAAGTAGCCATGAGCTTTTTTTTTTTTTAATTTATTTATTCTTGGTTGCTCTGAGTCTTCATTGCGTTTTCTTGGGCTTTCTCTAGTTGCGGCGAGTGCGGGCTACTCTTCATTTCAGTGTGTGGGCTTCTTGTTGCCACGGCTTCTGTTTTTGTGGGGCACCATGGACTTAGTTGCCTCATGGTCCATGGGATCTTTCAGAACCAGGAATCGAACCTGTGTCCCCTGTATTGGCAGATGGACTGTTAACCACTGGACCACCAGGGAAGTCCCTTTCGGGCTGGTTTAGACCACTTATGTGGAGGCAGATTTTCATCTGGCCAGTCACCTTGCATTATGTGGCCCCGAGTCCATATCAGGTCTGACTCAGGGCCCTCCTGGATGTGCAAGCACGTCTTTTACACAAGGTGAATCCCAGTGCCAGGCTTTTCGGAGGCTGGCAGACCTTATGGTCTAGTGCCCCCTCCCCTGAGGAACCTTTTTGTGCTGGCATAGTCTGGGAGGTCTCCTTGACCCCATGGATGAAGAGTACATGGTCTCCTTAATTTTTTACCTAGGCAGGGCTTGCTTAGCTCCTTTCTGTTATTGCTGTTCCCATTATCTTGAAGTGTCCGCAGGAGACAAAGTCCAGCTACTTACACTGTTCCTGTTGTTATTTTTATTTTCAAAGTGTTAACAGGAAACTAGTTGTAAATGTTTAACCTGGGGCCCATCTGTCTCCTGCCTTAGAAGGGAATCCCATCCTCTCTGTCACACAGAAGCAGAGTCATTGCCCCAAACCTTTGGCCTTTAGGGGTTGGGGTGACGTGGGAGGGTGTGGTGGTGTGGTGCTCAGAGGCCTGTCAGGACCTGTGTGGCCTGGCTGGAGGGGACCCTGAGCTATGCCCTGGGTCGGTGAGAGGCCAGAGGCCAGGGGTCATGTAGCAGGTCCCGAGCAGTGATGGGGGCACCTGACAGGTGAGGAGGGGTATGGGAGGAAGGACCATGGAGGAAGGAATTATATGAAGGCTGCTTTTCTATTTTAGCAGCATTTTCTTTCTTAATTTTCCTTCTGTTGTTTCATACTTACTGTGACACATACTGTAGAGACATGTTTTAGTGGACATCCCTGGGGACAGCGGTGTGAACCTAAATAGTCGTGTGTTCTTAGGATTGCAGTGAGGATCGGAGTGCCAGGCCCTGGGTCAGGAGGGGAGAGCACGCTGGGAGCCACTGGAGGTGGAGCCCGTGGGAGAGGGGGTGGGAGCAGGCACACAGGGCGGCGGGGCCAGCCGCTGAGCCCGCCGTCTCTTCCAGTTCCTCCTGCTCTGCGCGGCCTCGTCCACCCTCACAAGAAGCGGAAGAAGCCCCTCGCCTCTAAGAAGGCCAAGGTATGTCCCCTGGGGCCTTGGTGATGGCTGCAGGCGCCCCCCCCTCCCCAATCTGGTTTCCTTGTCACCAGGGTGTGCTTGGTGTGCCTGCCCCTTGTCCTCAGGAGGGAGGAAGGAGAATCGGCCCCAGACCCCTGGCCGCTGGCCAGAGTTGCGGGGGCCGGGGCTTTCCCTTGGCCATCATGAGCAGCTTCCAGAGCAAAGGAGAACCTGCTGTCCTGGCCCCACCGCCCTCCTTGTCCTCCATGCTGCAGGAGGAGGAAGGTGGGCACCTGCGGTGCTGGAAGCAGCACCTGTCCTTGGCTCATGGCCTGCAGGGCCTGCCAAGTAGCAGTACCACCCACTTCTCCGAGTCTGTCTCGTTATGTGCAGACAGACGTCTGCTCCCCACAGTCAACTGGTAACTTTGCCCCCGCAGAAGGCAAAGACACAGAACCCACTGCGAAGCTTCAAGCACAGAGGAGAGAAATGCAGACCCACAGCAGCACCCTCCTGAGGTTGTTCAGGCAGCCTTGGCTGCCTTCCCAGGCTCTCCCCAGGCTGGAGTGTGGAGCAGGCCTCCCTGCTGGAGGAAGGTTAATTCTCAGACTGGATGGACTGGATTCGGGGCAGACGGAACTGTGGCCCTCCAGACAGATGGCCAGGCTGGTGCTTTGCCCATAACAACAGAATAAAGATTCTAGCTGCCCTAGTTTGTGCCTCCTGCCTGTAGGAAGGAGCCATCGAAACCTTGGGAATCAGAAACCACTTCCAGGAAGCAGCACCTGGCTCTTTGCCTGCTGTGCGCAGTGTCTCCTTGGCCAGAAGAGGTCAGCCTTGCAGCGCTGCAACCTGGAGCCCTCAGGCCCGGAGACACCCGCTGGCATCTGGCTCTCTGGCCTTACCACCAGCTTCTCCTGTGGGCTTTCTCTCTGGGATCAGGCTGACGCCTCCCTTCTCTGAAGCTGGGAACGACTTTTTGCCTCCTGGAAAGATGGGCCTGCCTGATGACACCTCTTTCTCCATGGCACGTTGTAAATTCAGCCTTCTACTCCCTCAGGCAGCCAGGGACAGCTGTCTCTGCTCCTGAACTGCTCTGCTCTGTTTGGCACACTTGTGTGTGTGTGTGTTTAATTAATTAATTAATTTGGCAGCGATGAGTCTTAGTTGTGGCACGTGTGATCTTTTTTCATTGTGGCATGTGAGACCTAGTTCTTCCTGACCAGGCATCAAACCTGGACCCCCTGCGTTGGGAGCGTGGAATCTTAGCCACTGGACCATCAGAAAAGTCCCACCTGGGTGTGTTCTAAGTGCATGAATGACAGTGTGACACGCACATGCCCTGTCCATTTGCTCTCAGCCCACCTGCAAGGTTCTGACGGGAGGGTCCCAGCTCATGTCTGGGCCTCCCAGCTGCTGTCTGGAGGAGGGGGATGCTGCTGATGACTGTGTCCTTTATTGTGCCCGCTTATCACAGTGTCACCGTCATCCACTTACCAGGCCTCACAAGGCCCAGCTGGCGAGAATACTTAGTGGAAGAGGGTCAGCAGGGTTGGCAGGGGAGCTAGGAAAGAATTGGGAAGAAAGTTGGAAGTGCTTGAGTATTTCATTCCAACAGAACCAGGTAGTGGTACCAGCACAAGCTGGTCTGCACAGTGAGGGGAGCCTGGGTCTTTGGCTGCTGTTAGCGGGTGGTGGGCCCTCAGGTTTAGGGTCTCCACGTTTCTGCCATCCTGAGAATTTCTAGGGAGTCAAGGTGCATGTGGTGGGGATTGCCACTCAGGTGGGATTATCAGTGAGTGAAACAGCAGCCAGTACATTGCCACCGGGTTCCTGAAGCCTGCCATGGCTCGGGCACCTTAAGGAGATGAGCTAATGGAGCTGAACAAAGATGGCAACTTAGCATTTGTTGGGTCCCACAACTGCACCAAGAGCCTCATGAGTGTCACTGCCTTGTTGAAGGGCCCAAGCTTGGAGAGCTTCCTGTACCCCTGCCTGGCAGCTGGCTGCAGACCTCCGCACCTGCCGTGTGAGGCAGGCATGGCCCTGGGAACCCAAGAGCCTGGAACATTGAGGCGGCAGTCTGCTCAAATGGTGTGCCAACCTTGTTCCTCTGAGCCTGCCACCTCCTGGCGTCCCAGCCAATGAACTTAATGTTGAGTCTGCGCAGATGCAGGAGAGTGGGCGCCTTGGGTTTCTCCAGTGATGTTTCTTTTCAGAGGGGCCTCTGCTGGTGGGGTGCATTCCTGTCTGGGAACAGAGCTGGGGCCTGTTGGCCACATGCTAGATGCAAGCTGTGTGCTGAGACCCGCGCTGAGTGTTCTACCAACATCGGGGCTGCTCCCGAGTTCTGGGTGGGGCGGTTGAGGCTCAGAACTCACCTGGCAACAGGTCACAGGGTGGGTGAAGAGGACAGGATTTGGACAGCACAGGCCTGCTCTGGTGTCCCAGGCTGGCCCGCTGTCCACCCCCATGAAGGAGTAGCCTGCTCTCACCAGCTTGGGAGTGGGTGCCATCCTAGGCACTTCACATAACCCTGTTTATATAACCCACGCTTGGCTGGAACAGGCCCTGGCACTTGGTGGAATCTGTGAATTGGGCCTGGTCAAGAGAATGGTGTGTTCCTGTGGCCTGGAACTGCAGATTAAAGGTGTGTAGACGTCTCATACAATCACACAGCCCTGGGAGGAGGCTGTGCTCTCCACTTACACACAGGGAAACGGGCTCTCAGGGGTTGAACTTGTCTATCTGATACCAAAACCTCTGCCCTTGATAAGTGTGTCCAAAATAGAATGGAACAGGCCATGGGACATGGGCATGCACGTGATAAGTGAGCTGAGTTTGGAAGGAAAGAGGTCACTGAACAATAGATAATCTCGGCAGGTTTCCAGCAGGTTCCAGGCTGGCTGATGTACAGGGCTCATGGCAAAGGGATCAGCAGAATGCAGGGAAGTTCCACACCTCTGGCTGGCACAATCCCACCCACACATAGGCTTGAATGGCTATTGTGTTCCTGGCTCTGTGCTCAGACCTAGGAGAGATGGACAGAGCCCAGTCCCTGCATGCGAGGAGCTTTAGAGGAGTTGAAAACCAAACTTTCAGTGCATCCCAACTTCCCCAAGCTGCAGACTCCACGAAGCATCTGTCTGCTCCGCCATCACTTGGGGCTGCCAGGTGTAGACGCTGGGCTGGAGGCAGGAGGGAGTGGTCTGGCCAGGCGCACTTGTGGCTAGATCATCTCCCTTCTGGGACGCCCGGGTGCCAGGAGGGTTACCTGGGGCCTCACCCTATTAGAGGAGTCAGGTGAGACTGGAAGGGGGGTTGGGGACAGTGAAAGTGCTCCAGGGGGGAGGGTGCCTGGGCATGTTTGGGGATAAAAAGAAAACCAGAGATCATCACTGAAACAGGGAAAAACTGAAAAACTAAACTGATGTCTTTTATTTAAAATTTTTTTTATGTTTTGGCTGTGCCACGCAGCACATGGGATCTTAGTTTCCCGGCCAGGAATCAAACCCACATCGCTTGCATTGAAAGTGTGGAGTCTTAACCACTAGACCACTAGGAAAGTTCCTGAATTATTTTTAAAGGATGATACAGCTACATATTAAACATTCAAAAGGTGCTGGTGGATTTGAAGCAGGGGAACACCCTGATCAGATAGCTGAGTAGCCATGGTGATAACACTGGGGCAACAGAGTGTCCCTAGAAACCTCTGGACCCAGAGCACAAACCAATTCAAGTGCATTTCCTATTTCAGCTAATTCTCTCCCCCATCTGTTGAGGATCAGTGACTCAGCATTTGGGGAATTAGTTGGTCTCGGGACTTTGGTCTGTAGGAGCAGTTTCTGCTGTAGGCAACGCCAATTAAGTTGAATTTGTGCCAGGAGGTGCCCCTGCCAAATGCCTCTTTCCCCCAGAAAAAAGCCTTGGGGTGTCCTGGCTGCCAGTGGGGCTGGGAGCTGCTTCTCGTTTGTTTGCCACAGTGATTTTTCTGTGGAAAAGGAAGTGATCCTTCTGGGCAGGAACAGGTGCCTCTGCCCAGCCTCCCATGGTGTGCCAGGCACCTCGCTGGGCAGAGTCAACCTCATTGAACCTCAGAACCTCTTCAGAGCTTGAGTGACTGTCCATGAGTCCATTCACAAGGCCAGTGAGAAGCAGCGAGATTAACATGGCATGGCTGAGCTAGAGAGCGTGGGCATGTCGAAGGCCTTCAACCCTAAGAACTGCCTTTGTGGCACCTGAGCTCGGCCAGCCTGACCTCCAGGGAGGCATCTCACCTTTCTTGGCCTCTTCTGGGGTCTCAGCTGTAAGTGCAGGTAGAAAGTACCCCCTCTGAGTGTCTGTGTGTGTGACATGTGCCAAGGAGGCCAGGCAGCCTGGGAGCCCTCCCCGCACCACTGTGCCTGGCTCTGTGTCGGCCTCTGGGTCCCGTGGGGTGGCTCTGCTCACAGC
>NW_011495058.1:4554607-4577235 GCF_000754665.1 Bison bison bison
CTCACAGCACCCTCAAACTTAAATGCACACCTGGATCACAGAGTCTTCTCGGAAGGCAGGTTTCATCCAGCTGGCTTGGGGCAGGGCCAGAGATTCTGTATTTCTAACAACCTCCCTCCTGAGGGAGCCTGATGCTGTGGGATCCCAGACCAGCCCTTAAGAGGCAAGCTTTAATGTCCACACACCCATCCCATTTTAAAGATTGGAAAACTGAGGTTCAGAGAGAATAAGTAGGCAGCTTAGGGCTGCCCAGTTAAGTGGCAGAGTGGGAGGGTGCTCAGATCAGTGGGCTCTACTTTGGAACCTAAGGCTCAGCCCTGCCCTGTCCCTTCTCTGAGTCTGACCTTGATCTGTGAGGTGCAGTGATGAAGCCTATAACTTTCTAACCTAAGTATATCCCATGCAATGTTTATGACATACTAAAACATTATTAGCTGCTTCTTTGAAATTTAAATCCCACTGGTCAGGACTTCCTTGGGGGTCCAGCTGTTAAGACTCCATGCTTCCAATGCAGGGATGCAGGGGCTTGGGTTCTGTCCCTGGTCGGGGAACTAAGATCCCACATGCTGTGTGGCCTGGTCAAAGTTAAAAAAAAAATCTCCCTGGGTGTCTTCCTCCATATTTACTAAATTTGACAGCCCTGGAGTGTGAAACCTTTCTGGCCTGGACATGGCCTCCTCCAGGAAGACTGTCTGACTTCCGGCCTGGGCTGGGCATTTTTTTCTCAGTATGTCTCTAATACTGCCCTTGACCTCATTAGGGTTTTCTCTAACCCCTTGTCTCTACCCTGGCCTGGGAGCTCTTGGAGGCAGGCACCATGCTGAGTTGTCAGTGGGTTCCTGGGCTCAGGAACTGGGACTCACAGGTGTTGATAAAAGCTTTTCCCCTGAGAGTGTCCCTGGTCCCTTGGGGGTCATTCATTTTCATAACCCTCTCTCCTCTCCAACTGAGGCTCTTGAGCACTATTTCCATTTAAAAGTGAAAGGAAGGATGTGCCAAGCAGGCTGGACTCTGCTGCCCTACCCAAAGGGCTGGACACTCCCTTCGAGTCACCTCTGTGACTCAAGGTGGAGACTGGGCTGTGGGCCTGGGCCATCCTTCGTGTGAACCCGCAGGCCTTCCCTGCCTCAGCAGTGGGCTGGGGAAACAGGCTCCCAAGATGCCGATAGCTTCCCTGCAGGGGATGGGGACAAAGGACCAGACAGCCTTGAGCTTTCTGGCTTCCACACCAGTGCATCCAGACCGCGACTGAGTTGCAGGGAAAGATTGTCTCATACGTTTACTGAAATACATAGATTGGACCCTTATATGTTCAATATCTTCCAGGAACCAGGAACTCAGCTTCCAAGAGCAAAACACAAACATAAGGCAACCGAGAAGCCAAGTGGTGTGATGGCGGGAGCATATGGCCAGCCTGCATGGGCCGGGGATTGTGGGCAAAGTCCCCACCGCGATGGAGAATTCCATGCAAGCTGTGAAGGACAGGCAGGTTTGGGGAGGACTTGGAGGGGGTTTTGTGGCATCACAGCTGAGCTGGGGGAAAGGGACCCACAGCACATTTGCAAAGCAGTGAGCAGGTTAGCTGGCTTAGCAAAGGCTGCACAGGGCTGTAGTTCTCAACTGGGGTGATTTGCCCCAACGGGGCCTCTGGCAAGGAGTGGAGACAGTTTAAATCATCACATGTGGGAGTGGTGGATGCTCCTGGCATCTAGGGGGTTGAAGCTAGGGATGCTCTTAAATCCTACAGAGCCCAGGGCAGCTCCCGCATTGAAGAGTTATCAGGCTCAAAACGTCCATGGAGTCCTGCAAGCAACAATAGGGGAGGGCATGCTGAGAACCAGGTGGGAGAGAGCAGGGGCTTCTAGGCATGTTCCTCAGGAGTGCATATAGTTGCAGTAAGAGAAACTCCAGGATAAGGATGTGAATGAACAAGGGTCAGAATAACTGGATGACTGTGGACTTGGAGCAACATCACTGCCGTACCATTATGGATCCCGATTCTTCCATCTTCCTGCCCTGCCATCTTTCTTTTTTTGTAATTGTGGTAAAGGATACATAACATAAACTTGATCATCTTAATCATTTTCAGTGTATGATCTACATTGCTGAAAGGTGAAGTATATGAAGTAAATTCACATTGTTGTGGATTCACTACTATCCACCTCCAAAACGTTTTCACCTCCCCAAACTGAAACTCTATACCCATTAAATGGTAACTTCCAACCCACTGTAGGAGCTCCTGGAAACCACCATTCTATTTTTTTGTCTCTAGGAGTTTGACCACTCTAGGGTCCTCATATGTGTGGAATCATACAGTATTTGTCCTTTTGTGTCTGGCTTATTTCATTTAGCTTAATATCTTTGAGTTTCATCCATGTAGTAGCATGTATCAGAATTTCATTCCTTTTTTGTGGCTGAATAATATTCCAAGCCTGTATATGCCACATTTTATCCATTCACCTGTTGATGGGTGCTTGGGTTGTTCCCACCTTTGGGCTGTTGTGAATAGTGCAGCAATGAACATTGGTGTACAACTATTCCTGCTTTCAATTCTTTCCGAGTTGATTTCTTTGTAATGACACATTTTGATTCTGTTCTTGTTTTCTCTTGTTTATAGTGTATAGCTGTGTTTTTTGGTAGATAGCACGGACATTACATATAAATCCTAAAATCAGTCAGTCAGTTCAGTCACTCAGTCGTGTCCGACTCTTTGCGACCCCATGAATCGCAGCACGCCAGGCCTCCCTGTCCATCACCAACTCCCGGAGTCCACCCAAACCCATTTCAATTGAGTTGGTGATGCCATCCAACCATCTCATCCTCTGTCGTTCCCTTCTCCTCCTGCCCTCAATCTTTCCCAGCATCAGGGGCTTTTCAAATGAGTCAGCTCTCAAATCCTAAAATACAACTATCTAATCTGAATTGATGATAACAATGTCAAAGAATACAAAGCTCTATTCCTATACAACTTCATCTTCACTTTATATTACTGATGTCACAAATAACATCTTCTTACAGTGTTTGACCAATACAAATCAAATTATAATTTTCATGAGTTTGTCTTTTAAATCATGTAGCAAATTTAAAAATATAGTTACAAACCAAAGTTGCAACAATACTGGCTTCTATATTTGCACATATATTTACTTTACCAGAGACCTATATTTCTTTAAGTATCTTTGAGTTCTGTGTCCTTTCATTTCAACCTGAAGAACTCCCTTTAGTATTTCATGTAGGGCAGATCTAGTGGTAATGAACTCTTTCAGCTTTTATTTAGGAGTTTCTTAATTTCTTCCTTATTATTGAAGGGTAATTATGATATATATAGTATTATTGATGTTACTTTCTTTCAGGACTTTAAACAAGTAATACCTACTGCCTCTGGCTTCCAAAGTTTCTGATGAGAAATCACTTTATAATCTTACTGAATCAAATTTATACATGATGCGTCACTTCTCTCTTGCTGCCTTCAAGGTTATCTCTTTGTCTTTGGCCTTTGACAGTTGATTATATATAGTGTACCCTGGTATGGATCTCTTTATGTTTATTCTACTTGAAGCAATGATTTATATCTTTGAGAAAATCTGGGAAGTTTTTGGCCATTATTTCTTCAAATACTCTTTCTTCCCTTTTCTCTCTACTCTTCCTTGGACTCCCATAATATATATGTTGCTTTGCTTGATAGTGTCCTAAAGTCTCATAGTCTTGTCAGTTTTGTCTCAAGCTTTTTTATTTCTGTTCTGTATTCAAGTCCACTGATCATTTCTTCTGCTTACTTACATCTGCTGTTGAACCCTTCTAATGGATTTTTCATTTCAGTTATTATACTTCAAGCTTCAGAATTTCCTTTTGGTTTCTTTTTAGATTTTCTCTTTGTTGATATTATAATTTTGTCAATACATTTTTTCCTAATTTCCTTTAGTTCTTTGTACCTTCACTCGCACCCCCCCCATTGCCTTCTTGAATATATTTTTTAAGAAACTAAACGTTTAAAAATATTTAATTATTTGGCTGCACTGGATCTTAGTTGTAGGATGGGTATCTTTGATCTTCGTTGAAGCATGTAAAATGTTTAGTTGCACCATTTGAATTCTTAGTTATGATATGTGGGACCTAGTTTCTTGACCAGAGATCGAACCCAGGCTCTCTGCATTGGGAGCACAGAGTTTTAACTACAGGTTCACCAGGGAATTCCCCAAAATAGACTTTAAATAAAAAAGTTTACAAGAGACAAAGAAGAACCTTGTATATTAATAAAAGATTCAATATAAGAAAAATAATTTTATATAAACATTTATGCACCTGATGGCAGACCATCAAAATCTATGAAGCAGAACTTGACAGAATTAAAGTGAGAAACAAAGTTCTACAATAATAGTAGGAGAGTTCAATATCTCACTCTCAATAGTAAGGAAATAGAGGACTTGAACAACATGTTAAACCAACTAGATCTAACAGGCAAATACAGCACACTCTGCCCAACAACAACACAATACACACTCTTTAAAATTCACAGTTTTTTTCAAATACAATGGAATTAGGTCACAAAGTCTCAACATTTGAAAAGATAGATATAATGTGATATATATCCTCTGATCAAAACTGAATGAATTTAGAAATAAATAATAGAAGGAAAACCGGAAAATTTGTAAACTTGTGGAAACTGTACTTAATTTTTAAACTCTTAAACAATCAATCACTCAAAAAACAAATCACAAGAGAAATTAGAAAATAATTAGAGATGAATGAAATGAAAACACAATATACTAAAACCCATGTGATGCAGTGAAAGTGGTGTTAAGAAGGTATTTATAGTTGTAAACAAGAAAGATTGCAAATTGATAGTCTAACTTTACAACATAAAGAATTAGAGAAAGAGGAACAAACTAAACCCAAAGCTAGCAGGAGGGAGGAAATAATGAAGATTAGAGCAGAGATAAATGAAATGAAGAATAGAAAAACTGTATAGAAAATTAATGAAATTAGAAATTGGTTCTTTAAAAGCATCAACAAAATTGACAAACATTGGTTAGAATCAAGAAAAGGAAGAGGGAAGACTGCAATTATAAAATTTTAAAAATGTAACTGAGGACATTACTACAAATTCTACAGAAATAAAGTATAAGAGAGTACAGTGAACAATTCAGATCAGATCAGATCAGTCGCTCAGTTGTGTCCAACTCTTTGCAACCCCATGAATCGCAGCACACCAGGCCTCCCTGTCCATCACCAACTCCTGGAGTTCACTGAGACTCAACGTCCATCGAGTCAGTGATGCCATCCAGCCATCTCACCCTCTGTTGTCCCCTTCTCCTCTTGCCCCCAATCCCCCCTAGCATCAGAGTCTTTTCCAATGAGTCAACTCTTCACATGAGGTGGCCAAAGTACTGGAGTTTCAGCTTTAGCATCATTCCTTCCAAAGAAATCCCAGGGCTGATCTCCTTCAGAATGGACTGGTTGGATCTCCCTGCAGTCCAAGGGACTCTCAGGAGTCTTCTCCAACACCACACTTCAAAAGCATCAATTCTTCGGCGCTCAGTCTTCTTTATAGTCCAACTCTCACATCCATACACGACCACAGGAAAAACCATAGCCTTGACTAGATGAACCTTTGTTGGCAAGGTAATGTCTCTGCTTTTGAACATGCTATCTAGGTTGGTCATAACTTTCCTTCCAAGGAGTAAGCGTCTTTTAATTTCATGGCTGCAGTCACCATCTGTAGTGATTTTGGAGCCCAGAAAAATAAAGTCTGACACTGTTTCCACTGTTTCCCCATCTATTTCCCATGAAGTGATGGGACCGGATGCCATGATCTTCATTTTCTGAATGTTGAGCTTTAAGCCAACTTTTTCACTCTCCACTTTCACTTTCATCAAGAGGCTTTTGAGTTCCTCTTCACTTTCTGCCATAAGGGTGGTGTCATCTGCATATCTGAGGTTATTGATATTTCTCCCGGCAATCTTGATTCCAGCTTGTGCTTCCTCCAGCCCAGCGTTTCTCATGATGTGAACAATTGCATGCCAACAAATTAGAGAAATATAAAATGAACAAATTCCTAGAAACACAAAATTTACCAAGAATAAATTATAAAGAAACAGATCATCTGAATAGACCTAAAACTAGTAAGCAGATTGAAGCATAATAAAATATCTCCTAATAAAGAAAAGTTCTGGACCTGACAGCTTCACTGGTGAATTGTACCAGACATTTTAAGAATGAACACTAATACTCCTCAAATTCTTCCAAAAAATCAAAGAGGAAGGAACATTTTCCAATTCATTCTATGAGAACAGCATTGCCCTGACACCAAAGCCAGACAAAGGTAGAAGATAAAACTACAGAACAATATCCCTCATGAAAACTGAGGCAAAAATCATCAACAAAATATGAGCAAACAGAATTCAGCAGCGTGTTAAAAAAAATTATACAGCATGACCAAGTGAGAGTTACTTGTTAAATGGAAAAATGTTTCAACATACTAAAATCAATCAATTTAATATGCCACATCAACGAAATGAAGGGAAATAAACCCACTGTATCATCTCAATTGATGCAGGAAAGAATTTCACAAAATCCAATATGTTTTCATGATTTAAAAAGAAAACACTCAGTAAATGAGGACTAAAAGGAATACTTCATCACAATAAAGGTCATATATGGAAAAACCCACAGCCAACAGTGTACTCAGTGATGAAAGACTGAAAGCTTTTTCTCTAAGGTCAGAAACATGGCAAGGATACTCACTTTAATCACTTCTTTTCAACATAGTTCTGGCAGTTCTAGTCAAAGTAATTAGGCAAGAAAAAGAAATAAAAGGCATCCAGATTGGAAAGGAAGAAGTAAAATGATCACTGTTTGCAGATAATATGATCTTATATGTAGAAAACCCTAAAGATTACACAAAAATACTTGTTAGAACTTAATAAATGAATTCAGTAAAGTTGCAGTATACAAAGTCAACCCATAATCTCCATACATGACACAATTCTGTACACACAATTCAAAAAACAATTCCATCTATAATGGCATCAAAAAGAATGCAATACCAAGGAATTACCTTCTTTAGTAAAAAGGAGGTGAAAGACTCATACACCGAAAACAACAAAACATCACTGAAAGAAATTGAAGATGATGTAAATAAATTGAAAAACTTCCAGTGTTCATGGGTTGGAAGACAATATTGTTAAGGTGTCGATACTATCCAGAGCAATGTACAGATCCAGTGCAATTTGTATCAAAAGTCCAATGATAGCTTTCACAGAAAGAGAAAAACACACCCTAAAATTTATATTGGAACCTCAACAGCTAAAACAATTTTGACAAAGAACAGAGACAGAGCACTTACACTTCCTGATTTAAAGAATTATCACAAAACTATGTAAGCAAAGCAACATAGTATTGGCATAAAGCCAGAGAATAGAATAGAATAGAAAAGAAAGCTCAGAAATAAACACCTGCATGTATAGTCAAATGATTTTTTGATAAGAAGACCAAGACCATTCAATGGAAAAACTGTCCATTCCCCCATTGTCCATTCGGGGGAATGGACAGTCTTTTCAACACATGCTGGGAAAATTAGATATCCCCTTACAAAAGAAAGACGTCAGACCCACACTAATACCATATACGCAAGAGACCAAAGACCTAAACTTCAGAGCTGAAAAACTACAAAACTCTTAGAATAAAATATAGGACAAAGTTTTTATAACACTGGAGTTGGCAATGATTCCTTGGGTGTGACACTAGCAGCACACTTAGCAAAAGGAAGAGTAAACAAAATTGACGTCATGAAAATTAACTTTTTGCATCAAAAGTCACTGTCAACATAGTAAAAATACAACCCACAGGATGGGAGAAAACATTTGCAAATGATATATCTGACAAAAGATTAACATGCAGAATATAGAAAGAGCTCTTAAAACTCAACATCAAAAAACAAAACAAAAAAACAACCTATTTAAAAAATTGGTGAAGGACTTGAATAGATGTTTCTCCAAAGAAAATATATGAATGACTAATTAGTATATGAAAAGATGCTCATAAAGGAATTGAAAATCAAAACTACAACGGGATACCACCTCACACCCATTTAGGATGGGTACTATCAAAAAACCAGAAAATCACAGGCGTTGGCAAAGAAATGGACAAATTAGAACACTTGTGCACTGTTGGTGGTAACATAAAATGGTATAGCTGCTGTGGAAAAAGGTATGGTGGGTCCTCAAAAAATAAAAAATAGAACTGCCATATGGTCCCATAATTCCATGTCTAGGTATATTCTCCAAAGAACTGAAGCAGAGTCTGGAAGAGATGTTGTACATCCGTGTTCACAGTAGCATTATTCATAATAGCCCAAAAGTGGAAGCAAGTGTCCTTTGACGGATGGGTAAGCAAAATATGGGTGTATACATACAAGGACTGTTATTCAGTCTTAATAAAGAAGGAAATTTTGCAATATGTTATAAGATAGATGAATCTTGAGGACATTGTGTTAAGGAAAATAGACCAGTAACAAAAAGACAAACACTGTATGATTCTACTCATATAAGGTAGTTAGAGTAGTCAGATTTATAAAGGCAGAAAGAATGGTGGTTGCCAGAGGCTGGGAGGAGGGGAAGATTGGGTGCCAATGTTTCATGATATCGAAGTTCAGTTTTACAGGGTGAAATGAGTTAAGAGGATAAATGATGTTGATGGTAGCACTTATTTATATTTAATGTATTTAATACCTCTGAACTGTACACTTAAAAATGGTTAGATGGTAAATTTTGTTATGTGTATTTCATGGACCATAAAAAAGGTATACACACTACTCGGCCATGAAAAAGAAGGAAATCATGCCATTTGCAGCAACATGGATGCAACTAGAGATGATCATACTAAGTGAAGTCAGAAAGACAAATATCATATGATATCACTCAAATGTGGAATCTAAAATGATGGCACACGTGAACCCATGTATAAAATAGAAACAGATTCACAGACAGAGAATAGACTTGTGGTTGCCAAGGGGAGAGGCAGAGGGATGCACCAGGAGTTCGGGGTTAGCAGATGTAAACTATGACATTTAGAATGGATGAACAAGGTTCTAATGTATAGCGCAGGGAACTATATCTAACCTCCTGTGATTAGCCACAATGGAAGAGAATATATATATATATGTGTGTGTGTGTGTGTGTGTGTGTGTCGAAGAAGGCAATGGCACCCCACTCCAGTACTCTTGCCTGGAAAATCCCATGGCTGGAGGAGCCTGGAAGGCTGTAGTCCATGGGGTCGCTGAGGGTTGAACACGACTGAGCGACTTCACTTTCACTTTTCACTTTCATGCATTGGAGAAGGAAATGGCAACCCATTCCAGTGTTCTTGCCTGGAGAATCCCAGGGACGGGGAAGCCTGGTGGGCTGCCGTCTATGGGGTCGCACAGAGTCGGACACGACTGAAGCGACTTAGCATAGCATGTGTGTGTGTATAACTGAGTCACTTTGCTATACAGCAGAGATTGTCACAACATTGCAAATCAACTATACTTCAGTAGGAAAAATAAAAGCACAAAGAGCTGTGGTTTTCAGCAGTTTGGATTTGGGGAGAGGGAAGGATGAATAGGTAGAGCATACCAAGGGGATTTTTAGGCCAAGACACTATTCTGTATAATATTATGGTGGTGGATACATGTCATTATACATTTGTCAAATCCCATAGAATGTGCAATACCAAGAGGGAACTCGAAGGTGAACTATGGACTTCAGTGAATAATAATATGTCAATATTAGCTCATTGATCGCAACAAATGTGCCATACATTAATGCCGGATGTTGATAATAGATGAAACTTTTGAAGGGATAAAGGGGCATCTGGGAACTGATACCTTCTGCTTAGTTAAAAACATTTTTTTTAATTAAAAGATTTATAAAGCTGTGTTTGCTTGGTTTTTCTGTAAACATAAGACTGCTCAAAAATTAATTTTTTTTTAAAAGAAGTCTTCACATTGGGCAGAACAGGATCACGGGACCACTGCTGGTTGCAAAGGAGGCTGGGAGAGCAGGGAATAGCATCTTTCACCTGGACTATAAACACAGCCCTTCACCAAATAGAATCAGGATCTGATGGCAAAGATGAAAGCTCCACAAGATGACCAGGCTTGACATCTTAACCTGCAGGCTGGTTACCCCCCAGGAGCCAGAAATTACCAAAGGCTGTTCACATCCCTGCTAGTCAGAGCATAGCACACGTACCTATCCAGGTGCCACGGCCTGGACCAGTGACCAGTAGAGCATTGCAGTCATACCTTGACCTCTCAGCCCAGACTGTAGACCCTCTGCAGGCTCCTGGGATGCACAGCGGCCAGTCAGTGAGGGGAGCTGAGTCAGCCAGGCATCCCTGACCATAGGAGGGCCGTCCTTGCCACCTCCTGAGCTTAGGGATGGTGTTCAGTTCCAGTTCTCTCTCTGCTACTGCTCAAACATATTCAATCCCCTTAGTAATAAAGGAAAATTGAAAATGAGGCATCTTTCTACAGTTATTAAATGTGTAAATCTTGATAACAGATCGAACAGATCGATGAGGCTAGTGATTTGGCATTTTTGATTTTTGCTGGTGTCAGTGAGAAGAATCACAGACCTGGGGAAATTCATGGGTGTCTACCATCACCAGACACCAACCAGAACCAATCAGCACCGATCAGTAATTATCAGGATAATTACTCAATATATCCTAGATTAGATTAGCCCAAGGAGAAAGCTGATGAACTCTGTGTGCTTAGGGTTGTAAACTTGGTACTCTTTAACACTCCAATCTCATCTCTAGAATCCCGGATTAAGGAAGGTAAACATGAAATAGAGGAAACAGAGTTAGGCAAGAAGATAGTCACCCAAAACTTGTTTATTGGAAGCAGCCTGACCTTTGGCACGAGGAAAGCAGACGATCCATCACTGTGGGACACAACCCAGTGACACATGTGCTAGTCAGAGAGTAAAGGAAGCGTTGAGTCTGTGTTAAAAGTCAGGAGATAAAGTGGGATACAGGAGTGTACAGGAACTGTGGTCACAACTGAAGTCTGTGCCCCAGGGCATGACCTCAGAGACCCCACATGCACAGGGAGCCTGGTGGTGCGTCTGTGGCTGAGCGTTTTCCTCTGTAACTCAGAACTGGCTGGTACTGCTCTCACCCTGTGCGTGTCTCAGAGAAGACTGCAGATACCGTACATCTGGGCTCCGTCTCTATGGGCCTCCCCCTGGGAACGAACTAGATCGAGGGGGTGTGCCTGGGGGCTCCACACATGACAGGGGGGGGCCTGAGACTGAATCTGCAGGGAGTGTCCTCAACCAGCAACCAAAGAAAATGATGGACAAGCCCACACCCTCTGGGGCAGTCTCCCCGCCATTTCCCAGCGGATCTCTGTGGGCATACAGATGCCCACATGGGAGCCTACTCTTTTTTTTTTTTTTGACTGTAAAGCATAGCGTGTGGGATCTTAGTTCCCTGACTAGGGATTGAACCTATGCCCCCTGTAATGGACGTGCAGAGTCTTAACCACTGGACCACCAGGGAAGTCTCAAGAGCCCACTCTTCAATGCACCCTGGTCAATTCTTTCCATGTCCTGGCTCATCCTTGCTATCTGGTACTGCCCTCTGGGATCACCTTCCAAATCAACTATTCATACTGGAATCCCTGTCTCAGCATCTCCTTCTCAGGGAAGACATCTAGGAAAGAGAACAGAGCCCATAGCTGTGGGCTGGAGTCCTCAGCATCTGCCAGTCAGGGTGTGTGGGGGCAGGGCCAGGAAGATGCCGGAGGGAAGTCACTGCACACAGGCAGGCCCTGGGCCATTGACTCTCCTCTCCACTGTGGCTGATTCCAGGTTTAGGGATCTGTCTGCTCCTGCCCCCGCATCCCCCCCTTGGCGTCTGGTTCCCTTCCTCTTGGCTTCTGTCTTCCCCCGTATGTGTTGGGTAGCTCCCTCTGAGTCAGGCCAGCGTCCATGAAACAAACACAAGACCAGGGAGATAGCAGGTTCCTTCCTGCTACTGCCTCTGGCAGGTGGCCACAGGGGAGATTAGTCTCCATAGGCTGCCCTTATCAGCTCAGCCTTGGCATGGGGGCCAAGGTCTGGCCCATTCTGGTGATAGTGAGCCCAAGGAAGCCTTCAGAGATGCCTATCTGGAGGGAGCAGGGGTGAGTGCAGAGTACCTGGGCCCATGGAGGGTGGGGCTGCTCGCCTGGGTCTCCCAGAAACACTCGGCCCCCTCCACGGTGGGTGGGGACAGACCCAGGCAAGGGACATAAGGGAGGGGGCCAGGGCTGAAGAGCAAGGCTGTGGCTCTCAGCCCTGGGATCTCTGTGCGCTGTCAGACGCCAGCGAGCTGGGCCGTCCCCTCTACCCGCAGGAGGAGACTATTGTCCCTGCGTCACTCGACTCCCCACTGCCCCCTCTGTTATCGGATTGTTAATATTAATTAACAACAGTTGCTAAGGATGACAGTGCAAGGGTGTGCCCTAGCCAGAGCTGGCCTGGACCCAAGAGGGCACTGAGGAGAGTAGGGGTCTGAGGCTTGGGATCTGGGGTGGCGGGTAGGGGTGGTAGAGTTTCGGAGGGCCAGTGTCCAGACCCACCTGAGTCTCCCTCTTCTCCTGGGCCTGGTAGCTCCTGCAGCCGAGGCTGTGTGGGAAACTCTCGGCAGGTCGCTGGCTGGCCCAGCCCTCCGGCCTTGGTCACTTTGGGAAGTGGGTAAAGGGGAGACCCTGAGAGGCTCATCTGAGAGGGTGGGACCAAAGGTGGGAGGGACAAGTGATCCATCGATCATTAACTAGCTAAGAGCCCTGGGAGGCACAGGGCTCAGCCCCATTGGTCCCCAACCCAGTCAGGTGATGCTGTCCCTGGTAGGGAAGCTGCCCTGTAGTCCGTCCCCAGTTTCAGTATATGTACGGCTGAAGTGGGCTCTGGCATTGTCAGGAGCCGGCCCTTGGCTGTCCCCAAGGCCTGGCCTCACTTACCCTCTGACCCCTGCCCAGTGCCAGGATGGTGGAGACTGGCCTGAAGGGCTGGACGCTCTGGGCCCTGCTCCTGCACTTGGTGAGTCCCAATCCCTGTGTCCTCTCTGGGCAAGGGCTGCTTGGCAAATGTGAGAGAGGGCCAGGGGTCTGCAGATGGGGGCAATTTTTACATAGATGAGGGATGCCAGGCACCCTAGAGAAGAGGTGCAGGTTGGGAGTCTTGGGCTGCTCAAGTCTCCAGATGATGGGGTCAGATGGACACAAGCATGGGGAATGGGACAGGTGGCTTGGGTGTGACCAAGTTCTTCCCATCCCTGGTCTGCTGTGGGTGTCCTGGCCTAAGGTGGCTCGTGGGAGGTTAAAGGAAGATCCAGTCCTGGGGTGCTGATGAGGTGGATTCAAGGGGAGAATCACCCACAGAGGATTTGGCATCCAGGGAGGAGGTCCGAGGTTCTTACCTCTCAAGTTGCCTGCTCATTTCCACGTCTGAGGAGGTGGGTGAAGGTTTTCAGCTCCTGGCAGGTGAAGGCAGGGGAAGCTCTGCTCAGATTCTCCAAGAGGGGTCCCGGCCTCTGGGTGTGGTCTGCAGTTTGGTCATGGTGGTGGCTGACTGCTATGGCAATGATGCCCGAGGCACACAGGGCCTGCATCCACATGGCTCCTGGGAGTCAGTCCCTTGACTTGTCCAGGGGCCACTTTTTCTCAGGAGGACCACACAGGGGTCCAGGGGTCTTCTGGGTGACCCTGTTCTCTCCCAGATATGTCAGGTCACCTCTTTCTTCAGTGACCCTGTCACTCAGGGTCAACCAGGCCTTCACCCATCCGCTCACAATCCTTAGACACCGCCGAGAGTCCCATGTGCTACTTGGGCATCCCATCTCCTCCAGTGCTCCCCTGGACCCCCTGGCATCCTGGAGCTGCCCGACGTCCACCCCTCACCTGCCCTGTTTGGCATCATTCCCCACGCCCTCCCTGGCTGCCCACTGCCCCATCAGCTACCCAGAGGTGCTGGCCAGCGCTGGGGCCCGTGGTGACACTGCCCTGTTCCACAGGCCCAGAGTGAGGTCTACACACCCATACACCAGCCTGGCTACTGTGCCTTCTACGATGAGTGCGGGAAGAACCCGGAGCTGTCCGGAAGCCTGGCTTCGCTGTCCAATGTGTCCTGCCTGGATAACTCACCTGCTCGCCACATCACAGGTGACCACCTGGCCCTCCTACAAAGCATCTGTCCCCGTCTCTACACTGGCGCCAGCACCACCTACGCCTGCTGCTCCTCCAAGCAGCTGGTGGCCCTGGACATGAGCCTGCGGATCACCAAGGCCCTCCTCACTCGCTGTCCCGCCTGCTCTGACAACTTCGTGAGCCTGCACTGCCACAACACCTGCAGCCCCAACCAAAGCCTCTTCATCAATGTGACCCGAGTGGTCACACAGGGGGACAGCCAGTCCCAGGCCGTGGTGGCCTACGAGGCCTTCTACCAGCGCAGCTTTGCCGAGCAGACCTACAACTCCTGCAGCCGTGTGCGCATCCCCGCAGCTGCCACACTGGCCGTGGGCTCCATGTGTGGCGTCTATGGCTCTGCCCTCTGCAACGCCCAGCGCTGGCTCAATTTCCAGGGGGACACGAGCAATGGCCTGGCACCCCTGGACATCACCTTCCACCTGTGGGAGCCTAGCCAGGCCGAGGGGAGCGCAATACAGCCTCTAAATGATGAGGTCGTGCCCTGCAACCAGTCCCAGGGGGACGGTGCAGCGGCCTGTTCCTGCCAGGACTGTGCCGCCTCCTGCCCCGTGATTGCCCAGCCCCGGGCCCTGGACCCCACCTTCCGCCTGGGCCGGATGGAAGGGAGCCTGGTCCTCATTATCATCCTCTGTTCTCTCTTTGTCTTGCTCACGGCCTTCCTCCTGCGGTCCCGCCTGGCCGAGTGGTGCAGGGGCAAGCGCAAGACGCCCAAGCCCAAGGCAAGCATCAACCTGGCCCACAGGCTTAGCCTCTCCACCCACACCCTCCTCAGCCGCTGCTTCCAGTGGTGGGGCACTTGGGTGGCCTCATGGCCGCTGACCATCCTGGCGGTATCTGTGATTGTGGTGGTGGCCATGGCAGGGGGCCTGGCTTTTATAGAACTGACCACGGACCCCGTGGAGTTGTGGTCAGCCCCCAACAGCCTAGCCCGACGTGAGAAGGCGTTCCACGACAAGTATTTCGGCCCCTTCTTCCGAACCAGCCAGGTGTTCATGACAGCACCTCACCGGCCCAGCTATAGGTATGACTCCCTGCTGCTGGGGCCCAAGAACTTCAGCGGGATCCTGTCCTCGGATCTGCTGCTGGAGGTGCTGGAATTGCAGGAGAGGCTGCGGCATCTGCAGGTGTGGTCGCCAGAGGAGCAGCGGAACGTCTCCCTGCGGGACACCTGCTACGCCCCCCTCAACCCACATAACGCCAGTCTGTCCGACTGCTGCGTCAACAGCCTCCTGCAGTACTTCCAGAACAACCGCACTCAGCTGCTGCTCACAGCCAACCAGACGCTGTCAGGGCAGACCGCCCAGGTGGACTGGAGGGACCACTTCCTCTACTGCGCCAAGTGAGTCCTCCCGGGACCAGGTTCTGGGGTCAGCGTGGGCCTCGTGGGGCCCAGGCCGGGTACACATCTTGTATGGTTGAGGTGCTCTGCCTCTCGGTCACGTGGGCTGTGATGTGCCGTGTCTCTCCAAGTTCCTTCTTGGGTTCCGCATCCTCAGTGGAGTGCACGCTCGCCATACCTGATTCACACTTGACTGTCCTGGCCTCCACGTGGTCTTTCTGTAGCGCTCCTGATGTAGCTGGACTCGTCCTTGCATGTTCTTGGTTTAAGGGTCACAGAGCAATCTGAAGGCCCTGCTCACTGGTGTGCTTTGTAGTTTCCCTTCTTTGCTTCTGTGCTGGGCCTGGGTGCAGGCCAGCAGGGCCATGGGCAGCCCAGGAGGTGCCCCGGGCCTGGGCAGGGGCCTGGGCCAGGTGCCCTGTGCAGGTTGTTTGGGGCTTGGTCCCCAGCTGCGTCCACTTGGCTGTGGTGCAAGCAGGAAGCCAGTGAAGCTTATGGGTCTTAGGACCAAGAGTGGAGGTTTGAGAGCTACCAAGCCTTGAAGGGAGCAGGCTGGCTAGCAGCACTGAGGCCCCTGGGGTTGGAGTGGACAGAGGTCTTCAAATGCTTGGTCTCAGGGTCCCTTCACTCTTGACAAAAGACCAAGCACCCCTGAGAGCTGGGGTGTGGGTAGAGGTTATATTCACTGACATTTACCACATGAGAAAGTAAAACTGAGAAATGACAAAATAGTTAATTAATTCTGTAACAATAGCTATAATAGGCCCATTATATGCTGACACAAATAACATTTTTTATTTATTTATTTTTTTAAAGGAAATTATTAATTTTTTTTTTCTGTGCTGGGTCCTTGTTGTGGCAACAGGCTCTTTGTTGTGGTGCTCAAGCTTCTCACTGCGGTGGTTTGTCTTGCTGTGGAGCACAGGCTCAAAGGCACGCAGGCTTCAGTAGTTGTGGTTCATGGGCTCATTAGTTGTGGTGCACGCATGGGCCCAGCCGTTCTACAGCATGTTGGATCCTCATGGACCAGGGATGGAACCCGCGTCCCTCACACCAGTAGGCATACTCTCAACCACTGGACCACCAGGGAAGTCCCATAACATATTTTTATGAAAAAAAATCGTATTTTCTGTACTGAAAATATCAGGAGTGATCACAGTAACATTGTTTTAGATCTTTGCAAATCTCTTTGGGGTCTGGCTTAGCAGAAGATGCTGGATTCTGGCATCTGGTTCTGCATTTGGCCTGTTGGTTGAAGTGCAGCGAGAATGCTTGGCCGCACACCCACCCATGTAGCCAGAGGAGGGAAGTGTGTTGTCAAAGCCTTTCCAGAGAATTGTGGGTTTTCTTTACTACTTCATCTAACTCAGCAAGTGATGCTTTCTTAAATGTTAGCTGCAATATGAAACTAAAGCCATGTCAGTGAACAGTCTGTAGGCCACAGACTTGAGATCAAAGAAGGCTGAAAACAGAATGGCATCTTAGTGTTATTATGGACATAGTTTTGACTTTGTAGACCTTGAAAGGGTCTCTAGGGCTCCTGAGACCCTGGGTCACCCTGAATACCTCTGGATAAGAGTCAGGGCTCCCACCCCTCAGGCAAACCAAGTGTGGGCTGCTTCCCGGAGTCTGTGCCTCAGCCCCAGGGCTGGCCCTTGGGACTGGCAGGTCAGGGGAAGAAGCTCTGACTCTGGGTTTCCAGTCCTTTGTTGCTGTTCAGTCGCTCAGTCGTGTCTGACTCTTTGAGACCTGATGGACTGCAGCACGCCAGGCTTTCCTGTCCTTCAGTATCTCCCGGAGTTGCTCAAACTCATGTCCATTGACTTGATGACGCCGCCCAACCATCTCATCCATTCCAGTCCTTGAATTGCCTTTATTTTGATTTTGGATGCTCACAACTCTTGGGTGGCCTGATTATCCCCATTTCAGAGACAGGGAAACTGAGGCTCAGAGGGGTGTGGTCAACTGCTCAAGGTCACACAGCAACCGGCACTCCCCGCCAGCTGGTGACTCACAGGTGCACTCAAAATGAGTGCTTTGTCCAGGCACCTATGACCCATTTACAGAAAGGCCTCAGTGAGGGGTATGGAGACCCGACCACAGTTACAGAGCTGGAACATTGAATGAGGAAAGAAGGAGTTCCCACCTCAGGGCCTGGAGGGTTCTGGGCTGGTGGGAGGAGACCCCTGAGGGCAGTGTGAGGCCTGTGTGTCTCTGTTGGTGCTTAGGACTCAGGGAGGGGCTGGTACCAGAATCCAGCCGCCACTCCAGGGGAGTGTGTGTGATGCTCATCCACCTGCCAATCTGGAAGGAGATGATGGTGGAGCCAGGACCATGAGGCTGGTGTGAAGGGAAAATGAACTCGAGGTCCTGCTCAGGGAGCCCCAGTTCACTCTGGATTGGACCAAGAAATGTTCTGATTGGGGGTCAGGTGATGGTGCTGGGGTCTGGGGTGAGGTACAGGGGCCATGGTGGTCGGAGTGGGGTCAGGAAAGGTCCTTTTCTCTCCCACCAGTGCCCCCCTCACCTACAAAGATGGCACGGCCCTGGCCCTGAGCTGCATGGCTGACTATGGGGCACCCATCTTCCCCTTCCTCGCCGTGGGGGGCTACAAAGGTAAGCTCCGACCTCCCCAGGAGGCCAGTGAGTGGACATATGGGGCAGGAGTCATGGACAGAAGGATGGGAGAGGCCGTGGGGGCTTCCCACTGCCTGGGAGCGGCTGGGTCGGTGAGGGGCTCATGGGGACGACAGACCTGCCCATCCTGCATCCTTTCTCTGTCACTTATTGCATCTTCCGCCAACCCTGCTCAGGTTCTCTGGTTCTGTGCCTGAAACCACAGGTTTTGCCTTTGACTGATAGAGGGAAGTAGGATGTAGAATTACACAATGACTTGGACGAGGAGGGTGGGGGAGGAGAGGCAGGGGTGTGGCTGCAGTTGGGGGAGGGGAAGCAGGGGTGAGGCTGGAGTAGGGGGAGGAAGGCAGAGGTGTGGTTGGAGGTAGCTGAGCATTTTTCTTTCCAGGAAAGGACTATTCTGAGGCAGAGGCCCTGATCATGACCTTCTCCCTCAACAATTACCCTCCTGGGGACCCCAAGCTGGCCCAGGCTAAGCTCTGGGAGGCAGCCTTCTTGGAGGAGATGCGAGCCTTTCAGCGTCGGACGGCTGGTGTGTTCCAGGTCACATTCATGGCGGAGGTAGGGGCTGCAGGGTCCCTGGCTCTGGGGCAGACAGTTCAGGTGGTTTTGGTGGGGTCCTGTATCCCCATCCTGCCCTCACCCCTCCCAAGTGACCCTGAGCTAACGGGTGCCTGCCCAGGAGGATGGGGTGATGCTACAGCTGTTTGTGAGCCACGTCAGAGTTCACAGGGGCTCACATACACGGTGCCCTCTGGCCGAGCTCTTGGGTCAGGGGGTCTGGTCGGGTGTGTGTCCACAGCGTTCCCTGGAGGATGAGATCAACAGCACCACGGCCGAGGACCTGCCCATCTTTGCTGTTAGCTACCTTGTCATCTTCCTGTACATCTCCCTGGCCCTGGGCAGCTACTCCAGCTGGCGTCGGGTACCGGTGAGAAGTGAGAGGGGAGCTGTGAGGGTGAGCTGGCCCACCATCAGGGTGCCTAGAACTTTCCCAACCTACTGTCTAGAGCACTTCAAAACAGCAAAGTGGACATACCCAGGGTGGCTCTTCCAAGGGGTGATGCTTCTTGAAGTGTTCTGTTTCGAAAGGCCATGCGAGTTTTCACTCTGCTCATGACAACCCTCCCTCGACTTGTGCAAATGCGAAGTTGGTATTTACATAGTCTTACGATGCATACTCGAGGAAGAAGTGGTCAGGCTCACAGGACCTGCTCTCGAGAGGACGGCGCTGCAGAGTGGCCAAAGTGCAGAAGCTCAGAGCATGCAGCTCTCCTCTAACGAGGGTTGGGGCACATCGGGCAGCCCTGCAGCCAGGAGGCTGAGCCTGGTCCCATTGCAGGTGGACTCCAAGGCCACGCTGGGCCTGGGCGGGGTGGCCGTGGTGCTGGGAGCAGTCGTGGCCTCTATGGGCTTCTTCTCCTACCTGGGTGTCCCTTCCTCACTGGTGATCCTTCAAGTGGTGCCCTTCCTGGTGCTTGCCGTGGGGGCTGACAACATCTTCATCTTCGTTCTTGAGTACCAGGTAAGAGGGCAGAAGTTCTGCACACCCTCAGCTGCCCCTACACACCCAGGCATGGCCCCATGGGTTTGCTGGGTTTATTTCAGCCTCTTCCTAAGCACTGATGTCCATGTGTACAATTCCTGTAGAATACAGTGCTCTGTGTTTATCTTTCACATAAATGCATTTGTACCTCACATGTCTCCTGAACTTGCTCTCAGTTAGCCCCACATTGTGTCTGGCAAGAGTGTCACACAGCACATCTGTTACTGAGCCCAAGCTCATACTGCTCACTGCATGGCAGTCCAATAAATTGAGAGATGAGGTGCTGGGGAAAGGAATAGTGACTTTATTTGAAAGGTCAGCAGACTGAGAAGATGGTGGACTAGTGTCCCAAAGAACCACCTTACCTGAGTTAGAATTTAGACTTCTTTTATACTAAAAGGGGAAGTGGTGTGGCTGGGTGTTGCAAACCTTTTGGTGCCAGAATCTTTTATTCTTGCAGCTGTCAAAGTAGGTCCTAAACCCCTCCAACAAGGCAAATGTTAGATTCTGTTCTGCACCCTTTTAATCTCTATATGAATGGAAAAGTGTTATACCCTTTAAAGGTCAGAGCCTTGGCAATGGGCTGTCATGTATATTCCAGGCTCTGGGCAACATCCTTTTACAAAAGATCCAGAGACAGCAAGACTAAGCACAGGCAACAGAGCACAAAGGTTAGAGGTCCAATATGGAGTCATGTTTGTTCATCTCTGTTCTACACAGAGCCACCTCTGTCTTTGTAGTGCTAGGTAGCATTCCACGGAAAGACAAGTAGAATCTTTAGCCTCTCTTGTTAGTGAACATTTAGAGTTCTAGTGATGAGTCAGAGGAAGGATGCTATGGACATCCCAAAATACACCATGCGTTTCTCTGGGCCAGACCCTGAGAAGTGGAAGATGTGGCAGGGCAGAGTGTCACTGCCCCGCTGTCCCCACTGGGGAAGGTGGGGGCAGTTCCTCAGGCCTGGCTGCATCTCCAGGCAATGCCCATGCCTTGGGGAGTGAGGGCATGTGGCAGCTCCCAGCTGGCCTGTGAGGGACAGAGCCCTTGGTCAGATCTTGACCCTGTCCCTGCCATCCCCATGCAGAGGCTGCCTCGGAGGCCTGGGGAAGAACGGGAGGCCCACATCGGCCGAGCCCTGGGCAGAGTGGCCCCCAGCATGCTTCTCTGCAGCCTCTCTGAGGCCATCTGCTTCTTCTTAGGTGAGCCTGAGCAACCCCTCCCCACCAGGCACCGGGAGTTCTTAGGCTGGCAGCCCCCTTTCCCTCTATTCCCATCTGAGCAGGTGCCAGGCCCTGAGATTCACTCTTGACCCCCCTCCCCGTCCCCCAGGAGCCCTGACCCCCATGCCAGCTGTACGGACCTTTGCCCTGACCTCCGGCTTTGCAGTGCTTCTTGACTTCCTGCTACAGATGTCAGCCTTTGTGGCCCTGCTCTCCCTCGACAGCAGGAGGCAAGAGGTAGGGGTGGAGGCAAGGCCCAGGGACTCACCCTTGGTCCCCATCTTGGCTGGGGATGGAGTGGCTCCACTTTGCACAGAAGGCTCAGAGCATGGGGACTGAGTGTGGGAACAGCGTGCTGGAATGTTTAGGCCACAAAGTCCCTGATGTCCCATGGAAAATTAACTTTGTTTTGGTCATTTGGGGGAATATGATCAACCCTGCTAAAAGTACCTGAGGTCGTGAAATAAAGTATAAGTGAGAGATTGACAGGGAGGGAGCTCTTGTTTCGGTGATGGTGCAAAGTTCAAAGGTATTTTATCAAGGCCGAAAATGAAGATAAAGAAAAGAGCACACTGGCATGTCCCCATCATGCGGTGCTGGCACAGTCCACATGTGGAAGGTGACTCTCCCACTCCACGGGAGGGAAGTGGTCCCCAGGGTCTGTTTTGGGGTCATCTTGAGTGCCTTCCTCCTTCTAGGCCTCCCGGATGGACATCTGCTGTTGCAAGACAGCCCAGAAGCTGCCCCCGCCGAGCCAGGATGAGGGGCTCCTGCTCCGATTCTTCCGCAAGTTCTACGTCCCATTCCTGTTGCATTGGCTCACCCGCGTGGTCGTGGTGAGTGGGCGAGAGGGGCAGCAGGGGGACCTTATGCCACCCAGGGTTGGGGGGGCCTGGCAGTGTCTGGGGCGGGAGGGTCTGCTTAGCCTTGATCCTTGCCCGTGGTCATCGGAGGGGTCTGGAGCTTGCCCAGGTCCAGGGGCTGAAGCCGGGGCAGGGATGGGGGTGCTAAGATTCAAGTTGGCCCAACTCCAGAATGTTTCCTACAAGACCCGGTCCAGACCCAGACTGGGGAGTTGCTGGGTGGGAGGCTTTCAAGTGACGCTTCCCTTTCCAGGTGCTGCTCTTCCTGGCCCTGTTTGCAGCGAGCCTCTATTTCATGTGCTACATTAATGTGGGGCTGGACCAGCAGCTGGCTCTGCCCAAGGTGGGTGCCCTCCCTCCCCTCTCCTCAGTCCCCAAGGCTGTGAGGGCAATCAGCAGCACAGAGTGGATGGGTTGGCCTGAACCAGGGGTGTGGTAGGGGTGGGGGACCATTCATCATGCGGAGTTAGGAAGAGAAGCCATATTCTGCATGGAAAGTGCCTGAGTTCGGTTCCAGCCCCAGGCCACCAGAGGGAGACGACCAGGCAGCCGAGTGACTGGCCGTGGGAGCCGATTGTCCGGGCAGAATGACCAACACCTCAGTGAATGTCTGCCTAGTGCCAGATGCACAGTGCCTAGTGCCTAGTGCCTAGTGCCTGCCTCTCTGTCCTCAGGCCTGGGTTTTGCAGCAGCAAATGTCCCTGGACTGTCCTCGGAAAGACAGGGAGGGTTGGGGGCTCTGGGGAAGAAAAGACCTGGATGGTCTTGAGGGTTTTGGATGGAGGAG
>NW_011495058.1:4577335-4585653 GCF_000754665.1 Bison bison bison
CATGAGTGGGATTTGCAGAGGAAGGAGGCAAGGGTCACAGCACTGACCCATGGGAGGTTGGGGTGCACCAAGGCTCATTTACTGTGTGCAGGGGTGACTGTAGGTGTGGGGAGGAGAGGCAGTAAGGCCGAGAGCTGGAGGCGCTGCAGGTGACGGGGTGGGGAAATGTGCTGACGAGGACCAGCAAGCATATGAGGTTGACAGGAATCATACATCAAAGAGGCCAGGGACCTGAGGTTTGTCTGGACATGCAACCAGAGCTGGGCTGGTGGCTGGGGGAAGCAAGTCTGCATACCTGTGCTCTAGGAGAGAGAGAGCATCATGAGGGCTTGGACATCCAGGGCCACTGTAGGGGTGGCGATGGGGGTCTGGGCGTGGGCAGGAATCTTGGATTCAGTGGCCTGGTAGCCACCTTCTGGTGGTGCTGGTCTTGGAAGCAAGATGAGGCGGGAGAAGAGCAGACAGGCAGGACGGCACCTTCGAGCCACCATAGGGAGCAAGAAGAGGCTGCAAAGCCAGCAAGGGTCCAGAATGACTCTGCCACTCACGGTGGCCCTGGGGACTGCTCACACGGCTGAAGAGAAGAGGGTCCCCAGTGACCCCAGAATGGGTATCAGTGGCCTGGTAGGCCAAACCAGTGAGAAGGAGGTACTGGGCTGTAAGACCAGCTGAGGAATTTTTTTTCTGGTTGTGTTGGCTCTTAGTTGGCGTGCTCGGAACCTTTAGTCATGGTGTGTGAAATCTTTAGTTGTGGCGTGTGGGATCTAGTTCCCTGACCAGAGATCAAACCAGGCCTCGTGCACTGGGAGCGGGGAGTCTTAGCCACTGGACCACCAGGGAAGTCCCCCAGCTGAGGTTTTGTTTATGCTCTTTGTTTATTTTCCTTTGGGGGAGAATTTGTTTCTTATGACTATATAAAATATATTTCTTTCAATTTTTTTCTGGTAAAATATAACATAAAATTTGCCATTTTAACCATTTTTTAAGTGGCATTAAGGACATTGTACAATCCTCATCATCATCCATCTCCACAGCTCTTTCATCCTGCAAAACTGAAACTCTGTCCCTATTAAACGCTAACTCCCCATTCCTCCTCCCCCAGTCCCTGGAGCACCCCCTGCCCCATTCTCCTTTGTGTCTCTGCATTTGTCTATTCCAGGTCCCTTACATATGTGGAATCATCCATTTGTCCTTTTGTGATGGGCTTATTTCATTTAGCATGATGTCCTCAGGGTTTGGTCATGTTGTAGCATGTATCAGAATTTCCTCCCTTTTTGAGGCTGAATGATATTCCTGTATGTATGAATGCATATATATCACATTTTGCTTAACCATTTTTCTGTTGATGGATATGGATTGCTTCCATGTTTTGGCTATTGTGAAATAATGCTGCTATGCACATGGGTTTACAAATATCTCTTTGAAACCCTGCTTTTAATTATTTTGGGTATATACCCAGAAGTGGAATTGTTAAATCATATGGCAATTCTATTTTTAATTTTTTGAGGAACCTTCACACTGATTTCTATATAGCTGTACCATTTTACATTCCTACCAACAGTGCACAGGGTTCCAATTTCTCCATGCCTTCACCAACACTTATTTTCTGAGTTTTGTTTGTTTGTTTTTTGACAACAGCCATCATAATAGATATGAAGTGGTATCTCATTGTGGCTTATTTGTGTTTCCCTAATGATTAGTGATGTTAAGCATTTACTTATTGGCCATTTGTATATTTCCTTTGGAGAAATGTCTATTTTTGAATTGGGCTGGATTTTGTTGTTGTTAAGTTTAAAGAGTTCTTTAGATAGCTTGGATAATCAATCCCTTATCAGATATGTGGGATTAATATCTGATTAATTAATATCAGATATCAGATATGTGAATTGTGAATATTTTCTTCATTTCTGTTGGTTGCTTTTTTACTCTATTGGTAGTATCTTTTGATGTACTTAAGTTTTTAATCTTCATGAAGTCCAATTTGTCTATTTTTGTTGGTGTTGTTAACTGTGCCTTTGGTGTCATATTCAAGATAAATCATTGCTGGGATGTATAATTTCTATGACTTTGTGAATTTTTCAATTTTCCTTCTGTTAATGATTTCTAACCATGCAGTCATGGTCAGGGTGTATACATAATATGACATCTATCTTTTTAAATGTTGAGATTTAATATGTGGCCAAATACCTAGTTTATCTTGCAGAATGTCCCATGTGTATTTGAGAGGAATCTGCATTTTGTTGTTGAGCAGAGTTTCTGTATAAGCTTGCTAGATTTAGTTGATTTAGTGTTGTTCAAGTCTTCCATTTCCCGACTTGTGTTCTGTCTGGATGTCCTACCCATTACTGACGTAGAGTACTGAACTCATTGTAGAATTTCCTATTTCTCCCTTCAGTTCTGTCAAGTTTCGCTTCATAGATTTTGATGGTCACTCATTAGGTGTGGAACTGTTTGTATACACTTACCCTTGCTGTACTGAATCTTTTAATAATATATAATGTTCTTCTTTGTCTTTTGTAAACTTTCTTGATTTAAAGCCTATTTTACCTGGCAGTGGGATAGCCTACTATTGCATGGAATATCTTTGCAATCTTTGCAAACTGTCTACTATTTGCATGGCATATCTTTTTCTATACTTTCACTTTCAACCTGTGGGTGTCTCTGGATCTCAACTGACTCTTATAGACATCATATTGTTGGATCCTATTTCTCTAACCCATTCTGTCCACTTCTGACTTCTTATGAGAGAGAGTAGTCTATTTACATGTAAAGCAATTACTGATGAGGAGAGACTTGCTATTGTGCTGTTTGTTTTCTATGCACTTTATAGCTTGTTTCTCATTTCCTGCATTGCCATCTTCTTTTGTGTTTAGTTGATAGCGAAATGTTTAAATTCTTTTTGCATTTCCTTTTGGGTATGTTATATGACTATTTCCTTTGTGGTTACCAGGGAAATTACGTTAAATATCCTACAGTGCGTTGAATTTATCCTAGATTAACATGGATTGCTTACCAAAAATCTGTTCCTTTACTGCACCTTTCCATTTCCTTTCAGTTATTGCTATCATAAAATCACATTTTTATACATTGCGTATTCAAAAACACAGAATAATACTTTTTTAATGTATCAATCTCTTAAGATACGTAGAAATAAAAAAATGGAATTGCAAACCAAAGTTATAATAAAACTAGCTTTTATAATTTCCCATGTATTTACTTTTACCGGTGATCTTTATTTAATTACATGACTTTGAGTTATGCTTTAGCATCATTTCACTTTAACTTGAAGGACTCACTTTATAGCTTCTTGCAGGACAGGTCTTCTGGCAACAGACTTCTATAGTTATTTTAATTTTTAATGCTTTAATTTTTCCCCTCATTTTTGAAGGACAGTTTTGCCAAAAATGGGGCTCCTGGTTGAGAGTTTTTTCCCACTTAAATACTTTAAATATACAAATCCACTGCCTTCTGGCCTTCAAGTTTTCTGATAGGAACTATGCTTATAATCTTTATATATAATAAGCCTCTTCTTTCTTGTTGCTTTCAGAATTCTCTTTTTGTCTTTATCGTTCAACACTTGAATTGTAATGTGCCTTGGTTCTGGGTCTCTTTGAGTTTTCCTACTAAGAGTTTGCTAAAGTTCTATGGATTTTTATACTCATATCTTTTACCAAATTTATGAAATCTTGGCCATTGTTTCTTCAAATAATCTCTTTTCCTCTTTCTCTTTTCTGTCTGGGATTCTTATGATGTGTGTGTTGTTCTGCTTGATGATGCTGCACGATCCCTTAGTTTCTGTTCATTTTCCTTATTCTTTTTTCTTTCTGTTTTTCATTTGATAATTTCAATTGTCCTGTCTTCATGTGTGGCCATTCTTCTTCTGACTGCTCAAATATGTCTTTGAATCCCTCTAGTTATTTCTTTATTTATTGTACATTTCAGCTCCAGAACTTCTTTTTGGTTCTGTTTTATATTTTCTCTTTATTGATCATTCCATTGTGTGTGTGTTGTGTGTGTTTTGGCTGTGCTGGGTCTTCATTGTGGTGCACAGGCTTAGTTTCCCCAAGGTTGTGGAATCTTAGTTCCCTGACCAGGGACTGCACCTGTGTCCCCTGCATTGGAAGGCAGATTCTTAACCACTAGATCACCAGGGAAGTCCCTCCATTTTGTTCATACATTGTTTTCTTGACTGTGTCCAGAAAACAATGTTATTTTGGCTCTTTGAGCATCTCTAAGATAGTCGTTTTAAGGTCTCTATCTAATATATCCATTGTCTGGTCTTTCTCAAGGATAGTGTTGATTAATTTTTGTCCCTAGGTATGGGCCATATCTTTCTGAGTCATTGCATGCTTTATGATTTTGTTGTTGTTTTTGAAAAATGGACATTTGAGTCCAAAATAACTCCAGAAATTAGATTCTCTCCCATCCCCAGAATTTGCTTATTTATTCATTTATTTTAAAAAGTTAATTGTTGCGAATGTCTCTGTCCTGGAGATCAGCTTGAGATGTAAAGTCTTTACAGATCTTTTCTGAATCTCCGCTTTTCCCTGGGCATGTGCAGTGACTATCTACTTTTCCTTGTATTTGTGGTTGCTTTTGAGTGTCATGTTTCTTAAACGTCTGGCTCTCAAAAGGAGAAAAAGGGAAATATGAAGGGGGAAGACAAATTTAGCACTTGCCCTTTAATATCTTGGGCAAGTAAAGATAATCTTTAAATATCTTGGCAGTCACTTCAGTTTGAGGTGAAGGTTCTAATGGCACCTGACTTTGTTTCTGCTCTACTGAGATTAGAAGCAGCAATGAGTGATGAGAACACAGATCCTTGATATTTAAGAGGCAGGTCTGCAAGCTGTGTGCAGACTGTTCCTGGAATGCATTCATGGCTGCCTGCCACAGGTCGGGGAGGATAAATGATGACTAGCTAGTACCATACTAAGAGCTGAAGTAGATCAAATTAACCACAATCTACCATCCAGAACTTTCTCTGGAAACTTGAAGCCCTCACTAGACCCCAGAACCAAAATAGTTACATCAGGCAGATTCTGCCAGTGCAGTTATTGTCTAGATGGGGAGGCGAATCCTGGTACTTCCTACTCCACCATCATTCCTGATGTCACTTTGAAGTTTTATGTTGCAGGAGAAGGGAATGAGCCATGAAGATGCCTGGCATACAGCCTTGAGGGTGTGCAGGAGGGTGTTTATATGTGTGCATCCATGTGGGCTGTGGTCATAGGCTAACTTGCTAGACTGTGGCTGTGCCAAACAGGGGATGATAGGAAGGGGTAAAAACTATATGTATGTGTTCGTATGTGTGTGTCAGAGAGCGTGTTCACACAGGGGAGTATGTGATGCCCTGTGCTTGTACCTCCGTTGAGTGTGTTCTGTGTAGGTATTTGTGATTATACCTAGATAGGTGTACCTTGGAGTGTGTGTGTGCCTCTGTGGGTATACTTATGACCATGTACGTCTGTAGTGGAACTGTACACATGACTCTGTGAGCCTGTACCTCTGTGTGTATCACTGTGTGTGTATCTCTTGAGCATATGCTGGAGGTGCGTCTGGCCATGGGCTCACTGACTGTCTTCCATTGCAGGACTCATACCTGATCGACTATTTCCTCTTTATGAACCGCTACTTTGAGGTGGGGGCCCCGGTCTATTTTGTTACCACTGGGGGCTACAACTTCTCCAGTGAGGAAGGAATGAATGCCATCTGCTCCAGTGCAGGCTGCAACAACTTCTCCTTAACCCAGAAGATCCAGTACGCCACCGACTTCCCTGATATGTGAGTGTCCCAGCCCACCTCTGTGTGTCTCTCTCCCTCCTGCCCTGCTGCCCACCTGCTGCTATGCGCCTGAGGGGAGCCAGCGTGGAGGTTGGACTGTAGGAAGGACCCACAACAGCTTGCCTATCTGGTCCTGTCCCCTGACTTCCTCTTCCCTGACATTCAGGTCTTACCTGGCCATCCCTGCCTCCTCCTGGGTGGACGACTTCATTGACTGGCTGACTTCATCTTCCTGCTGCCGCCTTTATATCTCTGGTCCCAATAAAGATGAGTTCTGCCCCTCGACTGTCAGTGAGTATGGGGCCTCTGGGAGTTCAGGGCCCACCATAGCTTGGGGAAATTGAGACTAGAGAAAGGACAGAACCAGTGGAGGATCTCTTACCCCTTCCTGCCCTCCTACAGGGTCAGTTTGGGGCAGGGGCCCTGTCTAGGTGCTAAGGTTGGGGTGCTACACCTATATATGTAGATGTCCAGCTGGATTACCAGGCAATCGCACCCTCCTGGCCCTGCTGAGTTGTGCCCATACCCACTGAGCAGACTGGTGCTCAAGTGCCATGTGAGTGGAGTGAGAGTTGAGGTTGGTGCATGATCCTGCCTCAGCAGCTGCGCTTGTAGGTGGAGTGGGGAGGCCCCGTGGAGGCTGTTTCTCTGCCCTGAACTTTGCTTCCCACCCTGCTTGAAGGTACCATCAGTTTCCATATATGAGAGGGGCACTCCTCCCATCTGTAGAGGCAAACACATATCTCTCCACAGTAACCATGCTTGTTACAGCAGTGGGAGTGCATGGGGATCCTAATGGGAAAGGAGCACAAGGTGGGGCAGGGCATCGTCTGCCTGGCCTTGGGGGGTGCTGCTGCCTAGAGCCCCCCACTCTCTTTGTAGACTCCCTGGCCTGCTTGAAGACCTGTGTGAGCCCCACAGCGGGTTCTGCCCGGCCATCAGTGGAGCAGTTCCACAAATATCTTCCCTGGTTTCTGAGTGACGAGCCCAACATCAAATGTCCCAAAGGGTAGGCAGTGGGCGGTGGTGGGGGGGGACTGAGGAGGACAGCTGTGTGGGTGCCCACGGCAGGGTCACAGGGGGCAGGAGGCAGTGCGGGGCCTCTCGGGGTAGCCATAGGCCAAGCTCACAGAGGGGACAGATCCTTCGCTAATCTGTTCTGGTCCTCCTCCTGCAGTGGCCTGGCAGCATACAGCACCTCAGTGAATATGAGCTCAGATGGCCAGATTTTAGGTAAGTCTGGCCTTGACTGGAGGGGAAGACCAGGGTCAGCTGCCCCGGGGGCCCAAGAGTCCCAGGAGACAGATTCTCCATCTTGAACCTTCCCTCCTTCTTCCTTTCTGGGGGACTTCTAACTGTCCTGGTCCTGTCTTCAGAAGTCATGTCACCCAGTTTCATGTCCTCGGACTCCACCCTGTGTCTGCCTGCTTCCTTCTCCCCATCCCCTAAATTCATAATCAGTGTGACATTCATGGAATTCTCAGTGGCTGATGCTGCACTTGGGGGCCACCTACTTCTTCTTCTCTCAGGTGCAAGTCACACCCAGATGTGGGCAGTGGGCAGCCAGTTCAATGAATGACTATTCTACTTACCCAGGGGGTCCCCCAACCCACAGCTCTGTTAAGTCAACTGTTGTATTTTTTGTCTCCCTTTCTGGTCCTTTCTTATAGGAAAATGTGCATTGGAAAAATAATGAAATTAATGTTAAGAATCCAGTGCATGTTTTGAAACCATACAGAGCAGTGTTTGGGTTCATCCAGGAGATCTCTCTCTTTCTTTAAAAAATATATTTATTTGGCTGCATTGGGTCTTAGTTGTGGCATGCAAGTTCTTAGTTGTGGCATGTGGGATCTAGTTCCCCAATTAGGGATCGAACCCAGGCCCCCTGCACTGGGAGCCTGGAGTCTTAGCCACTGGACCACCAGCGAAGTCCCTCAGGAGAACTCTTTAAGTTCCATCCATCAGAGGCAGGGCCAGGACTTGAGTCTGGCACAGCAGTAGGACCAGCTACAGAGCTTGCAGGGCTGGGGGAAAACCGAAATGCAGGGCCCTTTGCTCAACATGTATTAAGAGTTCCCAAATGGTGGCAGCAGATCCCTGAACTCAGCTGAGCACTGCCTCTTGGGGGTTCTGAGGGTATCTGACGCAGGCTCTGGCTTTCACAGCCTCGCGGTTCATGGCCTACAACAAGCCGCTGAAGAACTCGCAGGATTTCACGGAGGCTCTGCGGGCAACTCGGGCACTGGCAGCCAACATCACCGCTGACCTGCGGAAGGTGCCAGGCACTGACCCAGATTTTGAGGTCTTCCCTTACTCGTGAGTGCATGTGCTCCAGAGCGGGGTGCGGGTGAGGGTGCTGGGTTGGCAAGGGTGGCCGCGAGGTGGGGGTGGGCTCCAGCAGAGGGGCTTCAGCTGCACCTGGACCCAGTGTTCATCCCGAAGTGGGCACAGGAAGCTGCGGAGCAGTGACTGTGCTCTGTGCCCCACAGGGTCACCAACGTGTTCTATGAGCAGTACCTGACCATAGTCCCCGA
>NW_011495058.1:4585753-4606086 GCF_000754665.1 Bison bison bison
CTCTTTATGCTCACCATCT
Organism: Bison bison bison; assembly: GCF_000754665.1. Lineage (NCBI taxonomy): Eukaryota > Metazoa > Chordata > Mammalia > Artiodactyla > Bovidae > Bison > Bison bison. The sequence goes on from NW_011495058.1 coordinate 4,585,773, forward strand.
GCCTGGTGCCCACCTTTGTCGTCTGCTGCTTCCTGCTGGGCATGGACGTCCGCTCTGGCCTCCTCAACCTCTTCTCTATCATCATGATCCTGGTGGACACTGTGGGCTTCATGATGCTCTGGGACATCAGCTACAATGCTGTGTCCCTCATCAACCTGGTCACGGTAACCCGCCGGCTGGAGTGTCAGGGCTCTAGTGTGGGAAACGAGGCTCCCAATTCTTTCTAGAGTCTAGGTGCTGCCTGCTGGCCTGGGTGGAGGCCCCTGCCCCTGCCCTTGGGTGGCTGAAGCCCCCTTTCTTCCCTCAGGCGGTGGGCATCTCTGTGGAGTTTGTGTCCCATATCACCCGCTCCTTTGCCATCAGCACCAAGCCCACCCGGCTGGAGAGGGCTAAGGAGGCCACCATCTCCATGGGCAGTGCGGTGAGTGATAGGCTGCCTTGCATGGTCCTTGGCCAGCCACCCCGTGCCCAGTCTGACACCTGCTTGTGACCCCCAGGTGTTTGCAGGAGTAGCCATGACCAACCTGCCTGGCATCCTTGTCCTGGGCCTGGCCAAGGCGCAGCTCATCCAGATCTTTTTCTTCCGTCTCAACCTCCTCATCACTGTGCTGGGCCTGCTGCATGGCCTGGTCTTCCTGCCCGTCATCCTCAGCTACCTGGGTGAGTGCCAGGCCCCTCCCACAAGATTCCAAGCCACAGGCAAAATGCCAGGAACACTCACAGCCCCCCCTCACCTGGAACAGGTACTGCCCCAAATTGTGGGCACACCATTTCTCCTGGTTTGGAAACTACAGTTTTTCATTTAGCATATGAAAGCATCTTTTTGGGGTCAGATGTGCATTTCAAACATATTCAGTGGCCATATGGTTCTCTGCTGCATGCCATTGAACTTTTGATCATGACTTGAGCAAAAATAGATTTTCACATTGAGAGGAGATATGTACAGGTATGGACATGGACATGCAGAGTAGAACAGGCCTTTCACAAAATAACACTGCCTAAGAAGCTTCAGGTATTTTCTGTTCTATTCTATCATTGATTTTTTTAAAAATTCCGGTGTTATCTGAGAAATTGATTTCATGAGTCATTCATGGGTGACAACTTGCAGTTGAAAAACATATCCTTTTGTATGGATTGGCCACAGTCCATTTAGCCAGCCCCCAGTTGCTGGACATTAGACTGTTTCTGGCATCACCAACTTGATGGACATGACTTTGAGCAAACTCCAGGAGTTGGTGATGGACAGGGAAGCCTGGTGTGTTGCAGTCCATGGGGTCACAAAGAGCTGGACACTACTGAGCGACTGAAATAGAGCTAGAACTAGACTATTTCTGACTTTGCATGTTATTGTCAGTGCTGCAATGACTATCCTTTGTGGCTGAATCTTTGACCTCATTCTCCAATATATCCTAGAGAAAGTTCAGTCCATGAATACTGATTGTTCATTCCAACTGTTAACACCCTCTAAGAAGTTTTACCATTTAAACTCCTATTAGCAACATGTACATTTTTGTTTCCTCACTGTAGAGCATTCAGTTCAGTTCAGCTCAGTCAAGTCTGATTCTTTGCGACCCCATGGACTGCAGCATGCCGGGCTTCCCTGTCCATCACCAACTCCTGGAGCTTACTGTAGAACACAGTTATTCTTTTTTAAAGAATTATTTATTGGCTGCTCTGGGTCTTTGTTGCTGTGGGCTTTCTCTAGGTGCAGCGAGCAGGGGCTACTCTCTACTTGTGGTGCGTGGTCTTCTCTTGTTGCGGGGCACAGGCTCTAGAGTACATGGGCTTCAGTGGTTGTGGTGCATGAGCTTAGTTACCCCGAGACATGTGGGATCTTAGTTCCTGGACCAGGGGTCAAACCTGTGTCCCCAGCATTAGCAGGCTGACTCCCAACCAGTGGACCACTAGAAAAGTCCCTACTGAGCACAGTTATTTACACACCCCATCCCTCCACAGAGATTTAAACAGGACCCCTGGATGGAGCGTTCCCTCATAGGGTGGGCAAGCTGAGAGTTCAATTTTGCACTGTTCCCTGACACCAGGACTAATAATGGTAGTTTTAGATGGACCATTTATATTAATAGAAGAGTGTGTTTGTGTGCTAGTAAATATATATTAATTCTCTTATCATCCCTGGAGGTAGGTGATGTTTTCATCCCCATTTCACAGATGAGGAACCTGAGACCCCTCCATCCCAGTAATAGAGCTGGTCACATGCAGTGTATTTGGAGGCCACACAGCACCGGCACCCCTCCGCAAGGCACCCCAGTCTTGTAGAAACTTCCTGACCCCCTTTGGAAGAGGAGAATGTGGTTGTTGGGGACCTCCCCAGAGGCTACCTGGCTGGGGAGCCACAGGTCCCATAGGTCACGGCCACCCCTTGGAGATTCTGAGTGGCCCACCCCCTGGAGAGTGGCTGGGATCCTGACAGAGAGGCGAGTGGCAGGCACAGGGATCCGGGTCCCCTCTGTGACCTGAGTCTGATGACAGTGAGGAATGGCTTCTCTCAGCAAGGAATGCTTGCACAGCGTGTCCAAGGAAGAGAGGAGGGGGAGGGAGTCACTGGCTATGGGTGGCTTAGGGCTTCCCCTGCCAGACCCCCGGATGGCAGGGACCTGCACTGGAAGGCAGAGGGGACCAGGGGCTGGGCGTGGGTGGCAACTGACAGTTACCAGCTTTTGGGGGGTGTGGTGAAGTGAGGGCTGGGGTGAAGGGCAGTGATGGGAGGTGGGGGGCTTAGGACTTAGCTCTCCCTCTCTAGAACTTCCATTTGAGGCTCCAACACATGCCTGCATCCCGCACCCAGCATGCTGCCTCCCTGACCGCGTTGCTCGTGTCTGTCCCTCTGCAGGGCCTGATGTCAACCCAGCTCTGGTGCAGCAGCAGAAGCAGCAGGAGGAGGCAGCTGCGGCCAAGGAGACCTCTTGCTCAAAGCACTCCGCCCAGATGAGCACTGATTATGGTGTCTACGTCAACTACAGCTTTGAACATCCTGCCAAGAGTGTAGGAGGCCTCGAGAGCTCTCCATCAGAGAACAGGCAGAAGTTCTGATGGGGCCAGAGCCCCTGTCCAAGCTCATCAGCCATGACCTGAGGGGCCATGAAGGCTCCTCCTGGGGGTCCTTTGACTTATCCTTCCCCCAGGCCCTGAGAGAGGCTGTCTCCACAGGACCGTCCACCATCGGTCATCCTCTAGCCACCAGATCTCACCCATAAGGACACTGACTGTGATAGAGGTGCCACGTGATGGCTTGGGTGTGACCTAGTCCAAATCCATCTCTTGAATTTGACATGTGTCCTCCTCATGCAAGTTTTAAAACTTTAGTTCCATATATGTGAACAACATATTTGTTCACATTTAAAATTTTCCTTAATTGATACCATACGTGACCTATCCTTTTGCAATGAGGTTTTTTTTTTTTTATGCAGCATACATTTTTTCGATTTATTCGTGACAATACATGGAGATCTAATCCAATCATTTTAACTGTGACACAGCTTTCCATTGTGTGAATGAACAGGATGTTTTTTTATCCATTCCCCTGCTAGTGGGCAATCACATTGTCCTGAATTATTTTTTCTGCTATAAGTCCACAGTCACTTATGTGGAATTTCAGAACCCCCAGAACTCTGAAAACCTAGTGTGTTTGTTTTTTTCTTTTGTAAGTTTGGGACAAACTCATTTCATAGCAAAGACTGATCAGACACGATGTATCTATTTATACTCTTTATAAATAGGTTTCCCTGGTGGCTCAGATGGTAAAGAATTTGCCTGCAATGCAGGAGATTCAGGTTCTATCCTTGGGATGGGAAGATCCCCTGGAGAGGGAAATGGCAACCCACTCCAGTATTCCTGCCTGGAGAATTCCATGGACAGAGGAGCCTGGCAGGCTATAGTCCACGGGGTTGCAAAGAGTCAGACACAACTGAGTGACTAACACTTCTCTCTTTTTTTTTTTTTCCCCCATAAACAGCATACTTACACTCTTCAGCCAACTTGATGTGAATAGTCATATATTTCAGCACATTAACAAGTTTGATTTCATGTTGCTTCCCCAGATCCTGATGAGGTCTAATATCTAATGTACTGTAAGCATCAAATTACCTTTCTAAAAAAACGTTCTAAATTCTGAAATTCAGCTTGCGTATGGGATTTCAGGTATGGAACCATGGACCTGTGTGATGAGCAGGTGTTTACACGTCTCCTGTCTATGTGTGGGGAGCTACCATCGCTGTAGCACTGAATGGATACAGACTAGTGTCTTCCAGGGCGTCTGCCCTATTCACACCTCCACCAGCAGGGGATAAGGGCGCCTCTTTCCCTGCACCAATACCAACACAACGCTCCACTTGTTTCTGGGAGGGAGGGCAGTGGGGTTATAGGTTGTTATCCCTTTCTAAAAAATACTTTTTTAAAAGAAAACTTTTTTTATTTTAGAATAGTTTTACAGAAAAATTACAAAGATAATACAGAGAGTTCCTGTATGCCCCCCGCCCGCCCCCCAAAATTTACTTGAGTAACACATTAGTGTGATAACACTTGTCAGTGTACCATGAATGAACCAGTACTGATAATTACTACTAACCCAAATCCATATTTTGTTTATATTTCCACAATTTTACCCAGGGTCCTTTTCCTGAGCCAGGATCCTGTCCAGGACACTCCACAACACTGTTGTTATGTCTACTTAGGCTCCTTTTGTTTGTGACAGTGTTTCAGGCTCTCCTTTTCTTTGTTTTTGGTGACCCGGACAGTTGAAGATTGGTCAGGCATTTTAAAGAATGTCCTTCAAATGGGGTTTGTCTAGTGTTTCTCCCGATTAGACAAAGGTGATGGGTTTTTCGGAGGGAGATCACGAGGCAGAGAGCCGGTCTCAGCCTATTGTGTCAAGGGTGCCTGCAGTCACCGTAACTTGTCGCTGTCACACTGGCCCTGACCACCTGGCTGAGGTTGTGTTGGCCAGGTGTCTCCTCTGTACACTTATCTTGCACCTGTTTGCGTGGTGCACTCTTTGCAGCGAAGTTGCTATGCACAGCCCACACTTAAGGGTGAGTGGTTATGCTCTACTTCCTGGAGGGTGGAGTGTTTACATAAATTATTTGGAACTCTTCTGAACAGGAAAATTGTTCTCCATTTATTATTTATTCAGTATGCTATCTTTATCAGTATGGAACCAAGGATGCTCATTTTTTACTTTGGGTTTTAATATAGTGACTATTTGCTCCACATTTGGCCATTGGGAACTCTTCCAGTTGGCTCCTAGGTCCCTTTGATGTATTCCTTTCACTGTGGGGTTCCCCCACTTTTTGAGCACTTTTGTACTTCCTGGCATTATAAGATAGTATAGGCTCAACTTGTATATTTCTATCCCAGTCCTAGAGTCAGCCATTTCTCCCAGGAGTTCCAGTCCTTCATCTGGAGATAAGATTAGAAATCAGGATCTGGGTGTTCAGTGTGTTTTGCTGCTGGGGCTTTGTTGCTTCTGATCCTCTCAGCTGAGAGAGCAAGGGCATACATATGTGAATACTGACCTGTATATGTACACATTTCTAGAAGTATTTCTATGAAAAGCCATCTGTATCTACATTAAGCTAAACAGGATTTTATGCTGATACCTCCAGTTATAACCCATAATCACATGAATCATTCTAGACTCCTTTCTTGCTTCTCTGTAGCCTCTCATGCCACTAATGAGAAGCTGGGCTCCACAACCCTCACCATTTACTTAGTTGTTGATTACCTTTATACATATGTAGGAGTCTGAGAAATGATAACCTACACTCCTGTGGAAAACAACTTTAGAATTTAGTGTTTACATGCAATTCCTTTTGCCTTTAGTCTTACAGACATCATTCCTTTCCAAAGTTACTTGGGTTAGCATCTTTCAGATGGGGTCAGTATCCCTTTCAGAGAAGCTGCTTCATACATTGAAAAAATATTTATTTATTTATTTTTGACTGAGCTAGGTCTTTGTTTCTGCCTTCAGGCCTTCTCTAGTTGCGAGATCAGGGGCTACTCTTTAGTTGTGGTGCGTGGGCTTCTCATTGCAGTGGCTTCTGTTGTTGCAGAGCACAGGCTCTAGGTGCATGGGTTCAGTAGTAGTGGGGCACGGGTTTAGTTGTTCTGCAGCATGTGGAATATTCCCAGACCAGGGATTGAACTCGTTTCTCTTGCATTGGCAGGATTCTTAACCCCTGGACCACCAGGGAAGCCCTTATACATTTTTAATATAGTTAAGATTCTTGCATCACATTCTTTATTCCATTCTGATTTTACAAAATCATGTGTGTAAAAGTTTGTTGTGGGTATTCAGCAGAACACGATCCCTGGTTGACCCTCTGGCTAGACCCAGGCAATGGGAGACTCCTCACGCCTTCCTCTGTCCTTGTAATGTATGCTCTGCTGCTCTGCGTACCATTCTCACAGCGAGAGTTGTTTTCAACAACATCTTCCTCTCAACACCTTGAGAGAGGAAGGTGTTTTTGAGACCATCTGGACAGTGTATGTGATTGAACCCAGTTAAGGTGTCTGTATAAACATTTGCGATTCTGGCAAAGTGGACGTGAAAATACACTGGTCTTGTGGCTGCCCAGGACAAGTAACTTTCCTTGCTTATTAAACCTCCTACCTATCAGTCTGAAGTGGTCTGCCTCTTTCTTCCATCTCTCCTTGCTCTGTGTTGTGTATACAGAGACTAGATTGTGAACAAAGATCCACTCAAAGTATTAGGACAGACCAATGGATATTAATGTGACAAAGTAGGAGACATTTACTGATACAATTTCAGATTTCACAGTGCAACTAATCTTTAAGAAACTACAATTTGTTGAATGTTGATGTAGTTTCCAAGAATACTCCTCACATTTATTTGAAAAGGCAATTAAACTGCTATTTGTATAAGACTGGGTTTCTCATACTTCAATCAAAACACCATACTGCAATGCAGTGAATGCAGCAGATGTGAGAATCTGGCTGTCTTCAATTCAATTAAGCTAGATAGTAAAGAGATTTGCAAAAATTTAAAAGGATGCTTTGTTTCTCATAAACTTTTACTGCTCTGAAGAACCTTACTTCTTTACAAAAATATGTTAACATGTTTTTATTATGTTAAAATGCATAAATATTTAAACATTTTCTGTTTTTATGTCCAATATGGTAACTATCAATAAACAGAATACACATAAAATTTATGGAAGACTCCAAAGAGTCTTTGATATATTTTAAGAATGAAAATGGGTCTTTTTTTTTTTCCCTCCTTTTGGCCATGGCCACACTTGTGGGATCTTAGTTCCTGGACCAGGAATTGAACCTGGGCACTCTGATGTGAGAGTGCAGAGTCCTAACCACTGGACCCTCAGGGAATCCCCTGTAAATAGGCCCTAAGTCCAAAAAGTTTCAGAACCGCTGCTCTAGAGCAATTTATGAGTTTGACTTTGTTTACAATTCATTAGAGTCCATACACTATGAAGATACATGTTAACTTGTAGATTTCAGGCCAGTAGAGATGCAAATCATTTCTATCCACTAGGAAAGATAATCTACATCATTTGATAGGACACCAGCCAGCATTGTATCCAATCTAGCCATCTTACTCTGTTTTCTGAAAGCGTTATAAATACCCAGTTTCTCGAAAAGCTTCTTCAAACTAGCTTTATCATATCATTGGTTACTGTTAATTAAAATGGATAAATCTCTGATGTGTTCATTATATATTTGAGTAAGTGTTATGTTTTGAGTTTCAGATTATGCTTTGAAAGACACTTAGAACATGTATACATGCTGTGTATATATATATATATATATATACTATGCATACGCATATATACTACACACACACATATATATGCGTATATGTATATTTCACAGGATGGCACACCAGATTATTCTGCATCTAGCTCTTTCCATTTAATACTGGTACATGCACTCACTTGACAATCTTGTCTTCTTTTATTTATGCACATCACCTTGCATTTCACCCACGACTACGTTAGTAACGGGAAACACACCAACAGAAAGGTCTCAGTTTCCTCTTGGGACTCGCAAGCAAAGGGTTCTCGCTGTCCCGCCTAGTTTCTGGATATCCAGTCTGGAACACAGCCCACAAACCACGTGACAACAGCGTGGCTCACGTAACAGTTGTTGCCCGCGCTACAACTTTTCTGCCAGTTTCCAACATGGCCACTAGGCGCCCTCAATGCCGCAGCCCCGGGCCCTCTTGCGCTTCGCGGCCCACTTCTGCTCCTCAGCGAGACCGCCCGAGAAGCCCGGGGGCAATAGGGGCGGTGCCTGGGTCCAGTCGGCTCCAGCGCAGTCCAGCCCATCTCCACCGCGGGGGCGAACAAGAGCGGACCGGAAGTTTCCCGGGCGCGCTAGCGGCCGAGGCCGTTACTGCAGAGCACCGGAAGTGGCCATAGGCCGGCGTCCGGGCCGCGCCCGCAGTGAGTGAGCTTTCCTCTGGCCGGCGACGCCATGGAGCCCGGGGCGGCCGAGCTGTACGATCAGGCCCTGCTGGGCATCTTGCAGCACGTGGGCAACGTTCAGGACTTCCTGCGTGTGCTTTTCGGCTTCCTCTACCGCAAAACGGACTTCTACCGCCTGCTGCGCCACCCGTCGGACCGCATGGGCTTTCCCCCGGGGGCAGCGCAGGCGCTGGTGCTGCAGGTAACGCGCGGTGGGCGGGAACCTCGGGGGGAGGTGGGGGAAGATCGTGGGAGCCCCGATCCCCGCGAACCCGCTCCCGTAGTCCCCCACCCTCTGGGAGCTCAGGCTCCTGCGAGCCCGCCGCTTCCTCCGCTGCCGACCTCAGTTCATTCTCTGGCGCTTCCCCGGACCCGCCTCCTGCGGCCGCGGCTTCTGCCGAGATGCTAGTCTGTTATCAGTTTACTCCTGTGCGAGAGATGCCGGCTCTAGAGCAGCGTGGTCCGATAGGGTGCATTTGGATGTCAGAAGCGTAGGGCCCGGTCAGCTCCAGCAGCGCGTAACCCCTTCGAGTGACAGGGCCGGCCAGGCAGAGAATGAAAACAGTGCAGGCTAGACTGGGGAAGGGGCGGCGGCAGCACGGACACCTGCACACCTCAGAACTACGACTACTGGACGAGGGGGAGGCTGTGTGATGGGTGTGGTTCTCTTATTTGAAACGTGACTTTTCACGTCGAAGACCGTATAATAGTACTTAATAAGTTTACATGTGAGCATATATCTGTGCATCCCAGGTTAAGCTTATGTTGGAGGCTATCATTCACTGAAGTTGACGGGGTATTTGAAATGTAATAAGCAAGAATTCACACTCTCAGCCGCCGCAGGCATTGGAGATACACTGGTTATGCGGATGGTTAAATAATGGTTTCTCTGCTTGGGACACTTACGCTATATTTAAAGAGATGAAATACAGTAGCAGGGATCTTTGCCTGTTATCTGACAGGGCCATTGGAAGGAAAGGAATAGAAATGATCTTTTGGAAATGAAGACAAGTTTTGTAGAGGGGGTGGAATTTTGATGGGATCAAAAGAGGATACTCAGTCAAGCATTGAGCCAGGAACCTGAGAAGGTAGAAATGCTGGCGATACCTCTCACTGTTGTCTAGCACTTTACAGTTTATAAAGTGATTTCAAAGGTTCATCTCGTGAAGTCTTGCTACTCACTTCAGGTTGGTCGATATTACTTTCCTAAGTGCCTGCATGAAGAAACAAAAGCTTAGAATGTTTGAATAACAACCAGAGATGATATGGTCAAATGAGGAGTGAGGTTGGTATTCCGTTTGAAAACTTAAGGCTGTTCCTCATCCTTGTAGTGGTTAAGTACCATCCAAGTGATCAGAGAACTGTGTGTCAGAGATGGTTTTTAGCAAATCCTTTGGCAAATGAATAATTTCACGGAAGCCTGAGAAGTAGATAAGGTTGAATTTTATGTGGCAAATGAGGGTGCCAGTTCAGCAGATCAGGTGTTTTGACCAAACTCATCATATAGCTAGAGCTCAAAACTTCGTTTTTCTGATTCCATATCTTTCTGTTCTATTATTTAACCAGTCCATTGTAGAGTGGCAACACTTTTGTCTAGGGTGATCTTTTGCAGAAAAAAGAAAGGAACATTTACTGAGCACCTAGCAGTTGTTATGTAATTTTTGTTCTAGGTTGTCATTTGTTCCTAACAACCTGAAAAGGTTGATCTTTCTCCTTGTTTTACAGGTGAACTGACAGAGGTAATTCATGAATCTGGTAACAGTATGTAAGACACCTGCTATGTTTTAGAGACTCTCAAAGGTTAAGACTTGGTGAACAGTTTAATAAAGTGGAGGTAGGGAACAAGGCAGAGAGGGGTGGGATGGGCCAGCAGTGACCCAAGGTTTCAGACCATGGCACTGTAATATCAGTAGTGTATTCACTGAATTGTCACATGAGTTTAGGGGAAGAAGCTTAGTTTTAGACAAGTTGAATTGGAGATTGCAGACAGAAGTCTCTGTCCATAGGCTGTTGAATTGTGGGACTGAATCTCATGGGAGGTAGAAGAATCTGAGTGGTTTGAAGGAGAGGAGCTGAAGGTGAAGGAGCACGGCAGAGAGAAGGTGCTTTTGGAGGGAAGGACCCCAGAGAAGGAATTGAAGAAGCAAGAGGCTGTAGGAGTGGGAGGGGGATGGAGGGAAGTGGGCAGGGCAGTAAGTTCCATGGAAACCAGGAGGGACAATTTCTAGCAGGTAGTTAAGAGGAGTGTAGTGTTTTTTGAAAGTTGTTCTCAATCGTCAGCATTGCCCAAGGAACTTTAAAAGAGCAGATGTCCCCTGGTTATTGTGGTTGAGTAGATCAGGGTAAATCCTGGGGAGCTGTTCTTTTATTCAGAGAGGCATTGGGCAGTGGGGTGCTTGGGGGTCTTTTCAGAATTCAGGCAAAGAGAGTTTGGATGGGAGTATTGTAGTGCTCCATTCTGGAACTCCTGTTTTCCCCTGGTATTTTGGGGTATGGGATGTTTGTGTGGTTTAAACCTTCTTCAATTTTTCCTCCCAGTTCTAAGGGCTTGCACAGCCAGGCTGTACAGTTTGAAGGACCTTCAGCAGGAAAGATGCATGTGGAAATTGTATTCCACTCCCTTATTTATTAGTGTATTTTAAGAAAACAGTAATTTAGACTGACATTTTGTTCATTTCAGTTGAACCTGTGTTTATTCTGGATTTCAGTTTGGGAAGCCTGCTTAAAAGGTTACCACCCCCTCCCCCCCCCTCGCCCCCCGCCCCCGCCACCCCACCTCCCCATGAGAGTCAGGAAAGCTAGCTCTTTTTGCTCCTCCTGGAGCTTCTTGGGAAGTCTTGGGAGACTCACTCTTCTCTCTGTCAATTGAGAAGGTTGCTTGGAGGTCAGGGACACATCTTCCAGCTCCGCAATCCAGAATTCTGAAATGAGTGCTGAGGTCAGCGGCGATGTGAGAGGTGAAGCATGTGTCATCTTAGAGGAGCCGGGGGTGCTGAGTAAGCAAGGGCAGTGGGGGCCACAGTGTCATCAGGAGTATGAGGCCTGGGGTCCAAGGGAGGTCCCAGTGTTTGGAGAGAGCCCTTTCTGTTACTTCTTTTCTGGAGTTAAGATGAAGATGTGGTGTGTCAGGAAGATGAACGGCTCTGAGGGCAGTGGGTCTGGTGTCTGGTGACATTGACATGGGTGTGAGAGGAGTGAGTCAGGGGCTCAGGTTCTCTGGAGAAGCAGAGATAGGTACTGTTTCTAGTTTTTAACCTTAGGATTTCCCTTGCCTTCCTCTGCCTCCATTTCCTTTCAGTGTTTAGTGTGCTTCCTGTATAATTGTTTACTTTCTTCTTTCATTGGCAGGATCTTGGGCAAGTTACCCCCTGAGCTTAGTTTTCCCTCATCTTTGAAATATCAGTGCTATCTTCCTAACAGCATTTTCCTGAGGGTTGTGAGAGAATGTTTATAAAAACACTGACATTGTAACTTCTCTTGTTCTGTCTTCTGGCCCAGTGCACACAGCAGTTATTTAGCCCCTGTCTACATTCTAACCCTTTGGAAACTGACTTCTACACACTTTAAAACATTTTTGTTTTGTTAAGACTACTTTTTAGAGTAGTTTTAGGTTCAGAACAAAATTGAAGGGAAAGTACAGAGATTTCCCATTTACCCCCTGCCACCCCCACCCCTACAGCTTCCCCTGTTGTCAATATCCCCCACCAGAGTGGTGCATTTCTTACAATGGATGGACCTGCATTGACATATCATAGTCACCCAAACCCAGACTTCACTTTGGAGGTCATTCTTAGTGTTGTTCACTTTATGGGATTTGGACAAATGTATGATGACATGTATCCCTCATTATGACATCACACAGAGTATTTTCACTGCCCTAAAAAAATCCTGTGTAGTCTTACTTGTTCATTCCTTTCTCCCCTCAACCTCTGGCGACCACTGGTCTTTTTATTGTCTCCAAAGTTTTGCCTTTTCCACAGTGTCATATAGTTGGAATCACACATTGTGTAGCATTTTCAAATTGGCTTCTTTTACTAATATGCGTTTAAATAACCTCCATGTCTCTTCATGGGTGATAGCTCATTTCTTTTTATGGCAGAATAATATTCCATTGTCTGGATGCACCAGTTCGTTTATCCCATCATTTATTGAAGGATATCTTGGTTGCCTCCAAGTTTTGGCTCTTATGAATAAAGTTGCTATAAACATCCGTGTACAGGTTTTTATTGGTACATGTTTTCATCTTCTTTTGGTAAATACCAAGGGGCATGGTTGCTGGATTGAATGTAAGGGTCTCCTCCCACCCACTTTTCAACGTGGATCTTCTGGCTTTCCTGTCTCCAGCTGCCATAAGAGATATTTCTTGATGAGCCCACCCCTTGGCGCTGTGACATTTCCTCCTGTCATTCCTCTGGAAGACATACCTTTCATTCAAGGTCTGATGCAGACCCCCTTCTTCTAAGAGATGTCCTTAGCTCTCTGTCGCCAGAATGCTTGTTTGCACCCACATTCCGATGGCATCACATGTATCTATCACAGCCTTTCCTGTCAGACTTGTCACTTCTGGGTCTGTCCTGGCCACACTTCAGGGTTATGTGCACCCTTAAATAGTGCATGCAATATGCCGTTTTCCTGTGCACTTTTTGGATGGAGAGTTGCAGTACTTTTTTGGGTGTGACTGTGTCCCAGGAAAGATTAATGACTGATCCACATGCCAGAAAATTGAGTTGTTCAAGGGTGGGAGCTGTCGCTGGATTTTTGGTGCTCCTGGCAAGTTGTAGGCACGTTATGAATGTCTTTTGAATTCCCAGGGTGAGACTTGCACTGTCCCTCCTCCCATGCAGTGTAGGACGATAGCAGCAACCCAGTGAGCCAGCCTGCACTGTGGACTGAAATTCAACCAATTCCCCATCTTCCCTTTTTGCATCTGAGTTGTTGGGGCCTTTATAGCTCCCAGCACCAGGACAATGGGTTCTTTGCATTTTGAACAAGACTCTCTGGGGCTGTAGAAGTAATGACAGATGAGACCATTTAGTTACACGTCTTTTGACGTAAATATTGGGCTCATAGGTGTGTAAATATTGTGAGCCTTGGCTTGTAAAAGTTTCACTTTTTCATTGATTTTTGGAATTCCCCTGTTAAAGATTGTTTTCGTAGTGGCTTTTGGTGAATTTGAAGTGCATTTCCATTTTGCTAGTGGGAACATCTTCTTATCTATTGCTTTTTCATTCTTTTTTTTTTTTAAACCAGATTTTGCTGTATTTCTACAGAATGTGTGATACAGTACTGGCAGATGAACTCAACACTGAATTGCTGTTTGATTTTAGGTATTCAAAACCTTTGACCACATGGCCCGTCAGGATGATGAAAAGAGGAGAAAAGAGCTGGAGGAGAAAATCAGGAGGAAGGAAGAAGAGGAGGCCACGGCGGTGGCAGCTGCCACAGCGGAGCAGGAGCCAGTTCCAGCCCCGGTTCAGGAGGTGGAGGTAGACTCCACCACAGACTCAGGTGGGCCCCAGGAGCCCCCAGGCCCACGGGGCACCCTGCAGGAAGTGGCTGTCAGCTCTGGGGAGGCAGAGGCACCGGGAGCAGATGCTGGCGCTGCTGAAGCCCCCAGGGAACCGCTAGCTCTTCCCAAGTAAGAATCTCTACTCGGCTGCTTCTTTCCTTTCTTTTTCTTTTCCCCCATCATGGTTTATTACGAGGTACTGAATATAGGATCTTGTTTATCTGTTTTCTACATAGTAGTATGTGTCTGATAATTTAAACTTATAACTTATCTTCCCTTTTCTCTTTGTTAACTGACAACTTATCTTCCCTTTTCTCTTTGTTAACTGTAAGTTTGTTTTCTGTGTCTGTGGGTCTGCTTCTGCTCTGTGTATAAGTTCATTTGTATCTTTTTTAGATTTCACGTGTGAGTGATATCCTGTGATACTTGTTTTTCTCTGTCTGGCTTACTTCACTTGGTATGGGGTATGGTAATCTCTAGGTCTATCCATGTTGCTGCAGATGGCATTATTTCCTTTTTTTTTTAATAGCCCAATAGCATTCCATTGTGTGTGTGTATGTGTGTGTATCACATCTTTATCCACTCATCTGTTGATGGACACTTGCATTGCTATCATGTCTTGGCTATTGTAAACTGGGGTGCATATGTCTTTTCAGATTAGAATTTTCTCTGGATATATGCTCTGGATATAGGAGTGGTATTGCTGGATTTTGTGGTAACACTATTTTTAGTTTTTTAAGGAACCTCCATGGTGGCTGTACCAATTTGCATTTTTACCAACAGTGTAGGAGGCTGGCCTTTTCTCTACATCCTCTCCAGCATTTATTATTTGTAGGTTTTTTAGTGATGGCCATTCTGACCAGTGTGAGGTGATACATCATTGTAGTTTTGATTTGCATTTGTCTAATAGTGATTTGATCATCTTTTCATGTGCCTGTTGGCCATCTGTACGTCTTCTCTGAAGAAATGTCTGTTTAGGTCTCCTGTCCATTTTTTGTTTGGGTTCTTTGTTTTTTTGTTATTGAGTTGTACATTATTTATATATTTTGAAAGCTGTAGGTTAACTAGTTCAGTCCTCTTCCTTTTTCTCTCTGTAAGGTAAGGTAATAGTCTGCCCACAGTCATACAGCCAGTTAAGAGCTTGAGCCAAAGTTAGAGGACTGGGTTCATAGAGTTATGCTTTCCCATGAGACCTACTTACCCGTGTGGAAGTTTCTCCTCAGAGTCTTGATTCTGTTCTTCCCCTGCAGAGTAACTGCTGAGATGCAGGCCTGCGATCCTCTTGGTCTAATGGACACGTGAAGAGGTTGTCTGATACGGGGGACTGTGGACCCAGAGTTCCCCCCAGAGTCTGCCATTTAGTAAATGTATTATCTTGGGCAAGCAGGGTCACTTTTCTGTGTCTCCGTTTTCACCTTTGCAATGCAAAGGTGGTAATTACAGCACCTGCCTCACTGGCTGTCGTGACTGTTGAATGAACTAAGGATCATACAGCGACTGAGTGGAAGGGCTTCAGTCAGGCCCTGTGTTGGTACTTGTCTTCACTTTTCAGAGGTTCCGCTCCCTGGCGCTTCACTGCTTGCATTTGGGTGAGAAGAGCTGATACCTCCTTGTGTATGAGCTGAGGCAGTGTCTGAAAGACCATGCTGCTCCTGGCCTGTTTCTGTTTTTAGGCAAATCTGCTTTCTTCCCTCTTTAATAGGACCGCTCCCTGCCCTCTCCTGGGCTACCTCTCCTGCCTCATCCCTCCTAATTTAACTTCCCTTCTGTTCTTCCCTCTCCTTGCACTGTGCCTGTGACCTGTTCTGGGGAAAATGAATTTTTTGGAGACAGATTGGGGCAAGACAGCAGAGTCTGAAAGGCTGAGGTCGACTGCATGGAGGATCAGTGCCTGTAACCACCATGTGTTCAAGAGGGGGTTAACTGTATGTGTGAGAAAAGCCTGGAAGGAAATACGTTATGAGTGGAATTGTGAGTGGTTTTCATTGCCTTTGTTCTTCCTTACTATATTTTCTAATTTTTCTATAATGATTTGTATACTTCATTTTACTAATTTTTTGCATTCTTTTTATGTCTAAAAACTCTATTAAAAGAGGGGGTTTATTTTTGATTCGTGAGTAATAGATTAGAATAGCTGCCTTGTTGTTTTGCAGAGACCCTATTCTTAGACCGAAGAGTTGTGTTCTGGGTTTTGTGAATCCTACCCTGGTGTAAGTATAGACTGAAGACTTGGGTGTGTCCCAGAAAACCTTAGACTGATGCTACAGGCTCAGTGGTTCCAGGGACTGAACCTTCTTGGCCTTCAGGTACTTGCTGATTTTCCATGAACAAAATAAGAAATTGTGGTCCAGATCTCTAGCTCGTTCTGACAGACACTGCTGGGGCAGCTCTGAAATGGAACATGAAAGCCATCCTTGTCCCCCTAGTCCCTCCAGTCAGTGCCCAGAATCACTTATCCTGTGAACTGTAGATCTGGAAAGCGAAAGAAAGAAAGTGAAAGTCGCTCAGTGGTGTCTGACTCTTTATGACTCCATGAGCCTGCCAGGCTCCTCTGTCCATGGAATTCTCCAGGCCAGAATACTGAGTGGGTGCCGTTCCCTTCTCCAGGGGATCTTCTCAACCCAGGGATCGAACCCAGGTCTCCCGCATTGCGGGCAGATTCTTTACTGTTTGAGCCATCAAGGAAGCCCCTGTAGATCTGGGGATTCTGTTAATTAAATAACCTAAGACAGTTACTCTTGAGGTAGCCACACAGGAGCACTGCCTTTCCTGGGTACCCTGTCCAAAAACCAGTTACCTAGAGTCTGATTTCCAGTTTGAGATGACTGATTTCTGATTCCTCCTGCTTGCTACCTGTTTGCTGGTGGTTCTGCCCAATGTTGGGTAGTGGTGATGGCAGCTTCTCTCAGTCTACAGGCAAATCATTCTTTGGAGTCAACTCCTTGTCCCCAACGTAGGCCCTGCCAACCACAGGTTAAAGTTTTTGCAGTGTACATTTTTGCTTATACATAAAATAATGTGCAGATTTTTAACACATGCCACCTCAGGGCTTAAGATGCCCAGTTTTATTCCTTAGAGAAGAGAGCATTTGGGCACACAGATTTCCTTGTCCATACAAGATAGCTTTGAGAACATGCTTACTTTCTGCAGGGGAACTTCACAGTATATGAAGCTTCACAGCTTCACAGTGTCTGAAGTGAAGATACTGTAAAAAGTACTGCTTCGAGTCCCAGTGTTTCTATTGTACTTGACCCAGTGAACTGTGCTCAAAGGACTTCTAGGGATACTGCTGGGAAACTTTCAGAAATGCTGATGACATTACTGTTGCTGTGGAAGGAGAGGGATGCAAAATCAGTACTATCAACATCCTAATGGCTACATCGGACACCTCTCAGAGCAGCTGGTGGGTGGGGTTTGCCTCTGATCCCATCTCTGTGTCTGGTCCCACTTTGGTGGCAATAGGTCCTGCAGTTATGCTCTGGATCTGCAGGTGTCGCTGTAGGCAAAACAGTAATAATGGCACTTGCTGGTGCTAGAGTGCTGACAAAGATGTCCGAAAGGCTGTGCTACCTCTGGCTTTTGCCTTTATAAAATCATGAACAGAATTTTTTAAAAAGAAGAAAAAGGAAAGAAAGCATTATTGGCTCTTCCACAATACAACCTTGAACTGCGCAGATTCATCTATACATGGATTTTTTTCAGTAGCAAATACTACAGTACTATAGAATTCCTGAGTCCCTCCTGAGCTACCCATCTTCCTGCACAGGGAAGCAGACAGAAGAGCCTCGTGAAGGGGTGGTGTCATGGAACTGCTTGATGCGTTGACCTGTGTGGTAAAGTCCTGATAGAAAAAGGGTGTGTTAGAAAGCTGCTCAGTGCTTCTCTTATTTTGGGTGGCATGGCCTTTGTGTTCAGTTATTCCACTTTCAGATTCCAGATTTCCAGTAGTATACCCAGCAGATGTTTCATCTTCATCGCGCTGGTGCATTTGCCCATGCACAGCACGCTCTTCAGTGCTTCTGTCCCCTCAGTAAGGTCTTCCAGCCTTCTGTCCTGCCGCCTGCCACAGGTAACTGCGTCTCCTTTGAGTGTGTGTTTCCTCTTACCATTTGTTTATGACTAGTTCTCACATCTTTCAGCGTTGGGCAGAGACTTACTCAGCCTGTCTCTGGTCCTAGCTCCATGTTAGGTGAGTGTCTGATGCATGCTGAGTTCATTCCTTTGTGCCTCTCCTTTGGTTCTACTCACCCACATCCTGTGACATCTCTGCCTTAGAGGTGCAGAGGGCATCTCTGCATGGGCTGTCACAAGAGCAAAAAGGCAGAAGTTTTCTGCCGGGGCATCCTCCTTGCGTGCAGTCACGCTGCCTGAGAGCTGGCTTTCTGGGCTTGTCTCTAAACAGGGTCCTTCCTTTGTTGGTCCCTGCTTTTTCAGGTGCCCATTGCAGGAGGCCCTTTGATAGAGTCACGTGGACATACCGGAATGCCACCCCAAGTACCCACCCTGTCGGCTTATGGTGAAGATTGACTGAGGTCAGTGTGTAAGACCTGATGAGCAGGAGTCCTGCACATAGTGAGCCCTCAAGTAGGTACTGTTCTCCGTATTGCTTTTCTTTCCTTAAACAAGAACAGACTGTTTTTTTTCTTCATTATAATCAGTGTAGGCTATTTGGATAACAAAGATAAGGGTATAAAGACAAGAACACATCCTACCATTTCCCCTTAATTTTATGGGATATTTCTGCAGTTTTTTCCTATGCATGTAAACGTGCATGCATGTGTTTGAACACACGCACACACACACGCACACACAGTATGCTTATAATATAGTTCTCTTACACTTGGCTTCTGTTTTGCTGAACATTGTATGCTGAGCATTTCCTGCATCCCTTTTGCTGATTTTGATTTCATGTTGTGTGTGCTGTTGAGTGTCGTGTGTCCAAGAGGTTCTTTTGCTCAGATGAAGGTGTTGGCTGTAAACATGCATTTTGAAAATAGTAAGTGGAAAGCCAGAGGTCCAGGGATGTCTGCCTGCTTTCCCCATAGACGCAGCTCTCAGACCTCACTGGGGCTGTGCTGGGCCCGCCTGCCTCAGGGTCTGTTTTCAGTCTCATCCAGTAGAGAAGCTGCTGTCCCACCCAGCGATTCACCCTGAAACTGCCCCTTCTCTAAGGAACCTCAGGTGTAAGAGGCCTCAAGGATTTGATTTAAATTACAAGTCAAGAAACATGATATAGGTTGTTTGCTAGAAGTATTTTTTTTCCTCTAGAAACATTATATTCCTGTTTTCATTTTGGGATTCATTTCTAGCTTCTAGGCTTCATTTAGAAGAGGTTAGCCTGTATATCTTACAGCAGTGACTTAAGTTTATTGGATACTGAAGCCGCATCATAAAAATGACCTGGTGTCCTAGCCTGTGAGAGTGAACATGAGTGTGTGGGGAAAGAGGGGGCCAGTGAGACTCCCCCAGGGAGCCCCCCCCACCCCGGGAATGTGTACTTCAAGACGCCAGAGCCTGACATTCTTCCTTTCCACCGATGAGGAATGGAGATAGCAGTGTGAAGTGCTTTGCTTGAAACCATAGTTAGAAGGGAGGGCCAGAGTCAAGGGGAATTGAAGCAGTACTCAGTGTTCTCTGGGGCCCAGATGTTCTCTTTGTTGTGTTAAGAAAAAAAAGAAAACAGCTATTACCAGAACTGTCTGAGAGATACTTTTCAAAAGTAACACAGTCGGTTTCTATTTGAGTGTTTTTTGGTAGCATTGAAGAAGTATAGAGAAACCTATATGCAGGTCAGGAAGCAGCAGTTAGAACTGGACATGGAACAACAGACTGGTTCCAAATAGGAAAAGAAGTACGTCAAGGCTGTATATTGTCACCCTGCTTATTGAACTTCTATGCAGAGTACATCATGAGAAACGCTGGGCTGGAAGAAGCACAAGCTGGAATTAAGATTGCTGGGAGAAATATCAATAATCTCAGATATGCAGATGACACCACCCTTATGGCAGAAAGTGAAGAGGAACTAAAGAGCCTCTTGATGAAAGTGAAAGAGGAGAGTGAAAAAGTTGGCTTAAAGCTCAACATTCGGAAAACGAAGATCATGACATCTGGTCCCATCACTTCGTGGGAAGTAGATGTGGAAACAGTGGAAACGGTGTCGGACTTTATTTTTCTGGGCTCCAGAATCACTGTAGATGGTGATTGCAGCCATGAAATTAAAAGACGCTTACTCTTTGGAAGGAAAGTTATGACCAACCTACACAGCATATTGAAAAGCAGAGACGTTACTTTGCCAACAAAGGTCCGTCCAGTCAAGGCTATGGTTTTCCCAGTGGTCATGTATGGA
>NW_011495058.1:4606389-4622020 GCF_000754665.1 Bison bison bison
GGAAAGGACCCTGATGACAGGAGGGATTGGGGGCAGGAGGAGAAGGGGACGACAGAGGATGAGATGGCTGGATGGCATCACTGACTCGATGGACATGAGTTTGGGTAAACTCTGGGAGTTGGTGATGGACAGGGAGGCCTGGCGTCCTGCGATTCATGGAGTCCCTAAGAGTCAGACACGATTGAGCGACTGAACTGAACTGACTGAAAGAAGTATAGCTTTTTATGCTTGCTTTTTTTTTTTCTGTTGAAAAAAAGTATATGCACCTTGTGAAAAATGTATTAAGTTGACTTTAAGTACAAAGGGGAGAAGACAGAAGAATGTCATGGATCTGGGTGTACTCATTGCCAACCTGGCACCCAGCTATTTCTCCCCCTCCTGTGTTATTTAGAAGTAAGTTTTATCTCATCGTTTCATCTGTAAATGTTTTCAACCAGCGTTTAAACTTCCAGTTTTTCATAGTGTCATAATGTTTAAAAAAAGTTTAAATCTATAAATTAAAGGCTCCAACCACGTATTGCTTATAGTTGACCCTCTGCTTTTCTATTCTCAAAATTTATTTGTTTAAAAAATCAGGTTGTTGATATGCTGAGTTTCCCACTCCCTGATTATTATGTAGTAGAGTAAATGGTAGGCTGCAGTCCATGGGGTCGCACAGAGTCAGACACGATTGAGCGATTTCACTTTCACTTTTCATTTTCATGCAATGGAGAAGGAAATGGCAACCCACTCCGGTGTTCTTGCCTGGAGAATCCCAGGGACGGGGGTCACATAGAGTCGAACATGACTGAAGTGACTTAGCAGCAGCAGCAGAGTAAATTAGCAGTTGGATTTAGGGTGAACACTTTTGAAAGTTATGTGAGTGTGTACTGAAAATGAGTTCTCCCTAAAGGCAGCCATTGTCCATACTTTTGTAAAAACCTTTTGAATTTATTTATTTTTAATTGGAGGATAATTAAATAATTAAATAACCAATGTTGTTGGTTTCTGTCATACATCAACATGAACCAGTCATAAGTATACCCCTCCCTCCTGCCTCGCAGCCCCTCTAGGTTGTCACAGAGCATCGGGTTGGGGTCCCTGCATCATACAGCAAATGCCCACTGGCTGTCTGCTTCACATATGGACATCTTTATGTTTCAGTGCTACTGTCTCAATTTGTCCAGTCTCCTTCCCCCGCTGTGTCCACAAGTCTCTTCCCTATGTCTGTGTCTCTACTGCTGTACAAATAGGTTCATCAGTACTGTCTTTCTAGATTCCATATGTATACATTTATATACGATATTTGTTTTCTCTTTCTGACTTACTTCCTTTTGTATTACAGACTCTAGGTTCATCCATCTCACTAGATGTAAAATTTTTCTGTCTTATAAACTTTTATTTTTCATATTGATTTATATATGATATACTGTGTGGACTTTTAGTTACATCCCTGAGCAGCTGACAGGCCGCTGACAAGGACTGAGTCTTCCTGTTGCCAGGTGCCCTTTTTCCTGATATGCATGGTCACTGTCTTCACAACTACAGGACTTTTAAGATGCTGATTGCTGGACCCACCCCTCGAGATCGAATTTGACCGGCCTGGCTGCCACTGTGTGTCAGAGTTTTCGGAAGCATTCTGGGCGAATCTGCCTGTAGCTAAGGGTCAGACTTGACTGCAGCCGTTCAGCTGTGGCACAGTATTCTCCTGCGTGGCATGGTGTCATTGTTTAGTGAGTCTCCGCAGGGAGTGTAATTAGGCTGTTTCCAGTCTCCCACCGTCACAAATGATGCTGCAGCGAGTGTCCTGTACCTGCACATGTTTCTTGGAACATGTGTATGAATATCTGTTGGATGAATTCCCAGAACAGGAATTACTGGGTCAGAGGGTATGAAGTGTGTAATTTTGATGGATGTTGCTAGAGTGGTCTCACAGAGGTTGTAACAGTTTGTTCTCTCTCTCCCGGAATGTCTGATGGTGGGTACCTGACCCAACCCCAGGTGCCAGCCAGCAGCCCTAACACATTTCTTGACTGCTCTTACCTTTGCTCCATTGGTTTTACTTAAAATGTGTTTTTTCCTTTTCTGTTCCATTTATTCATAAACACTAAACCATTTGTTCTATTTGTTTGTTAGTACCTAGCTGTTTTATTTACAATGGCTTTATTGTGACACATTTTAATACTTGGTTTAATCCCTTGTCAACAGACTTTTCTGGAAAATTTTTCCATGTGAAAAATTCTGTTGAAATTTTTATTGGTAATACATTAGATATGTAATTGTAATTAGAGAGAAATGACGGCTTTACCTTATTGAGTCTTTCTGTCTAAGAGCTAGGTACATTTTGTTTATTCATGTCTTGTTTTATATTCTTCTGTAGAATTTTAATGTTTTTACTCAATAAGTCCTGTGCACCGATACTGAATTCTCTCACTGTTTTGTAATGGTGTCTCAGTTGATTTTCTTGGATTTTCTAGGAATATAAACTCTTTAGTTTTATTATAGTGTTTTAGTGACAACTGTGTTTAGTAATACATTATATATATTTTTAATATTTTTGTAAATTCATTTTTTTTCTCTCCCTTAAAATTTGTTGCTCTGAGCCCCCTGGAAGGGTGAAGCTGACATTTGCTTGAAGGGACGGGGTAGGGGATGGCTAGTTCTGAGGGTGACAGGTTAGGCTTCGGCTGCAGTCATGTGCGTGATGTCCGTGAGTGATGTCGGTAAAATCTGAGGACGCTAGTGATCTCGGGTCTGGAACTCAGAGGGTGGGATGTAGGCGGGACTGGAGTGGGAGTTTGAAAAGCATCAGTATATGAATGGGTCTGAAGCCACTAACTGGATGAGATCACAGACTGGATGAGGCGGTGAGTGTAGATGGAGAAGAGGTCCAAGGATTGAGAGCTGGGGCACTGTACACGAGGTGAGGGGGCGTCTGCCTTGGGGTCAGGAGAGTGGGGTGTGTGATTAGGGGCAGAGCAGGGCAACCACGAGTACCCTGCCACGAGGGTGGGAGGCCAGTGGTGACACGTGTGCAACATTCGCTGCTGCTCCACCCTGTGCTTGCTCTCTGCTGCATCTTGCGCATCCTTGGCCTGCTTTTGTCAGTCGTCACTCCTTTCCTTCAGGACATACTCCTGACCTCTCCCCTGGTCTCTGTTTCTGTGGTTGGCTCTCCTTGTGGCAAGCACTTCTCTGGCCTCTGGCTCAGACCCTTGTCTCTGGCCCCTGGTGGCGGCTCCCGTGTGTGTCCCCATGTAAACTGCCTTTTTTATATCTTTAGCCCCCTGTGTTAGTTTTCTCACCAGGGAAACCAGGAGAAGGGCAGCTGGCAGAAAGTGATGGAGGGACAGAGCCCAGCTTTTCTGTTACTGTGTGCACCTTGGCTCTATTTATCCTGTCCATCATGTGTCCAGTGCCTGCGATGTCCCTGGCACATAGCTGGCACTTAGTAACCAGCCTAGTGAATGAGTGATTCATATTAAAAGTCATATTCAAAAGTGATAAACTTTTGAATTTTAACCTATCTAAATCCATTACCGAGTAACATTCAGGTTTTCTTGAATTTTCATAGAGTTATGAAAATTTTCATAGAGCTTTCACATCTATGTTCTGTTCATCCCTGTCTTTTATGGCAACTCAGCGTTCTGTAAACTCCTGGTTGAGTCCTGTGTGACCACAGAGCCCTGAGTCCCTGTCTCTGTACGGAGAGGCCAGGCACTTAGCTTTCCTGCTGGTGAAGAACCCTTGAGGGACAGGCCTGGGACTGGTGGGAGTCCAGAGCCCTAGTCTGAGCGGGCCTTGGGCTCTGTAGGCTATACTGCAAGGAGGCTGAAGCAGGCCCTAGTTTTTAGTCTCTTTCTCTTAAGCCAGGGAATCCGTCCTCCTGTGGGTAAGAGAAATCCTTCTGGGAAGGCCACCAGGTACGACAGGTGGGGGCTCAGCAGTTGGCGACATAGGGCTCTACCTCCAGGTTCGCTTGGAGAAGCCCTGGAATAGGTCGTCTCGGATGACTCCGCTTTGAATCCTGTGTGCCTAGTTGGTTGTGAGCTTGGATTCTGAGTTTCTCTTGAGGGTCAAGTGCATGTCCCGGTCTCAATGATGCGGTGGAATGCGGTCAGTTGTTTCTTAGCTAAACAAGGGCCAGCATGTGCTTTTGCATATAATTCTCAAGGTCTATTTATTTTGTGGTCTTTAAAAAAAAACTTTCTGTTTTAGATGATTAAGACCTGCCAAAAAAAGAAAAGTTGAAAAAACCATGCAAAGAATCCTGTGGATCCCTCTGTCAGCATGCCAGATGTTTGTACCTCCTGTGACCAGGGGCTGCTGTGAGCACATCTGAAGACCTTGTTCCGTTTTCACCCACTGTTCCATTAGGGTCCTTTCTGCCTGGCCAGCATTGCGTTTGTCGTCGTCACTGCATTAGGGGCATGTCTCCTCAGTCTCCGCTCTCTGGCACAGTTTCTTAGTCTTCTCTCTCATGACCTTGACACTGTTTGCTTGGTAGAGTGTTTCTCAGTGTGGTTTTTGTCTAATGTTTTGTTTTGACCAGCTAAGGTGGTGTCAGTGACTCCTTTTTTTCTGTGCTAAAGAGTTACTATTTTCCCCTTTGTAATTAATAAGTGTCTTGTGCAAGAGATACTTTGAGACTCTGTAAATATCTTTGTTTCTTCTCATACATTGCCCACTAATTTTAGCAACCATTGATTATTCTCTCCTGAAACAGTTACCGCTGTGGTGTCTGCCAAATTGCGATTTCCCGTTTATATCCTCCTTTCCACATTTATTAGTTGGGATTATATTGTTAGGAATGGCTTTTCTTCCTCCTCCACTCACTCTCATTCATGCACTTGTTTCTGTGTGTTGGAGTGCCTTACGATGTTGACTCTGTAGTTATGACCCCCATGTCTTGTGTTGTTGCTCAGGAAGCCCGTCAGATGGACTTATCCTTTTGACATCTTCACATCATTTTCTGAGCACTTCTCATGCTTGTGCCACAAGATGTTCCATGTCATCCTATTGTGAAGTTGGCTTTTTCTCCAAGAGGCCTTGGGGTTTGTTTTTTGCATTTTTGTTTTTTTTTTTTGCCGTGCTACATGTGGGAACTTAGTTCCTCAACCAGGAGTTGAACCGCTCTCCTTACTTTAGAACGTGGAGTCTTAACCACTGGACCCCCAAGGAAGTCCTGGGCCTCGGGTTTAATTGGAGAATGGTCTGAAATTGAGGATCTGGGCACCAGGTGTATTGTCACTGCTTGTGTCCTGGCTACTAGGCCTGGGTTATGCCCGTTTCCCGGTTTCTTTACCTCTGAAACTATCCTGCCCAACTTTTCACTTCCAGTGTTCTTCTCTGTGCCCCCTTAAAAAAAAACTCATGGTATGGATTAAGGGTGTGCATCTTGGGAGTCAGAAACCCTGCATTCAGATGCCAGCTCAGACCTTGTTAAGCTGTCTGGCCTTCGGGCCTTAGTTTTTCCATATGTCAGGTAGGGGTGATGATTCTCAGCTTAAAGGGTTGTTGTGAGGGTGAAGAGAGACAGTAAAATGAGAGTGTTAGTTCAAGCGGAGGGCTCACTTGGATTCTTTCATCCAGCAAGTGTTTCTGGAATGAATACACATATAGGTTTGTCTCAGGATCTGGGGCACGTGGCGTGCAGCAGCACCAGGCCCGGTGGGCCCTCTGGCTGGCTGGTGCAGGGGCAGCGCCTTGGACGCCTCCGCCTTCCCGAGCTGCTCTGAGCTGGAGGGAGGCGGGGGGAGGAGTGGGCGCTTGGCTGTCCCCAGCTAAATGAGCAGTCCCGGTTCTGTCAGTGCGTTCTGCTTCCGGCAGCGAGCCCCACGCTGGGCTGTGGGTGGCATTGTCATGTGTGGAGTTGGAAGGAACTACTCCCCTCCTCTGGCATAACCTTTCTGCCTTCCTTGGCCAGTTCTTCCGTGGGGTGGGGTGGAGTGGGGTCGAGTGTGACTCGCGCTAAGTGCGGCATGGGGGCCGATGAGGGGGACGGAGTCAGTGCTCTTCACGTTTCCATGAGCCCTCAGGTACTTAGACAGAATATTTTCTGCGGGGCAAATCAGTAGGAAGTGCTGTTCCCCCGGCCCCTGCAAAGCCCTGTGCCTCGGGCAGCCACTCCACCCCCGCCAGCGTCCCTGGGCAGGCAGGCTCGCTCCCTGGGAGCTTTCTGTTCTGCTGCTGCCAGAGTGTCACAGTAAGTGGGTAGGTAGGACTAGCTGTGACCTAAAAACACTTAAGCATTTTCTGGGCGTCCCTGGGGAAAGCTGAATAAAGTAGGAGGAATGTCATTTCAAATGCTCATGTTCTCCCAGGAGAACAAACTTCCAAGTCTTTCCTGGCCTCTTGTTTCTGAAGGCAGTGCTGCTGACTCTGCGACCCTGGTGCCCACAGGCTGGCCCTGTGACCCTGGTACCTATGGGGTGACCCCATGACCCCAGCACCTGCATGTGGACTCCATGACGCTTGTGCCCACATGCTTGGCAGAACGGGTGCTGCACAAAGCGATGTCATGACGACTGGTTTCTTAACTTGCTTTGTGGGACCGCCCACCCCAGCCCACTCTGTTGGGTCCTGAATAAGAGAACAGAAAGAAATCTGTTCTCCATCCCAAGAAAAACAAGTCCCCAACTCTCCGAAGAGCAAAACACAAAGGGAGTACCTCCCAGAGCTCAGGGTCGGGAAGGAGGGGGATGGTTGCCACACAGCAAGGGTCCGTGGAGCTGGGTGTGGTCCCTGTCCTCCGGCAGGTTGGCAGTGCCCTCTTTCAGAGTAGATCTCACTTTAACAGCAGTGTTCAGGTTTCTGCCAAGGACACTGGGGAGAGCCCTGCTGAGGGTGGCCCAGGGGCTGGAGCCTCACCTGCCCTGGTTGGCAGTTTCCATTGGCTGCAGGGTAGAGGCTGTGCCCCTGGGTCCAGTGGTCATTTCTTTACAGCTGCCTCCTTGTGCTCATCTCTTTCCCACTTTGTGGTCTTGTGGCCGAGGACCTTTGATTTTGCTACTGCAGTGTCTACTTAGATCTGCCTCCCGTTATCTCTCTAGCCCTGATGCTCATGCTTAGTTGCTCAGTCGTGTCTGACTTTGTGACCCCATGGATTGTAGCTGGCCAGGCTCCTCTGTCCATGGGATTCTCTAGGCAAAAATACTGGAGTGGGTTGCCATGATGTCCTCCAGGAGATCTTCCCAGTCCAGGGATTGAACCCTGATTGCCAGCATTGTAGGCAGATTCTTTACTGTCTGAGCCACCAGGGAAGCCCCCCGTCTAGCACTAGAACTTCCTTTTTCCTTAAAACTATTTTTTGCTGATGTTTTGAAAAATGCTATATGCAGATATTTAAAGGGATTGTAGCAGCAGAAAGGGGAGCCATGGAACTTCAGTCCTCCTCTCATCATGACCCCGCCTCCTGTTCTTTCCGCAGAGAGGTGTCTCTCCCCCTACCCCAACTCCGCGCATGAGCCAGTCACCACGGGGGAAGTCTGTGAGGATCCGTAGATGTTTATTTATGCCTCACCTCTACTTTTTAGAAAACAGACTATTTTTTAGAGGAGTTTTAGGTTCACAGCAGAGTGAGCAGAGTACAGAGTTCCCACGCACGCCTGCTCCCACAGGCACAGCCTCCCCCACGTCACCACCCTGTCTTTCAGATTGAATTTTTGCAGGGATGATAGCATGCTGTGTACATTGCTCTTCCCTTGCTTCTTTCACACAGCGACTCTTAAAAATGTGTCCTCGCCGGCCTCATCGATGCCGTGTGTTCTTTGGAGCGGCCGCCTGGCGTGTTCCGCTGTGTAAACTGTGCTCGGTGACTCTGTCTGCTCTGTTGGCCGTGTTTCTTGTGGAATTAGAGAACGGTGACCAGACTGTTAGATTCTGAAAGTTCTCAGAATGTCTTCAGAAGTAATACATATTCATTGAGGAAAATGAGACAGCTCAAAAGCCTAGGAGTAGGGGTTGTCCGTTTTCATAAGGTTTTTGGTCCACAGAATAAAAAAAGACAGATTTGGGCGTCTGCAGAGGTATTTGTTTCTGTGACTGGTGTGTTCTTGAGATGTCCGTGTGTCATTGGCCTGAGCCATGCCACTGTCACCTGGAGGTTGGTCTGGAATAGAGAAACACGTGTTGTAACCCAGCATTTAGTCCATGGGGCCTTTTCCTTTCTAGATGCCCTGCCCCTTGGGGGACTGTTACAGAAGCACTGAGTTCTCATTTATTTCATCCAGAAAATATGATCCTTTGAAATTTTTCATTTATTTTTCCTTACACAGATAACTGAAGAGTACACTCAGAAACAGATAAATCTCAGGCCCCATTTGACCACCCCGATTGCAGTGTGCTCCCAGAGACAACTACTTTCCTGGAGTTCACCTTTTGTGTTTCCTTTTTTTGAAATTTCAGTGATCACCAGTTTCTCAGCTGGCCGATGGATTTTCTAGAGTCCAGTATCCCTCCCATCGCTTGGAAGGGTGATTGTGTCTGTTGTGGGGTCCTGGTATCCTGTTCCCTCTGGGGCTCACAGCAACATTTCTTTCCCTGTAGAATTTGGTGGCCCCCATCCTGGGAAGCTGGCTTGTCTCAGGGCTTGGTGATTCCTGATTTTGTGTTCCTTTTTGTGCTCCAGACTCCAGTTACCCTGTCTGTGAAGTCTGTCATTGATTCACAGCTGGTCTCTAGCAGTGTTTAGCAGGGCACGGGTGGCCTTGGCTGTACTGTGTCCGTCTCTGTTCTGCAGGAATGGAGCACCACTTCCTACGTGTCCCCAGACATGTCCCCACACTCTCTGGGTTTGGTGCCACTTGGTTCATATTTTGCGTGTACTGGGAAGAGGGCAGGAGGTGAACCTGTAGTCCTTCTGTTGTCCTGCCCTCAGCACACTGGCCCTTCTTATTTGAGCAAGACCACAGCTGGGTCTGTCTCAGCATCTTTGACCCCTCCACGCAGACTGGGGCTTGAAGCCTCCTACTCGGTTCATTGCCTTTCTCCATTCCCTTTAGTCTCATGCACACTCAGGCAGGTGTGTAAGATAATTCCCCGAAACTGGTGGCCTCCTCTCTCCCTCCCCACCTAAGGCTTCTGGTCACTTAGCCTAGCTCGTTGACACCCATTTTCTCTCCATTGCTTTTGTCCTGCAAACCTCACACTCTGCACCGTTTTACTTCAGACTTCTCCCCAGGGAGCCGTCTCCCGCTCTCCCTGCCTGCCTCCATCCCCAGCTCATTCCCTGCTCATCCCCTGATCCTACCAGAATGTCCCTCTTCTTGGGAGGACACTCCCCTCTATGCCCTGGCTCCTTTTCTGTCCTTCTCCCCCTCTGACCATGCCACTGGTTCTGGGTTCAGACTGCCTGAGGTTAGTCACGTATCCTTTTCTGCATCTCAGACTTGGTCTGTGTGCATAAGTACAACTTAGGCTTGAGGGGTACACCCCGAAGCTAATTATCCGAAGCAGGTTGTAAGTGAGAAACTGAAAGGTCATCTGCCTGAACTGCCCCCTCCACATGCCCAGGATGCCCTCCTGAGTTCTGGGGAGACATGGGCTCTCGAGCATCAGCACCAGCTGGCTCAGCAAGGTGCCCTCTCGGTACAGGGCTTGCCCCTGGCTCTGCTGAGGGGACAAGGCCACCCCTGCTGAGGGCCCCCTGGCCCCGTCATCTTCCCGCTGTCCCTAGACACTGGATCGCCTGGCTCCAGACTTGGAAGGCCCCTGGAATACTTGGTAAATTTACCACATCCTGCGTAGTCGTGGTTCTTGCAGGCCTGACGGTGGTCTGTTCCGCCACCAGCCGGAAACCTGGTTAGCTGTAAGTGATGAGGTTGAGCTGGAGCCCACCAGACACCCCAGGCCTGTGTCTTGTGTGTCTCACAGTTGAGGCTGCTGCCCCCGTGGAACTTTCACTTCGATCCACAGGCGGCTTCTGGCCAACTTGAATTCAGAATCTCCCAGGGAAGGGAGTTCGCAAAGATGGGGCCCTTAGGCAGAGTGACACACCACACGCATCTGTTATGGGTGCAGTTTTCAAGTATAGTCTGATGTATTTTTACAAGCGAGCATTGCCATGAATCATCACCCAGAACAAGATATTCCCAAGTGAGAAATAACCGGAAACTTGCCCATGTGCTCCCTCCACCCCCTCCCTTACAGTTGCGAGTGTGTCCGTGGTTTTGTTAGATCAGCCATGGACACTCCCCTGTGGAAGGCTGAGCTGTCTGCATTCTTAGCGCAAGTGTCTACGAGCCTGTCCCCACAGCTCCGCCAGCGGAGGGTGTGCTGAGCTTTTGAATTTTTTGTTCTTTGAAAGATGAGATACACTCATATTTTTAATGTTTATTTCTTTTATCATGTGTAAAGTTGTGCATAGTGACATGCAGCTAAGGCTAATTGTATATCTTTTTTTGAGAGTACTCCGTCTTTTGCTCATTTTTCTGTTAGGGTTTGTTATTTTTTTACTTTGACTTTCAAGAGCTTGTTCTCTATTTTGGAGAAATTAGGCTTTTATCTGTAATATAAATATTTTCCTCCAGTTTGTCTCTTGACTTTGTTTATGTTAGGTTTTGCTCCAAGCAAAAGCATTTTTTAATATTCATAATGTTTGTGTTATAAAATTAATCAATTTTGGGGGGAGAGTTCTGGAGTTTGAATTAGGAAGCTTTTCTTGTGCTCAGTTCGGGAAGGATTTCAGCCATTTTCCTCAAGTACATGTTTACGTTTTTTCTATAGTTCTGTGAAAATAACCCTTGTGTGGTCTCATTTTTTTTATATTTATAAAAGATCCATTTGCTCTCTCTGTATGTGTGAGATGTGGATCCAGTGTTACCATTTCCAAAATGTCTCTTCAGGTGTCCTTATGACATCTGTGGTACACTGCAGGGACCGAGTTTTGCAAGAGGACTCTGACAGGTCTGGGCCCCTGGGGGGAGCCTTTGGCTCAGCCTTGGCCCTCTCTGAGGCAGTGGTGGCACTGAGGGGCCACACATCGTCCGGGAGTGTCCTGTGGTCTGAAAGATCTCGTCAAGCAGTGCTCCTGCTGGGGAAAAGCTCCCTCACCTCCCTGTTCTAGAGAGTCTCTGAGGCACTGCTTAACACTTGCTCCCCAAAAGTGTCTGAGTGGATTCGACCTCTGAGCCTGGGTCAGGACGAGATGGCAGCAGAGCTGTGGACTGTGCCTGTGGACAAGTCACAGTTCCGTCCTGGGTAAATGAGGGGATTGTGCTGGATCATCTCTGAGGTCCCTTCAGCCCTCTGTCCTGGACGTGCACGGAGCAGTTGTCTTGCGTGGAGCCACAGCGTCCCCTGAGTGTGGCCTGAGCCCTGTGCACACTGTTCTTCGTGGGCACAGAGGCTGGCAGGTGGCTTTGTCTGTGGGGATAAGCTGTGTGGCTTGGTGAGGATGGTTTTGGGGATGATTCAAGCACATTATATTTATTATGCACTTTGTTTCTAATCTAATGCCGATGCTAATCTGATTGGAGGTACTGGTCCGTGGCCAGGAGGTTGGGGATCCCTACTTTAGATCCTGTTTTGCTTTTCTATAAGTTTACATCAAGAGGTGATTCTCCAAAGAGTTGCTAAGCATTCATTTATTTAAAAAGTGAAAACTCTGTTTCCTCCTTAGCTTCTTAACCTTGCCAGACTGTGCTCCCTTTTTATAAGAAATACTTTGTGTCTTTGCACTTTACTATCCTAGGTGAAGTTTACCAGTGCAGGTACTTAAGTCTACCAGTGCAAGTCACTTAAGTGCTGTGCTAGTCAAGCGTTTTCAAAGAGGTAACTAACTTTCAGGAGAGCCCAGAATCAAACAGATTCATACACAGTTGTATGCCTGGAAAATTCAGTGTGATGAGACAGGCAAAAGATTGTTAGGGTTTTTTTCTAAAATTAGGCTCTATTTCAGGCTCAGATTAGTTGTAAATAGGCTGCCTGAAGTTTAGAGAGAAGTGTGGGGGCTTGGGGGCAGAGGACAGTGTGTAGGCAGAGTCACCTGCTTCCTCCAGGCCCCCAGCGCTTCATGGCATCTCTCCCTTTGGTAGCTGTCAGCCAGGTAGGACTTTGCTGTTTTCATGCACATTTGAACAGGTGGAATGAGCTGCTTTCAGGTTTCTTTATTCCATGAGAAGTTAAGCTTATACACACACACACACATTTATATGTTTTTTAATATTTATTTATTTGGTGGCTTTGGGTCTTAGTTGCAGCACTCGGTGTCTTCATGGCGTCATGCGGGAGTCTCTTGTTGTGGCACATGGGCTGCAAAGCTCACAGTAGTTGCAGTGTGAGCTTAGTTGCTCTGAGGCATGTGGAATATTAATTCCCCAGTTAGCTCAGTCGCTCAGTCATGTCTGACTCCTTGCGACCCCAAGGACTGCAGCACGTCTGGCCTCCCTGTCCATCACCAACTCCCAGAGCCTACTCATACTCAAGTCCATTGAGTCGATGATGCCATCCAGCCATCTCATCCTCTTTTGTCCCCTTCTCCTCCCACCTTCAATCTTTCCCAGCATCAGGGTCTTTTCCAATGAGTTAGTTCTTTGCATTAGGTGGCCAAAGTATTGGAGTTTCAGATTCAGCATCAATTCTTCCAATGAATATTCAGGACTGATTTCCTTTAAGATGGAGTGGTTAGATCTCCTTGCAGTCCAAGGGACTCTTCAAGAGTCTTCTCCAACACCACAGTTCAAAAGCATCAATTCTTTGGCTTTCAATTTTGTTTGTAGTCCAACTCTCAACATCCATACATGACTATTGGAAAAACCATCGCTTTGACTAGATGGACCCAGCCTGGGGTCAAACCTGAGTTCTCTGCATTGCAAGGTGGATTCTTAACCACTGGACCACCAAGGAAGTCCCAAATTTATATTCTGATCAATTTTTTATACTTATTCTCATCCTGGAGACATGACTGTTAGAGGATTTTGGCATATGAATTGCATGTGTGTTGATTTATTTATATAGGTTATTACATAGTGAACATGTTAACAACACACTGAAGGGTTGCATTTGTTCAGTACCTGTGACTAAAACCCTGGAAATTAGTTTCTGTTGAAATCTTAGGGCAATTTGTGAAATGTCATTAGTAAGCAAGATGTATCCAGTTCTTTTACTGTTACCTGAAATATTCTCAAGGATCTAGAGGTAACACACATTTCTCTTTGTCTTTCCTTCTCTCCCAGGGAGTGTGTGTCTGGCTTTATTTTTACAGTGCTACAGATAGTCTCCTAGGGAGGCCACCTGTTCTTGGACATCTGCTGCACAGCTGACTGGTCTGAGCACTGATGTTGTTTGCTGTAGAAGTTGTCCTGTCATCACCTGTTCATCGCAAGTGTGGACAGCTTCCATGTGGTCACAAGTTTGGGCCAGCTGCTGAGGAGGGTGGCAGTGTCCCCAGGGACTGCTGTGTCTCACCTGTCTGGGCTTGGCTCACAGGCTTCCCTTTTCCTCAGTTTCCTCAGTTTTGGCCACTGGGGCTGAAGGCATGGCAGCACTCCATTCATAGGATGGCCCAGCCTGCGCTCAACAGCTGTGGGTGTGGGGCCCTGACCCTCAGCAATGGGGGTGGGCTGTCTTCTGCCCTTCCACTCTCTCAAATGTGGGAATCCATCAGTCCAGTGGTAGGAAACTGATTATTTGAAGTTTCTTCTTCGCAGGCCACCCTGATGTTAGAGGAAGTGTCTCTCTGTGGTCCTGCCCTTCTACCCTCTCACCCCACCTGTGTGTTGTGTCTCTGTGGCCCATGCCAGGCCCTGCCGTTGCAGCCGGAGGGACAGGAGGTGCTTGCAGGCTCATGGTGTGGGGATGGCAGCAGACAGCTGTGGTCCAGTGTGATGAGTGTCAGGAAGAGGTCAGACAACCCGCTTAGACATCTGAAATGCTTCCTGGAGAAGGTGTGCTAGACAGGGCCCCAGGAGCTAGGAGTGGGGGCTTCCTGGTATTCCAGCCCATGTCGTGGCAGGAGGCAGGCAGGTGAGGGCCCTGCGTGTGCTCAGGAACTCGTAAGATGGGCAGGGTTGTGGCCAGGCTAGTCTTTGGGTCTGCTGTCTAGGGCCACCTCGCATTGGTGGGTGTGGAAATGAGCCATCATGCAGTTCAGATAGGCTTTAACAGAGACTTTGGATTTTTTCAAGAAAGCCAAAATCTCTTACTGCCAATTTTGTGAAAAGCATAACAGTCACTTTTTCACGTGGAGTGTCTTGTGGTATTTGTGATGGAAAAACGCAAACAAACATGTTGGGCAACTCAGTATGTTATCAAGTAAACTCCCATTAAATTAAAAAAAAAAATTTGTGTTAAAAACAGATATATCATCGCATTGTTCATGGCTTCCTTTCCTTCTCTCATTAAATTCAGTTACAGAAAGTTGTCCTGGAGAATTATATACAGGTTTCATGTATTCTGAGTCCAATTAATATCCAGATATTTAATGTTTGTATTGCATTTAGGAGTGGCATTCTCTTTGCCACTCTGTGTTACAGCTTGTGGCAGTTAGGAAAGCAGTTCCTCTGCAATGGAAGTACAGAGTCTTAACTGCTGGACTGCCAGGAAAGTCCCTGGAGTGTAAGTTTTATCATTTTTTTGTTAAATTTATTTCTAAGCATTTTATTCTTTTTGGTGCTGTCGTGAGTGGAATTATCTTAATTTCTTTTTCATACTGTTCACTTACTGTTATGAAATGCAGTTGATTTTTTCATATTGATTTTTTTATCCCACAGCTTTGCTTAACTCATAATTTTTACTGAATTCTTAAGGATCTATCTATTATCTGTCTGTCTACAAGATCATGTCCTCAGCAGATAGAGATATTTTCACTTCTTCCTTCCCTTTAGGGTGCATTTTATTTATTTTCTTGCCCAATTGCCCTGGCTAGCACCTTCAGTATTACATTGACTAGAGTGGTAAGAGTGGACATCCTTTCTTGTTCCTAGACATGGGGAAAAGCAGTCAGACTTTTACCATTAAATGTGATGTGAACTGTGGACCTTAGTCTTCCTTTACTCTTATGTTTTAGTTGAGAACACCTGCTAGTAACTTCCTGAGAAAGTGTCCATGAGAGAATGTTTTTGAGATGTCACCAGGCTTCCTAATTTTCCTGGGATTAAGGGGTTCTTGGGATAAAGGGGCTTTTGTTTTGTGGGCAGACAATTGCCCATGACTGAGTGGGTTCCCAGGATGTGAGAATCCAGTGCTGAAGCCAAGAAGGTCCTGAGCAAACTGGGGCAAGCTGGTCACTCTCCCAAATGCCTGAACATGTCTGTGTTGCCTTTATACTGGGTTGGTGGTCCGGCTCTGTGCTGAGTGTTAGGCTGGCAGTGTGCCCTGCATTCCCTTGTTTTCTTCTGGCCCACAGTGCACTCCTGAGAGTCAGAGGGCATTCTGATTCTTGCTCTTCCTGAGCTTACTCTTCCCTGTGTTCCTGCTGTTCCAAAAGTGTGTTCTGCTTCTCTGGGTTTGGCTCTCGTTCAGCTCAGTGTGCTTTGCACCTGGTGGGCCTGTCAGACTGTGGATTGATATTCTTCATCTCTACAAAATGTCTTTAAATTCTTTCTGGTTATCTTCTCCCCTTTATTTTCTTTATTCTTCATCTAATTTTTCTGGTATTAGGAAATTGGATCTCTTGTTCCAATACTCTTTTTTTTTTTTTTTTTGGGGATAG
>NW_011495058.1:4622120-4629228 GCF_000754665.1 Bison bison bison
TTATAGGCATACCTTGGAGATATTGCAGGTTTGGTTCCAAACCACTGCAATAATGCAAATGTCAAAGTGATATGAATATTTTTGTTTCCTAGTACATATAAAAGTTGTTTATACTATAAGCCTATTAGGTGTACAGTAGCATTATAATTCAAAAACTAATATACACACCTTAATTTAAATTTTTTTTTTTTTTTGCTAAAAAAATGCTAACCCTTACCTGGTAGTGAACGCAAGGTTGTCGTAAAGCTTCAATTTGTTTTTTTTAAAAAAAGAAAGCAGTATCTGCAGAACGCAGTCAAAATGTGATAGTGCCTGTGTACTCTGTCTCTGACTTTTTTTCTGGGAAACTCATGCACGATGTCCTCATCTGCATCCTCCAGTCCTTTTGTATTGAGTTAGTTTTTACTTTGCTGTCATTATTCATTTCCAGAAGCTCTTTCTTTGTTTTCTGAAAGAGGTTGTTGCTGTCCTTTAACATAATATTCTGTTTTTCAAGGCTGCAGTATCCTCTCACTCTTGTGAGAGGACGGACACGTATGTGAAGATGGAGTCGGGTGTGTGTGTGTGTCTAGCTATTTTCAGTTCCCTGTGGAGTAAACCTTGAGATTTTGGAGAGTAGGTAGGGGTGGTTGCTCGTTTCGTGGAACAGGGAAGGGGTTGATTTTTCCTAGACAGATTCTTTATCCTGTCCTTAGTAATTAGCCCACTTCTCTACTTCGTAAAGTAACTGTGTCCCCACCTCAAGAGCCTTTGGGGGTTCTGTGGTCACAAGGAGTGTGCGTTTGGTTTCAGGTATGAGGTGACTGTGGAGACCTGTGAGTGGAAGTGGTTAGCTGACAGGAGCGTGTCAGTCTGAAGTTTAGGGAGGGGAGCAAAAGTTGGAGCCACTCATCATCTTAGACGTGATGGTTGTAATCATGGGAATCAAGTTTTATCTCTGAAAGGAGTGAGAAGGGCTGTGGCCAGTGAGAGATTGGGGAAAGTGTTCTGAAGATCTGGGGATGGCTGAAGAAGAAGAATCAGTAAAGAGGGGTAGGTTGGCTAGAGGGGGATCTGAAAGCAAGAGGGTCTAGGAAGGACTTGTTGACCTGAGCTGGGACAGGGGGCAGAGCTGTCGGGGAAGGGTGAGGTGGGTCTCAGTGGACTGAAAGCAAGTTCAGGGAGTTGAGCTCATCCATTGAACTATGTGGCCACATTTGGGATGGCTGCTGCTGCTGCTGCTAAGTTGCTTCAGTTGTCTCTGACTCTGCGACCCCTGAGACTGCAGCCCACCAGGCTCCCCTGTCCCTGGGATTCTCCAGGCAAGAACACTGGAGTGGGTTGCCATTTCCTTCTCCAATGCATGAAAGTGAAAAGTGAAAGTGAAGTCGCTCAGTTGTGTCCGACTCTTAGTGACTCCATGGACTGCAGCCCACCAGGCTCCTCCATCCATGGGATTTTCCAGGCAAGAGTACTGGAGTTGGGTGCCATTGCCTTCTCCGTTTGGGATGGCAGAACTTGGTAAGTCAGCAGATCCTTTGTTCATGTGCTCTTTGCTTACTTTTTTGACATGGAAGATGATTGGTTTATGTTACAATGTGTTTGACCTACAATATTGTAGTAGTTGCCAGTGTACAACATAATGATTCAGTATTTTTATAGATTAGAGCCTGCCAGGCTTCTCTGTCTATGAAGTTCTCCAGGCAAGAATCTGGAGTGGGTTGCCATGCCCTCCTCCAGGGGATCTTCCTAACCCAGGGATCGAACCCAGGTCTCCCGCATTGCAGGAAGATTCTTTACTGTCTGAGCCACCAGGAACCCAAGAATATTGGAGTGGGTAGCCTATCTCTTCTCTAGGGGAACTTCCTGACCCAGGAATCAAACCCAGGTCTCCTGTGTTGCAGGTGAATTCTTTACAGCTGAGCTACAAGGGAAGCCCCTGACAGGTATGAGGTGGTATTATTGGTTTTTATTTGCATTTCTTGACTTGAAAGAACCTTACTCTTTACATTTAAAGACAGATTTTGAAGCCCAGCATCTTGATGTGGAACATTAACCCTAACATCCCAGTATTAACTCTAGGCATGCCTGGGATGTGATGGGGCCTGTGTGTGAGGGTGGCTGGTGACAGCAGACACGTGGTGAAACTGAGTCCCAGCCCTTCTTTCTTGGGCCCGACCACGGACAGTGACGGCCTGTCTTGGTGGGCCGTGTGTGAGTCTGGTCTCTAGGATGGCAGGATGCCCGTTGGGAACCCTGTTCTGGTGCCCGAGGACAGGTTCTCTGGCTCCTCCATCCCTTGGGAGGTGAGGGTGTGACTGCAGAGTCAGTGTTGGCTCCCTTGTCAGGGCCTTGGCCTGTGCACCCTCAGGTCCCCTGCCAGGGCCCATCCCCGAGGAAGGCAGAGTGTGTCCTCCGTAAAAGGAGGAGTGGTTTTCCATCAGTAGCCCGAGTAGATGTGCCATATTTGAAAGACTGCCTGTCAGAGGTGCCTTTCTGATGCTGGTTTTGTTTGTGACTCTTCCAATAGTAAAGAAAGATCTTTGTAAACCTCTACATAGAACTCTCCAGTCTGCATTGCCAGAATCTGGGCTGTGTTCCTCAGGCATTGTTAGTCCAATGAGGTAATTACATTCAATAGAGTATCTAGTTCCGCTACTTTAAAGGGTAAAAGTATGGGAGTTGCAAATATATACAGTAGTCTAAGAGGCTCCTCCAAAGCACTTTTTTCAGGAGGCAGTAAAATTAACAGTGCTGTGTGGGGACAGGCAGTGGGAGCCAAACAGCAAACTAGCTCGGTGAGGCTGAGTGGCATTGTGCTCCTGCTCACGACCCCGGGCTACGGGAGCACCTGGCCAGCCCGTGGCCTGGGTCTTGTCCAGCCATCCATTCAGCCCCCTTCAAAGCAGCACTGGCTGGAGGGTCTCAGCTGATATATATGCAAGAGGAGGGGGCTGTTAGGGAGGATTGAGTCTCTGACACAGAACTTTATAAATAGTAGGAGTGTTTCTCCAGCCTGTCTTCATTCTGTTCGCAGCTAAAATTCCCTGGCAGCCTGTAACTAATGAGAACGGAAAGTACTATTTGCAGAGACTGAAATCCAGCAGGCGTTAGTGTTCCCATGGCACGCTGTTGCTTTGGCTGAACTCTTGGGCCGCCATCTCTTCCATGTTGAGCTGTTGTCAGGCTGTGAAAACAGCTCTACTCTGACCAAGACCCTGGATGTGTGTGGAGAAGTGTGTTTTGTCAGTGTGAGAGCCTGACCACACACTCTCAGAGCTTAGGGTCGTGTGCATGGGCAGGTGGCTAGCACCCAGAAGTCACAGTTCTGAACCTGAATTTGGACTTGAATTGTGCCATCTCATGTGTGTAAACTGGGGCTAAGGACCAACACAACTTGTGGGTGGATTCTGAGGGTCGGCTACTGCCAGTCTGTTAGCTCACAAGGCCGTGCTGTCTCCTCAGTGAGGGCTTATGCTTCCCATTGCACCAGTGAGCACACCGAGACTTGGGGAACTGGGCCAGCTTGTCCTGGTTCCATTGCTGGTTGGTGGCCCAGCAGGGACCTTGACTCCAGAGTCTGTGTCCTTGAGCACTAAATTATTCTGCCTTTTTTTTTTTTTTTATCTGAATTCCTTCGAAGATGTTCCTTGCTTTGACTGAATCAGACATGTGAATCCCTTTGCCTGGCCTTCCATTTTCTCTCTAGGGTCAGGTGCTCATTGCTTCTCAGTGTTACATAAGCTGCCGATTCTCGTCCTCACACTGTGAGTACCATCGATGCTGTGTCAGAGTCTGGAATGCACCTTCTACTGTGCACATGTGTGTGTACACACACATACCCCAACAACCGTCCTCCCTTCCAAAACAAGACAGAAACACCAGGCACAGTTAGTGGGGAGACTCTGCCAGACTCCCAGGGAGATGGCGTGGGAGGTCAACAGGTTGAAAAGGGTAGGCAGTCCTGTCGGGCAATTCCAGTACTGGTGTGCCGGTGTTCTTGTGGTCCTGTGGGAGGTCTGAGGATAGAGGGCTTGTCAGTACCTGGGGGCTGGGATGACCTGGTGAAGGACCCTGACTCACGCTGAAGAAGTGGGTCTATCTTGTGGGAGATCGCCAGTGGTTTCTAACTCAAGAGTTTGGTACTGTGGCTTGTTTGCAAGTTAACAGGGAGCAGACATAGCTGGGGGTGCAAACAGGATACCTCACTGGCAGTGTTTCCAGAGAAACACTGTGTGTGGAAGATGCAGGGTTAGTGCTGTGACCCTTGGAGCTTATGGGGAGGACGGGGCAGAGGAAAGGTTGACCATTGGAGACCAGGTGGTGATGGGTGTGATGGTGGAGGAGAGAGCTGGGGACCGGGTGGTGATGGGTGTGAATGTGGAGGAGAGAGAAGGGGGCCCAGGTCTCGGGCAGAAAGTTGATGTCAGATACTGTAGGGGGAGTGCAGGCTCTGAAACTACAAAAGCCCTGCTTGGCTATGACACTTGGAAGTTGCTGGGCTTGTCAGAGAGTTTCACAGCGGGGTGCTCTGGAGGGTTAGGTGGAGAGGAAGTGACTTCCTGAAGGGAATGCTGGTAGGGAATGGGGGTTTTTTAAGTCCTTGTTTGTTGCTAAGATCTGCTGAGGAATGAAGTGGGTAGCAGTAGATGAGAAGAGCTAGAGGCTGTGAGAGACAGTATATCCATGGGAAGGGTCAAGCAGGAAGCAGTCAGGGGGCCTGGCAACGTTGATCTTGGCAATAAGAAGCAAGAGCAGCATCCCAGCTCCCTAGGGCTCAGCATTTCTAGTTAACATCGAAATTGTGTTCCATAGCATTGTTAGGAGTGGAACTTTACTATGTCAAATGAATGCTTCACTTTGTGTGTGTGTGAGTCACTCAGTCATGTCCAACTCTTTGTGACCCCCATGGACTGTAGCCTGCAAGGCTCCTCTGTCCATGTGGATTTCTCCAGGCAAGAATAGTGGAGTGGATTCCATTCCTTTCTCCAGGGAGTCTTCCCGAGCCAGGGATCGAACCCAGGTTTCCCACATGGTGGGCAGATTCTTTACAGTCTGAGCCACCAGGGAAGCCCATTAACTAAAACCTTAGTTCACTGGAGTAGTTCTCTTTGCAACATATATTCGTGCCACGCCAGTGTGAAGGTCTTTAGGGTTGGTGCACCTCTTCCTGGCCTGGCAGAGGGTGGAGAGGGTGTGGAGGGAGTCAAGATGGTGATTGGGCGAGAAAAGGGCTAATTCCCCTGCCTTGACTTTCTCTGTTTGGATTTACAGTCAAAGCAGTGGATGAGGGCCAGGCAGTAGGAACCTGAGGTGAGAATGGAGGAGACAGGCCGGTTCCATCTCAGAAACCTGGAGAGCAGAGAGGACAGAAGTGGCTGGATGGGGCCCAGGCCTGCGGCTGCCCCCATGCTGGTCAACCAGCCTTATGCCAGGCCCTGTCTCAGGTCATCAGCCTGCAGTTCGTGATCGATTTTCACTTAGTGGACTTTAGTGGATTCAGTTCAGTTCAGTCACTCAGTTGTGTCTTTCTCTTTGCGACCCCATGGACTGCAGCACACCAGGCTTCCCTGTCCATCACCAACTCTTGGAGCTTGCTCAAACTCATGTCCATTGAGTCAGTGATGCCGTCTAACCATCTCATCCTCTGTCGTCCCCTTCTCCTCCTGCCTTCAGTCTTTCCCAGCATGAGGGTCTTTTCCAATGCGTCCGTTCTTCACATCAGGTGGCCAAAGTATTGGAGTTTCAGCTTTAGCATCAGTCCTTCCAGTGAATATTCAAGATTGATTTCCTTTAGGATTGATTGATTTGATCTCCTTGCAGTCCAAGGGACTCTTGAATTCCAGGTGCGAGTTTTTGCCTGCTGCAAAGGCATTCTAGAGTTTACTGAGAGGAAGCTGGTGCACATGCAGAAGGCTGACGTGAGGCTGACCTGCAGCAGGACAACTTCAGGTCAGGCCTGAGGCTGCTTCAGTGGACAGCCCTCCCCACCCCTGATGGCTCTGGGCCTTCACAGCTGAGGAGATGGACTCCCTCTCTGCTTAGAGTTCCACTGGCGTTCTTCTCAGATGGAAAACGACGCTTAGACATTGGTAACTTGAAACTTTTTGGATGGATTTAAAAGAAACAGTGTGAGAATGTCTTCTTTAAGATTATGATGAATGTATAAGTTCTGTGGTTTACATTTAATGTGTTCAAAGCTTGTCCAGCTGTATAGCAGACCCTTGTTAGGTGTGGTTTTTCTTCTGGAAGATTGTGATTTCATGTGGGGCCCCATGACAGCTGTGCCTTTTGCTGCCCAAGTGTAAGCGTGAGATGAGCAGAGAGCACCACGCCTGCTCTGTGTGTGTCTCAGTGTCGTCTGCATCCTGGTGTTGAGTGTGAAGGGGGGATTCATCCCTCTTGTCATCAGGGATGAAGCTTGGTCCTGGTGAGGGCTTGGTGGGGAAAGGCAAGGATGGATGAGCAGGCTGAGGAAAACGGGTGGGGGAGGTGAGGCGTGCCTCCAGTGTGGTTGGCTCACCCAGTCCCCGACTCTCAGCCCCCAGCTTCTGAGTATCTGGGCTCTGCCAGCCCTCCAGGTGCTCGCCCTCCTGCTACTCCCGCCGCCCCTTTAGGCTCCCATGCCGCCTGCTGGCTGGTGCCCCCAGTACCCTCTCCTCCAACCTCTTCTTGTCCCTGCTGACCCCCCACCAGCTTCCTTTCCCACACTGGGAGCAGCCTGCCATCTGATCAGCGCCACATGGCAGCCTTGCAGGGACCTTTTAAAGCAATCAAATGATATCACTCCTGGTTCCAACCCTGTGGTGACCACCCATCACTTTTTGATTAAATTCCATACCCTGGTTTTAAAAGCCCAGGTCTTACCTGGCACAACTGCTTCTTGTCTTTGACAAAACAGTGACAGTGTTTATAGAATTGATGATCCAGGTGAGTAATGATGTTGATGATGGTGACACTTACTCTGGGCCAGGCTCTGCTCTCAGCGCTTTGTATGTCTTGACTCATTTAATCCTCACGTCTCTGAGATTGGTACTGATAGGTCCCCGTTTTACTGGTGAGAAGCTTGGGGCATCAGCCCAGGGTCACATGGCAAGTCGCTGGCAGAGCTGGCTTGGGGCTGGGCGCC
>NW_011495058.1:4629328-4661752 GCF_000754665.1 Bison bison bison
GTCAAGCCTCTGAGTGACTCCCTTGACCAGAGATGTGGCTCTGTGGCCTTTCTGAGCAGCCTGTCGTGTCATCTAGCAGATCTCAGTGGGAGGCCCTGGAGGCTCTGCAGGGGCCACCCAGTCACATTTATTAACACGGTACACCACTGGCCCTCGTGGTCTGAGCCCCACTCAAGTGGGCCTTGCCTTTGATGCCCCCTCTCAGGCCCCGGCACCCAGAATGGTGTAGGCATAGTGGTGCTCAGCTGGTACTTCCTGAGCAGCAAGTGTGTGGATGCTGCAGTCACAGGGGTTTGGCTTTGGCACTGCTGGTGGCCAGGCCTGGACGGAGCTGAATGTGGGGGCCTGAGGAGAGGGTGGCACAGGGAGGCCAGCGCCGGGCAGATACCAGGCAGCGGGGCTAGGGGTCAGGCAGGGTGTGCCGAGAACTTGGGCTATTTGATGTGGGTGACCCTTTTAATCGGGACGGGGCAGGTTGATGCTGATGCTATGGGGCTTGTTTCCCAGCAGATTGCTTAGCTCTTCTGCTGGAATTCCTCCCAGAAGTTGGTGCATGCAGGAAAACAAAGGGCCATCTTTC
This sequence comes from Bison bison bison, assembly GCF_000754665.1. Taxonomy (NCBI): domain Eukaryota; kingdom Metazoa; phylum Chordata; class Mammalia; order Artiodactyla; family Bovidae; genus Bison; species Bison bison. The sequence continues at coordinate 4,629,909 of NW_011495058.1, forward strand.
TGAGTCTAGATTGGAGTAATTCAGGCTAAAATCCCTTAGGTCCACTGTCGCCAAGCTGTGGTTCAAGTTAGGAAGCCAGCTCATCAGTGCCCTCCCCGGACTAACTGTTGTGCAGACACATCTCGCTATTTGTGGATCCCTGGCATTGTCGCCCCCAAAACGGCAGGAGCAGTAAATAACCACTCTCCAGATAAAGCAAATGGGAAAACACTGCCAGCATTTGCTACATCAAGTGCTATGAACAATGGCAGTCGGCAGGGAAATTATGCAGAGGGAAAAAGCCCTTTTATTTCCTTTTCAAAATCGGTGGGACTGGAGAAGTTCGGGAGGTAGGGAGGAAAAGGAGGGGGAAGAGTAAATACAGTAATCTTGAATTGGAGATGATGCCAAGCCTCATTGCCTGGGCTTTGGTTCAGCATCACGGGCAGGAAATGTTAGCGAATGTCTATTATTAACAACCCTGCATCGTAGAGAGCTGCTTGCACATGGAGTACTGGGTGGGGTCTTGTGAAAATTGTTTGATGTAAGTCTCTCAGCAGCCGTGTGAGTAAGCAGGTGAGGAAATCCAGGCTTTAAAGGGGTTGAGACATGTGATCAGATAACACCCTTGCCCCAGTGAAAGTCAGGATTCAAACTTTGGGGTGGCTTGAATCCCAGGGCCTGAGTTCTGGCTGTAGAGTGAGCCTAAGAGTGGAGTCACCCTTCTGCCCCTAAAGTGGGCTGGTGCACTTGTCTTTTGGGGGTTTTCTGATTTTGGCCCCACCACCACCACCACCCCCTTCCCTAGCTAGTGTTCCCTTTCTGTCCAGAAAGGAACAGAATGCCACCTTGCGTGTTGTTGTCGTTTCTTTAGTCACTTTCAGCCCGGGACAGTTTCTCCGTCCCTTTGGTTTTTGTGACTGTCAAACTTCTGAAGACATCAGGTGTGTTGTAGACACTCAGTTTGTGTTGGTCTAGTGACCGCGGAGCCTGGTGGGCTGCTGTCTATGGGGTCGCACACAACTGAAGTGACTTAGCAGCAGCAGCAGCAGCAGCAGCAGCAGTCTTTTCTCATGGTCCAGTTGGGGTATGGATTTTGGGATGAAGACCGCAGAGGTGATGTGTCCCTCCCCTCACATCCTATGAGTGTCCGTCATACGAACATGACTTAAGACTGTGATGTTGGCTTGGTCGCCTGGTTGAGGATAAGTCTGCAGGCGTCCTCACCCAATGTCACTGCCGTTCCCTTTCTGTTCTCTGGTCACTGAGCCCATCTCCACCTCCTAGGAGGGTAGAGGAGTTGCTGAGAATTTGTTAAATTTGTTAAATTCTCAACATAGATTAAAACCACATTGATAAATGTTTTGGGGGAGATACTGTGAAGTTATGCAAATATCCCATTTCCCCTTAAAAATCTCACCCACTATTTTTAGCATCATCAGTGAATCTTGCTTACAGCAATTATCACTGTGGTATTAACACTGATTTTATATTTCCCTCATTCCTTCTGTTTATTAATTAGTTGTTTGTTTATTCAGTCATTCATTTGTATCAGAGTGACTCACGGGTATCACTTTATTCTCTGCCTTATAGTCCAACACTGTGTCACGTATTTAGCCACTCACATCAGTTCCAGCTCTGCCCCATTGGGAGCTCTCTGGTTGGCTTCTTTGTCCTCTTGACGTTCTGCATCCTGTGGTTTTTTGAGCACTTCCTTACTTTCTGGCATTGCCTGGTTCCAGGCTCATCTCATCGTATTTTCTCTTATACCCGTTCTCCAAGGAGCCTGATTGCTTTCTTTACAGGCAATATTTAGAAACCGTACATGGCAGTGAATGAGCTCACTGCTTCTGGGAACCCCTGCCGCTGGGCCCCCCTACCACTGCCCTGTCAGTATATGTGCTTATTATCTTTTTTTTCTAGAAATACATTGAAATCTTTGTACCTTTCTCTGAGAGTGAGAACAGGGCTCCTATCACCTATAACCTGCGATGGAATAGGCCAATCCTTCTAATAGGTGAATTCCGTGTTCCAGCTTGGATGCATTCTGGAGGAGGTGTTCCTGCTTTTGTGATTGACTGGTTGACTGTGAGCCCCCAGCTGCTTCTCTGTCTGTCTTGTGTTGGTGGATATATCCACCCCCAACACAAGCACCACCCAGTCATCACCCTTCGTCTTTAAACGGTGTTTCCAGTTGTGCAGCCTCATACATTGGACGCTGATTGACCTGCTGTCGTGCTTACCCCCCTGGATGTCAGATAGATCTCTGATGCAATGTCCTGCCTACTCTGTGACCCCCTTTATACCCCAGGGCCCCCCTCTGGCCCCGTGACCCTCTCTTGATTCCACGGCCTCTCCTGGCCACAGTGCAGCTCCTTTCCTGCATGTGTGATGGGTTCTCTTGGGCAGCAGCATGCAGACTCTCTTGGCTGCGCCCTCAGATGCCCAGTGCAAATGTGGGGGCAGCTCCGTGAAGCTGTGCTGGCTCTTTCTCTGCAGTACAGCTTCCCATTTTCTGTACCCTGTTGTGTTCTGTTCCACACGTAGATTTTATGACCCACGCGCTGAGAAGTGCTATTGTAGGATGTGCACTTTCCAGGGCTGCATGGAAGGTTATACTCCTCTCACCCTGCTCTCTCATTATCTCAGTGGTTTATTTATTATTTTTTTGTCAGTCGACGGGTGAGTCCATCATTTTGCTCACGATTGTGGTTACTCGCAGGCCATGTCGTTTGGTGTTCAGTGGCAGTTCAGGTTCCTCCTCTCTGAATGTCTTCTTGATAGCCCTTGCTGACTTTCCTATTTTTGTTACTAATTTGTAGAAATCCTTTATATATTTCAGTTCTTTGTTGGTTATGTGTCATAGATTTTCCTCCTCACTCTGCCCTACCTTTTAATTATTTGTATTTAAAAAAAATATTTATTTATTTATTTTTGGTTGCTACAAGAAGACTTTCTCTAGTTGTGGCAAGTGGGGGCTACTCTTCGTTGCGGTGCTTGGACTTCTCATTGTGGCGGCTTCTGTTGCAAAGCACAGGCTGTAGAGTGTGGACTCAGTAGTTGTGGTGCACGGGCTTAGTTACCCCAAGGCATGTGGAATCTTTCTGGACTAGGGATTGAACCTGTGTCCCCTGCATTGGCCAGTGGATTCTTAACTGCTGGACCACCAGGGAAGTCCTTAACTTTGTGTGTTTTGGGGCCTTCTCTTCCAGAAGTATTACATTTAATTTAGATGTAAACTTTCTTTATATCTTATGTATTTCTTGTTAATACTTGTCTACTTGGATGTGGTAAAAATATTTCCTACAAAATGTTTAAAGTGTAAGTGTGCTTATCACGTCTAGGTTTAGTTTTGTGCATTGGCGCCCTTGGTCAGACAGCCATTCTTCCTCACCCCGGTGCCACCCAAGTCCATGAGGGAGGCACTGGTTCAGGGCTGGGTGGTCTTCCTGCTCACCATTTGCTCCCTGAGTGTCAGGGCCACAGTCGGCATCTGCAGGGGCTGTGTCCGTCCCCCGTTCCCTGCCCCCACCCCGGTTTCTCCTCTTCGGAATCATCTTGGTGATTCTTGATATCCTTTTTGGTCTCTATTTTAATTCCCCTACCTCTGTTTTTTCCAAGCCTCATCCTCATCCCTCTAAGGTCTGGACTAGAGAGGTGGAAGCCCGAAGCCTGAGTGTGCCCACCTCACTTGGTGGGTGAGATTGTCTAGTCAGGGGGACAGTCAGGAAGGTGTTGAGAGAAGAGGGCAGCAGATAGCTTCCAGAATGAAAGGCCATTTGCTCTCTTCCTCAGGACAGGGGCAGGGATGGGGTGTTGGGAGGGCTTATGGGAGGGAAGCACTAGACGTGTGTTGCCAGGTGCCCGGTGTGCATGCACTTCCACGTGATTGTCACCTGAGAATCCTGGGAGGTGACAGGATGAAGAGCCTGCAGCCCAGAGTGGGTGTGAGTGGTCTGGCTCATCATCCTGAACCCCTGGCCCGTCTGCTGTCCACACTGACCCTTCGTAGGTTGGAGCCACCGGGAGTGGGGGGAGAGCCCCGTCTGGCCACATGTCCCAGTGATTGGAGTCCTTTCATTTCAGATGCTTTCTTATTGATTAAAATTGTTGCCTTTTAAAAGTTTTCTTGAAACATGGCTTTTCAAAAATAACAAAAACAAAAAGCCCAAATGAAGCAAACCTCATTAAAAACTAACCCCCAAATTCCAAATTGCAAAAACTAATTTAAAGGGCCAGCTGGTAAATATTTCAGGCTTTGCAGATCACGCATTCTGGAGCCCAAAGCAGCCAGAGATGCTTTGTAAATGGGTTACTGTAGCTCGTTCCAGTGAACCTTTATTTACCAAACAGGTGCTGGGCTGTCATTTACCAACCCCTGACCTGTTGTATCTCAGACAGTGTCTTAGTAAAACACTTTGAAAATATAACAATAAAATTTACGTTAGCCTTCTCAGTACTAAGGACGGGACGTTTGTGACACGTGGCTGTGTTGCGGGTTGCATCCCTGATGATATGCAGCTCCTGAAAGTTTGGGTGTTGTTTTCCTCTGGTCCCATTACACACGTACCTCATTTTATCGCGCTTTGCTTTATTGTGCTTCACAGATACTGTGTTGCGTACCAGTTGAAGGTCTGTGGCGATCCTGTGTCAAGCAGGTGTCTCAGCCCCATTTCCCCAGCAGCATTTGTTCACTTCTTGTCTCTGTGTCACGATTTGGTAATTCTCCTAATATTTCAAAGCTTTTCATTATTATTATGTATGTTATAAATCTTTAGTGGATGAGGAGTTGCTTCTTACGGATGTGCAAAGAAAGTGATTTCTTGAAATGGAATCTACTGGTGATGATGCTATGAAGATTATTGGTGAAATGACAGCAGAACATTGAAATATTACATAAACTTAGCAGTAGGATTTGAGAGGACTGACTCCAATTTTGAAAGAAGATCTCCTGTGGGTAAAATGCTGTTGAACAGCATTGTCTGCTCGAGAAATCCTTCATGAAAGGAGTCAACCCATGTGGCAGACTTCATTGTTGCCTCCTTTTAGGAAATCGCCACAGCCACCCCATCCTTCAGCAGCTATCACCTTGATTGGTCCATAGCCACCACATCAAGGCAAGACTCTCCACCAGCAAAAAGATTGACTCACTAAAAGCTCAGATGATGGTCAGTAGTATTTAGCAATAAAGTAATTTTAATTAAAGTATGTACATCATCTTTTTAGACATAATGCAGTTGCACAATTAACACAGAATAGTTGTATGGTATAGTGTAGACTACATGTAACTTCTGCATGCACTAGGAAACCAGAAAATTCTTGTGACTCACTTATTGGGGTGTGTGGTGGTCTGGGACAGAACCTACCATATCTCTGAGATACATTTGTATCCCTCAGTTGGGAAGTCTGTTGGAACTTGAAATGGTAAAGCTAGTCATAAGTGTCCTGATTTTGGATGACTAGGAATAGAAAATTGATTTAAAAGACTAAGAATTCAGCATATTTATGAAGTAAATTATCTTTTTGTTTTAAAATGTATATTTCACATTTATACACTTGTAAAAAAAATTGGGATGTCTCTTGCCCTTGTTAAAGTAATTAACATGATTTAAGAAAATGTCTCACTATAACCAACTTATATCTTTTGTTAATTAGAAGAGTTTGTAGTAAATATTGATTGTGTTTTTGTTGGCTGACCATCTGATACAGATTGTCAAATACATTCCCTAAATTTGCATTAACACCTGTTAAGTGATTCATGGGCATATCATGAGACTCCAAGCACCTTGCCTCGTTTATTTTAGGTAAATATAGAATCAGCTCGTATTTTTAACCGTACTGCAAAATTAATTTTAAAACATTAAAAGCACATTATCAAAATATACTTGTTGTAAAGAATTTTTTTTATTAAACTGAGCCTTCCTTAAGGTGGTGAGTGGGCGCTAAGGACCAGAAGGTATCCCAGAGGAGCTGGGCTCGTGCATGCAGTGACTGCAGGCGAGTCCTGTTCCCAGCTGGCCCCTGTGTTCCTCAGCTGGACTTTCTGTTTAGACAAGCTCCTGATCCAAGTGGTCAAGAGAAGAAAAGACTACACAAGGAAGCCAGGTTGAATGCAAAGGGCATGATAACTCCAAAAACTAGAGATTAAAATGTTAGAGTATTCCTGTTAGAAAATAGATGCAATGCCCTTCAGACTTCAAGGAGGGAAGGAGCTGTGAGATTGTTTGATGATAATGATGGTGCTTGAGTTATCAAACATCTGGAAGGAAGGAAGTAGGAAGACAACTTAGCCAGGAGAAGGCGTTTGTATACTCAGAAACCAACAAAGAATTTTATCAAAAATTTATGGAGAACTTCTTCAAACCAGGGAAAGCACAAGCAAAAGCCATGGCAGGAATTTTGCAGAAATGAGTCGCATATGGCCAGTTAACATTATATGCAGGGAAATGTGAATCAAGACCGATCGGAAACACTATTTTTTGTGTGTATTTACTTGATAAAACTTGAGAAAGTGTTCCAGTGTTGAGCAGGACCCTGTGCACACCACTGTTGAGTGAGAATTGGGGCAGCCCTTGGAAATGAGTTTCCCACTGTCTCTTAAGGGTGAGATGCTTTCTTTTATACCCTTGACCCAGCAGATCCACTCCTGGGTGAATAGTCAAGACAGATCCTTCAGGTTTGGTGACACAGAAAGGAGAGGATAGCATAATGAATGTCTGTGAGGTTCCCCCACTTCCTCATTAACAATATGTCAGAATTCATGTTTCGTTTCTTTCTCTAATCCCTTTTTTTTCTGATGTGGCAGAGCCCAGAAATCACAAACTTTCTTTCACCCATGCGTACTTCAGTAAAAAAGAAAAGTGGACTAAATGAATATCACAACTGAACAAATTTATAATTCCCTGTAATCATCTAATGTCCAGACTGCATTCACTTTTCCCTCATTGTCTCAAAATGTCTTTTTACAGTTGGTTTTTTCAAAATACCTGTCCAGCAAGTCCAAACGTTACATTTGGTTGCTGTATCTTCTAAGTCTCTTAATTTATAATAATTCCTCTTCTTTTTTTTTTTTTCATTTTATGATGCCCTTTGTAACCATTTGTTTGTAAAGAAACTTAGAACTTTGTCTATTGTAGTTTCCCAGATGCTGGACTTGGCAGGTTTTATGTTGGTGGTTTTGATGGATACGTTCTCTACCGCTTCTGCTGTCTGTGGTCTGGTGGTTAGACCTATGGTGTGGAGCAGATTTAAGGCTCAGCATTAGGGCAGGACTACCACAGAAGTGAGGTTCCCTCAGGAGATGCCTGGTATCTTGCTGTTGTGGACACAGCAGGATTTTCCGGTCCTTCTGTGAGCAGACTCCCGTCCACCTCTCACCTAGAGCTCAGCATCCGTCAAGGAATGCTGCCCAGACTCAGCGTTTCCATTGTAGGTTACACAGTGGTGATTATCTCATTCTGTTATACCTTTATTTATTATTTTTGGCTGCACGGGCTTTTATCGAGTGGCAGCGAGTGGAGGCTACTCTTTAGTTGCGGTGCGCAGGCTTCTCATCGTGGTGGCTTCTCTCATTGCGGGGCACGAGCTCCAGGTGTGGGATATGGTAGGATCAGTGAGGAGAGCAGGAAATCAACACGAGATGGGGCTGCTCTGCAAAGGGAGAGGATGAACTACTGTCTGCTAATGTACATACACACGTACTGTCTACACCATGTACACCGCCCCCACAGGCTTGCACGCACACACAGCACGAACATGCTCACACCACATGTTCACATCACACACGCACACATGCACATGGAAGTGCTCACACACTGTGTACTGTGTACTCCACACACACACACTGTGTACTCCACACACAGGTACACACCACACACGTGCTCACAGCACATACTCACTCACATGTACACACGCACACCACATTCCTCATGCACAAGCCCTGGCCTCTCCCCCGGGTACGTGGACAGTGGCATCTACAGGTGGGTGAGGAGCTGTCACACCTGTGTACCACTGAACACCCAGGAGAGGTGGCCTTTGCCTTAGAGCATGAGGGACAGGTGTGAGTGAGTGGAGGCAGGATGTTCCAGGGTGGAAGCAGCTCTTTTCTGGCTCTGGGAACCTGGTGAGTGCTGGCCAGCACCTGTCTCCACATAGTAGGGAATCTACCCATCCCCCCGCCCCAAACCCTGGGAACCTGGAAAGGGGCTTGAGAGTGCCCCCTGCTGAATTATAACCTGTTCCCTATATGGGCTCCAGCCTCCTGCACAGAAGCCTTTATTTGGGGGCTGTGACCCCTTTTACCCACCACTTCTCCCACTCCCATGCTGCCACCCCCACAGGGCAGGGGATTGGAGAGAGGGAGGGGGGAGGTGGCCTGAGTTCCTTTCCCACCTGTGCAGGTGATGCTGGCTGTGGGCACCTGCAGAGCCTCTCCTTTGGAGAGGGCCTTTTCTTTAACAGTCACAACCCTGTTATCTGGGCTGATCCGGCTCATCAGGCGTGGGTGCTGCAGTGAGGCCTGCTCCCTATCTGCACCCTGGCTGCTGACGCATGCTCCTCCTCCCACCCTTCCCACTCCCCCCGCCCCCTTCCCCCTCCCACCCCAGTTCTGGCCAGCAGCTACAGGGGTGTGGCTGTAGGCTGGTCTGGGAGGACAGGGTGAGGGCGGGGGCCCAGAGAACCTGCATGTGACAGGAGACTTCTTTATGTACACTGTCGGTGGGAAATAATCAACTTTATTTAATGAGAATGTGGATTTAGAGTGTTAAAAACACCCAGAAGCTTGCTGATCTGTGCTGGGGAAAAGCTGCAGGTCCATACAGGGTTGCAGGGGGCAGGGAGGTGTGCCTGCCTGCTGAGCTGCCCACCCTGTGATGCTCCCTGGCCAGCGCCCTCCACAGACACCAGCTCCACAGCGCTCGCCTCTGCCGTGTGGCTGTCTTCTCCCCGAGGTTCTTCACGTTGTCCCTCTGTGCGTGTGTCTTTGTGTCCAGAGCCCCCTCCCTTTAAGGACACGGTCGCATTGGGTCAGGGCCTACCCTAATGGCCTCATTCTAACGGATTACATCTGTATAGACTGTGTCTCCGCGTGAGGTGCCGAGGGCTAGGACTTTAACACACTCATTTTGGGGGACACAGTTCAGCCCGCAGCAGCCACCAGTTTACCAGCCCAGAGAGCCTGGGCTGTGGCAGAGGCCCAGCCTCAGATTTAAGGTGCAGAAGGCACACCCACAGGAGGGAAACATGTTCTTGGCTTACAGCGTTCACCTGAAAAGTGCATCCTCATTAACCACCACTCGCGGCCCCTCCTGACCAGAAGTGAGAGGCTGATGGGGTACAGCCCTTGACCCTCTTGTGTGTTTTCCTCTGCAGACATGTGGGCGTGCACAGGAATGTGGCAGCCCACCCATCAGCCTCTCCCTCCAGGCGCATCAGTGGGCTCCGCACGCGCAGGAGAACGGGGCTGCATGTACCTGTTGTTGGGATGGGCGTGCTCATAGGTGTTGTCTCCTCCTCGACTAGGTTTCTGTCTTTTAATTTAGATCAAAAACTTACTATGATGGACTCTCAACTTATTTTTATGTGGTGTTTTTACTATTATTAACAGTTAAATTTTGTGACAATTGTTTTATTGTGTTTTATTTTTGACATCAGCTTCTGGCCATGCCTGTTTGCATCTGTGCTGGGTTGGTAATACACGTACAAGAAGATTCAGCTGACGGAGTTTCTTTCCTAGGCTGTCTCATAAGCACACTGCTCACGTCTGAAGAAAGTCTGCAGTTCAGTGCAGTGCCTTGGCTTTGATTTATTTACCAGGGGAAGATGGAGGCTGGGTTTGGATTAGAATTGAAGTTGAGTAGCTACAGGCTAAAGTGGTTTTTTGGTATCCCCTCCGCCCCGCCTTTTTTTAAAAAAAGATACGGCCTGCCAAGCAGTTTATGGGAAACCAGGCACCCACAAGCCCCAGGATGTTATTAATTAGGCTCTTTGGCTTATGGACTGGTCTGGTTTCTAAGCTTTGTGAAGACCAGGAGGGCCAGGCTATGCCATGGACTGCATTGACAGATATTTTTCCTAACCTTGAGGGTGCTACACAGGGTCTTCTCCTTGGATTTTCCCTTTGTTCCTGTGACTTCCCATTGAGGCCCGAATTGGGTGGTCAGAAAGGAAATCAGCCAGAGGGAAGGGGACTTTTAGACGCAAAACCAAGCAAGGTTAGGTGAACGTTCTCAGGACCTGGAGACAGTATGTTCCTGGGACCCTGTGGGCTTCCTGCCCTGCTTGTGGGCCTGGGCTGTCGTCTTACTTCTTGTTCTTTCTCAGGAGACAGGAGCAGTTCCAGAGAAACCCCGACAGCTACAACGGTGCTGTGCGTGAGAACTACACCTGGTCCCAGGACTACACCGACCTAGAGCTCAAGGTGCCGGTGCCCAAGCACGTGGTGAAGGGCAAGCAGGTAACCGCCAGGTTCTTCCAGCTTCATCTGCTCAGCTTCTTTCCTGAAGCAAAGGCTTCAGGCTGTGGGCTGCACTGGAGCTGCTTAGCCACCAGCACAAGACTGCTTCTTGTCTTCAGTCACCAGCATGCCAGTCTCCACCCTCTTTAACCACGTCAAGTATGAGACCCAACTTAGCCTCCTATGTGAATAGCACCTGAGCTTTTTTTTCTTTGTAATTATAGTATTCTCATATCATTTATTGTCTTTAGTCTCTGCAAAAGCACTACAGAGTAGGCAAGGCAGTTATGGTTACACCCATTTCACACTGGAGAAGATGGAGTCCTGAGAGGCAAAGCAGAGCACCACAGGTTCTGTTGTGATAAGTGGACAGTCCTGTGGTCTGTGGAGCTGTAACATTTATAGCTTGAGTGGATTTCTCCATCTTAATGAGCTTGAGTGAGTAGAAATTTAATCTTTTAGTGAGATAGAGATGTTTACTTGGGGACCTTGCTGAGAATAACATTATTATAGCTCGTTGTAAGTAGGCAGGCTTCACATTAAAGAAAAAAACTCTCATGTGAAATGGGACATTGTTACTATAATCCACAATGTAAAAAATTCTTATATATGCTAGAAACTGTTTTCTTATTTCATTTGTCATGAGAAACTACAACCTGCAAAGTAAGTGGTATCTTTCATGTTTTATAGATGAGAAATTGAGGCCGAGAGAAGTTACTCAGTTATCCAAGTTGACATGGAAAAGTCACCATGTGTCTCCTTCACTCTTGCTATGCCAGGAACAGTGAGCACTGTCTGAATGTTTTAGAAGGAATGAGTGACTGAATGGGTGCCCTGGTACAGCCGTGGTTTGATTCAGGTGTGTCTGCTTCTAAAGCTCATACTGTTTTCCCTGTGTCCCACTCCTCACTTTAAAAGCAGAAACAACTGCAGCCTTCTTTAAAAGGGATGGTCCCAGAGCATATGAAACAGAAGTTGAGTTTCATGTACGTTTCAGAGAAAGGACCACTGTGTGAAGTGGCTCCTGCTGGTCTGGATACATGTCAGATCCAGGCTCTAGGCAGTGAGCAAGCCCTTCCAGGCCTTCCCCTTAGCCCACTTCCATCCTGAGGTCCCTCCTGGTCCCTTTATGATTACCCAGGCTTTACCTAAAATAAACCTGCCCTCTGCAGCAGTCTGGGTGGGTCTGGGGAAGCCTCTAGAAGACTGCAACTTCCTACCAGTGTCAGATAAATGCAGTTCATCCTGCAGCATGGAACACAGGAGCAGGACTGGAGCCCCTGGGTCTTCACAGCTCCTTGTGGGTATGTGTCAGGGCGCCGTGGGGATGGTGTCAGCTACAGCAGCACTGTCTACCATCTCTCCCTTTCTCTCCTTCCACACTAGCCCAGGAGATCTCACTAGGGCTCAGTGATCTCCTGACCCAATGGACTTTAGGATCCAGGTCATACTGGGTACCTAGGGGTCATCCCCACAGAATCCTACTTTTGATGACCGTGTCCTCTCTGACACTGTAGGTCAGAGCCAGTGCAGGCTGTGTTGCCCAGCATGCTTTAGAATTTTAGTTGGTCAGGTGTTGATTTTCATTATGTTTTTTTGGTAGGATTACCTTGTATGTAGGCAAATAAATTATGAAAAGTGTTGGTTACACACTTAATGAAAAATGTTAGAGCTTCCTGGTCCAGCGTGTCTTCTAACTTCTCCATGAACTTCGGGAACTTTCTCTGGAAGGACTTTTGTTAGGCCCAACCTAAAGCTAGTTATTTTGGGGAATTCCCTGGCAACCCAGTGGTTAGGACTCTCATGTTTTTACTGCTGACGACTCAGGTTTGATCCCTGATTGGGGAACTAGGATTCCTCCAGCTGCACAGCATGGCCTCCCCACAAAAGGCAAACCCCACCCCCCAAAAACCCCAAACTAGGTATTTTGACTTAAGAGACCTAGGTCACCTGACAGCTCTTGCTGAGCTTCCATGGCTACCTGGGAAGCCTGTTCATTGAAAACAGCATCTCAGATGTGCCCACTAGTCACTGGGGTGTCAGTCTCATGAGTCCAAGCTCTGCCGCCAGCAGTGTGTTGTGAGGGGCCTGCCCTTCATCCTACTGTGCTAAGGGACGGACCGCCATGCCCCCGGCACATCCTTGCCTCTCAGCTCCACTTGTCTTGACCTCTGGGGTGAGATGGCCTCGGTTTCACTGAGGATGGCCCTGGGTTTTGCTCATTTCTGCATTTGACATTTACTGAGCCCGTGACGGTCCCTGAGACTGGTATGAGATGACTGCACTGGAGCTGACATGTGGGGCTCAGGTACAAGGCAGGTGCGCCAGCACAGTTCCAGGCTGTGTGGAGCGTAAACGGGCTGTTTGTTTAACCTGCGCTGTGCAGCCAGGCACCCCTAGGGCCTTTCCTCCAGCAGTCCTTTGAGGCTTTGCGGTTCACAGGAGGAAACACAGAGAGGGTCAGGGTGTCCAGGCTGGCTTTTTCTGGAGCTAGCGCTCCCTGCACTCGGGGGTGTGTGGATGAACCTGAGTGTTTGTGGTGTTGGGACTGGAAGAGGCTCATTCTTTGTAAGGCAGTTATTTATCTAGTGTTGGCCCGTTGTAATACTTGCTGATTTAATTTGCACTAATCTCCTGTGTGGTTAGATTTTCTTTTCTCTTTCAGTAGTATTTTTTCCCCAAGACATTAAAAAAAAAGTATGATTGATACACAGTGTTAGTTTTAGGATAATGGTTTGATATCTGTGTGTTGTGCAGCGATCACCACAACGTCTGGTTAACATCTCACCATACTATAGAGCTCCGTGTGTGTGTGTGTGTGTGCACGCGCGCTGAGAACTTTTAACATACTCTCCTCAGCAACTTTCAAATTCTGTATTTTTCTTAAAAATTCATGATCGCTCTAGTTTTTAGTGATCTAAGAGATTTAGTTATGCCTCACTTATGGCACCCCACTCCAGTACTCTTGCCTGGAAAATCCCATGGACGGAGGAGCCTGGTGGGCTGCAGTCCATGGGGTCGTGAAGAGTCAGACACGACTGAGCGACCTCACTTTCACTTTTCACTTTCATGCATTGGAGAAGGAAATGGCAACCCACTCCAGTGTTCTTGCCTGGAGAATCCCATGGACGGAGAAGCCTGGTGGGATGCCATCTATGGGGTCGCACAGAGTCGGACACAACTGAAGCGACTTAGCAGCAACAGCAGCACTTAAAAGTTTGAGAGTAAGTTTATTTTGTATCTCTTGGCTTTTGCTGGCCTAAGGGTTTTTCTGAGTTGCCAGTTTCTTTCTGGACTGGCTCCTTTCCAGTTGTTCCCTGCGGCACCTGTCACAGCTACCTATGGGCAGTGTTTATTTTTGGTTTTTGTCTGTGGCACCTTTCAGATACCATCATGGTGGTAGCTGTGATGGTAGCAGCTCAGCTGATGAAGTCGCAGTTGTTCTGGGTTTGTAAGTAGCTTTCTGTGATGGGGGCAGGCATGTTGGGCATAACAGGTAGATGTGGCAGGCACCGAGTGTTAATGGAGGGCAGTCCTGGGCCCCCTCTTCTTCAGCTGTAGCTTGTGCTTGAGGCCTCAGAACACTGCCTCTCCTTTACTCCTTTTTGATTTTTTTTTTCTGTGGAAATGGGTTTGCTTCTCAGGTGTAGTGGGGGACAGCTAAATGCATGTGGGTTATGCTTTATGTTCAAGTGTTGTTATTTTACATGCAACCATTTTTAAATTTTTGTAATTTCTATTGTTTTGCTGGTGAATCTAAAGGAAAATTTCTCAAAATGAAGCTTTGGTCTCTTTCATTCATGAGATGTAGTTAGATCTTTGCTCTGCACAGGAAAAGCAGCCAAGTTCCCCATTCTGTGCTCAGCGTAGCCATGAAGTCGGGAGAAGGAACTTTGCAGTCAGGACGGAGATCTTTGTGTGATCGCAAAAGCCAGCTGGGGCTGGTTGTAAACATGGCCTTTGATTGAATCATAGGATTTTAATGATGGAAAATTGAACTCCAGAGATTTTTAGTCTAACCTCTCACTTGGCACATGAGAAAACTTTCCTGGAGATGTGAACTGCTAAGGCCCTACACTGTCTGGTGAGATGGTGGCGGAACAGAGCGCGGGACCCCGCTCCCATCCCCTTCTCTGTTTGATCAGTCATCTTCTGAGTGGAAAAATATCATGATATTGTTGTGCACAGTCCTGACTGGATGACAGTGAGTGACAAGTGAATTAATTTCCTTTGCAATATTCTCTTTCCTCTCGGAGATGGTGCATGGTCTATATTGACTAATGAAGTCCTGCGGGCTGGTGGGCTCATGACCATGCTGCATGTCATCTCTAGCCTCACTATGGGAACCTTCCAGAAGAGCACCAAGACCCCTTGGCATGTCTTGTACAGTGATGCTGTGCCCCAGAGCTCAATGCAGCTGTTGGAATTTGTGCTAAAAAGCTCTGCAACACAGTGTTCCCTTCTTAGAAGGCGTTTAGAAAAAAATGTAGGAAGACTTTTATTATAGGAAACTTCCATAGCAGAAAAGGCTAATAGGTTGCATTTATCTATTAAAAAAATTTTTTTTGCTTGAATGCATAGGACACTTACCTGTTTAAAACAATAAAAATGTACAATGAAAAGTTTCTCTCCTGCTTCTGTCTTTTTATCCTATTCCAGCCCCCACCCCAAACTCAGAAATCACATTCCTGGTTTCTGGGATCTTTTGGCAGGTCTTTTCTTTCTTTCTTTCCTTTTTCTTTTTTTTTTTAAAGATTTTTGATGTGGGCCATTTAAAAATTTTTTATTGTATTTGTTACAGTGTTGCTTCTGTTTTTATGTTTTGGTTTTTTGGCCACAAGACATGTGGGATCTTGGTTCCCTGACGAAGAATAACCTGCACCCCCTCCATTGGAAGCGAACCTTAACCACTGAACCACCAGGGATGTCCTGCCAGATGTTTTCTATGTGTATCTTGTCAAATATGACTTGATACCATCATGACCCTACAGGCGATACACTCGCATTGCCCACATTGGCCCTTCCAGGGAGGCTCTGGTCTCTTGTTTGCTGCCCTGCTGCCCGCGCCTTACTGAGCGCGCCTTACGGCGCCTTACTGAGCTGAGCCTGCCAGCCAGCAGGTGGCTGCCCAGGGAAGTCTCAGGGGACCTAGAATTTCCCCTGATGTCTAGCTTCATCTATCAGGACCCCGAGAGTGTGTGTGCCTGAGCCCACTGCCCCTTCCACTCGGGGCTCCAGTCTCTGGTTTTACTCTGGTCAGGCTGTTTTGGTGGTACTTACTCCACTTTCACTACGTCCCTTTGGATCAGGAGTTTCTTGAATAGTTTTTTGTTTTTCTGGAGTTTCTTCATGTCTTGCTTTTTTTTCCTTGTCAAAAATAGTACACTATCATCATAAACTCAGAATTACCCAGATTCTCACTGGTAATCTGTATTGTCTAGAAATCATTCTCTGCAGACCATTTCACCCATGACTCCCATTTGGACTGATTATTTTCTAGTTCAATATTATATAGCTTGCATCCTAGAACTTTTTTTTAACCTCACTTCTAGATTAAATTCACTGTGTTTTAGATCCTTTCTGGGCCTTCCTCCTTACCCCCTCCCCCTTTATTTTTATTGAGATGTAATTGACATATATCATTGTAGTAGGTTCAGGTGTGCAGCATAAATACTTGAAATGTGTATGTGTATATATATATACATATATGTAGCAAAATAATTTCCACCATAAGTTTAGTTAAGATTACCACCTCACATAGTCACAGTTTTTTTCTTGTGATGAGAACTTAGTTCTCCTGTCTTAGCAACTTTTAAATATACAAGTATTGTCAATTATAGTCACCACGCTATACTTTAGATTCCCAGAACTTACTCATTTTATAAGTAGAAGTTTGTACTCTTTGACCCTCCTTCACCCAGGATCTTCCTCTGTTTTAGTTTCATCCTCATTTTGTTATGTTACAGCCTCAAGTAACTTTCTCAGAATGATGGTGTGGTAATAAATACAGTGCTCCTGAGTGTCTTCAGTTCAGTTTAGTTCAGTCACTCAGTCGTGGCCGACTCTTTGTGACCCCATGGACTGCAGCATGCCAGGCTTCCCTGTCCATCACCCAACTCCCAGAGCTTACTCAAATTCATGTCTATCGAGTTGGTGATGCCGTCTAACCATCTCATCCTCTGTCGTCCCCTTCTCCTCCTGCCTTCAATCTTTCCCAGCATCAGGATCTTTTCCAGTGAGTCAGTTCTTTGCACCAGGTGGCCAAAGTATTAGAGTTTCAGCTGCAGCATCAGTCCTTCTAATGAATATTCAGGACAATTTCCTTTAGGATGGACTGGTTGGATCTCCTTGCAGTCCAGGGGACTCTGAAGCGTCTTCTCCAACACCACAGTTCAAAAGCATCAATTCTTTGGTGCTCAGCTTTGTTTATGGTCCAGTTCTCACATCCATACATGACTACTGGAAAAACCATAGCTTTGACTAGATGGACCTTTGTTGGCAAAGTAATGTCTCTACTTTTTAATATGCTGTCTAGGTTGGTCATAGCTTTTCTTCCAAGGAGCAAACGTCTTTTAATTTCATGGCTGCAGTCACCATATGCAGTGATTTTGGAGCCCCCAAAATAGTCTCTCACTGTTTGCATTGTTTCCCCATCTATTTGCCATGAAGTGATGGGACCGGTTGCCATGATCTTAGTTTTCTGAATGTTGAAACATTTCTGAATGTTTTAAGCCAACTTTTTCACTCTCTTCTTTCACTTTAATCAAGAGGCTCTTTAGTTCTTCGCTTTCTGCCATAAGTGTGGTGATATCTGCATATCTGAGGTTATTGATATTTCTCCCGGCAATCTTGATTCCAGCTTGTGCTTCATCCAGCCCGGCATTTCGCATGATGTACCCTGCCTATAAGTTAAATAAGCAGGGTGACAATATACAACCTTGACGTACTCCTTTTCCTATTTGGAACCAGTCTGTTGTTCCATGTCCAGTTCCCACTGTTGCTTCTTGACCTGTATACAGATTTCTCAGGAGGCAGGTCAGATGATCTGGTATTCCCATCTCTTGAAGAATTTTCCACACAGTCAAAGGGTTTGGCGTAGTCAATAAAGCAGAAGAAATGCAGTTATTTTAACCTTTCACTTATTTTGTGATTTGAGTTTATATGGAATTCTAACTTTAAAGAAGAGAGTTCCCTGGTCTTTTGCTGCTGTGGTCCAGGTTCAGTCCCTGGGAGGGGAACTGAGATCCAGCAAGCTGCGTTGTGTGGCAAAAACAAATAAGCAGACTCCCCCAGCATGATTGTAGGTGTCATTCTTTTGTTTTCTTACATCCACTGTTACTGATTGTAGTAATCTCTTCCATTCTGGTTCTTTGTGCGTAAACGTTTCCCCTGTTACATAGAACTTTTTGGAACTTATTCTAAATAGCAATATGAATTGTCATCTTTCATTCCTTCTGTTCAGCCCTCAGTGGGTTCTTTCAAACTGAAGACATGTTTTTCTTAAGCACTGGTCGTTGTCTTGTCATAGTTTCTGGGATGCCAAACTGATTGCCTGGGTTGGTTTCTTATTCTACTTTGAGTTTTTTTATTTTATCTTCCAGTTTTTTTATTTTATCTTTTTTATTTTATCTTTCCTTTCTATTGAAAATTTTATTTTCACTCTATTTTTTTCTAAGTATCTTTTGTTTGTTTTGTCTAGTTCTGTTTTCATGTTTTATTCTGGTTCTGCAGATGCAGTATCTTCTCAGGTCTCTCAGAATATAAATTGGACATATTTTAAAATTGCCTTTTTTCTTAGGTAGCTCTACAGTCTTTACCCTTTTTGTTGTTGTTAACCTAAGTCTGTCTTTGGGGGCTGCTGCTTTTTCTCATAGGATACAATCCTTAGTTCCCTATTAGTTTTTTTATTTAAAAAATATATGGTCCTCGTTCTTTTGAGTGTGGAATGATGATGGTTTTCTCCTTTACGTGTCTGAGGTCTGCTCCTCCCATCACTGCTCACAGCTGAGGGCTTGACTGGTGGTTGGCTTTGCCTTATGGTGTACTGGGCCAGTGTCCACCCAGTCCCCTCAGCTGCTGGCCAGGTTTTCTGGAGCTGGGCTGCCTGTTGCTCAGTGGCACACAGTGGGTTCCAGCCTCTCCTGATAGGCTGTGCTGGCCCAGCTGCCCTGTGCACTGACTCAGCTGCTCTGCCTCCGCTCTCCGTCCTTGCTGACTGCCAGCCGGAGGCCCCACGCAGCTGTGCTTGTCCCTGTTCTGTGGTGTCTGTCCCCACAGACTTCTCCTTCCTCTCCATAGAGCTGTCAAAAGCTTGTCTGTCCCGGCCTCTCCCTGCTTACCTTGTGCTGTCCGGGGTTTTTCTGTTTGTGTTTTGTTCCTCTCATCTCTGTGGGTCAGAGGATGACCACCTGTTCTCAGAGTGACGCCTTGGACTGGAGCTCTTGGAAGTGTCTCCTACCTGGTTTCCCTTGGTGCCTGGGTGCATCCCCTTTGTACAAGAGACAAGTGTTGTGGAAGCTCACCCAGATTTGGAAATTATCCTGTTAGGTGAAGCTGGCTGGAGAATTTCATTTGTTAAAGCGAGCTTGTTCCTGGGAGGCCAACTGATGGAGCCTTGGTCCACTCTGTCAAGTGTTCTTCGCACATCTGAGTTCATGGTCAGGGACACAATTTGGCCAGTAATTGTCTGGACCCATCTAGGAGTGAGCTGGGCTGCTGTTGGGCAGCTGGGAGTGAAGTGAGTTGTGCCTGTGCCGTAGCAGGATCAGTCGAGAAAGTGGTAATTCTCCCAGAAGTTGAGTGTAAGTGGAGCTGGGGCTTACAGGGCCTGACTCGGCCGGCCTGTGGGTATGGTGTGTGCAGACATCGTTTTCCTTTCCATCACTCATTTATGGTTATTTAAAATTCAGGTAGGTTATAGTATCAGATTCCATCAACGTGTGTGTAAACTCCATTTCGAAAATTCTGTGACACTGAGGGAATCTTTCCAAGTGCTTTATAAGCATTTAATAAGCACTTACCAGGTGACATGGGAGGGCCACCTCCAAACTGTTTTGACACCTTGACTGACCCCACGCTCTGGTAAGAAAGGTCTAAGTTAGCCAGCCTCTGTTCATGTAATGAATACATTGTGTAAATACTATTATAAAAAGATTTTTGCATTATAAAACACAGAATTTAAAATTTTAAAGAAAAAGGGGTGGTGGAGGTGGTGGGGAAATCCCTGTAGTTCTGTTTTCTTTCCTGGACTGTTTACTGATCTGAATGTACTTGGGATGCTGCTTGCTGGGATCCACGCGTGAAGCAAAGCCCCTAGTCCAGCAGCTCCAGCACAGGTGTGAAGACAGATGTGTGAGAGCAGAGATCCAGTGAATGAGTATATGGGAGAAGAGAGACAAAATGTAAAACCAGAGGATCTGGCCTCACCCTCCTGGGTGAAAGCCGAGCTGTGGCCATAGCCGGCACAGCAGCTCCTGGAGGGAAGAGGAGCTGGCTGCTCTGGCCCCCGGGCATGTCCTCTGGGGTGGGACTGCTCCGGACCCCAGACAGCAAGGTGGGCCTGGGGAGAGTAGCCGCCTGCTACACTGGCCCTGCTTGCCTTCCGTCCAGGGAGTTGGTCTCCCCTAACTGGAGAGGAGATTCTGCTCCCACAAAGCACCCCCGTTACTGTTAGGCGTATTGAAACTGTAAGTGCGTTCTCTTGAAGGACATGACGACACAGTCTCCTTCATGTATGAATTGGTATTATTTTCTTGGTTCAGTGGACCTGGTGACGCTTGGCATGGTCTTGCATCCTGTTCTCCTACCGTGTGCAGCCAGGTGCCTTGGAAACCACTGTTCCTTCCTGTCTTGGAGCACAAGGTGATTCTCTTTCACTCTGTTCCAGGTCTCGGTGACCCTCAGCAGCAGCTCCATCCGGGTGGCTGTGCTGGAGGAAAATGGGGAGCGTGTCCTCATGGAAGGGAAGTTCACCCACAAGATCAACACCGAGAGCTCCCTCTGGAGCCTCGAACCTGGGAAGTGCGTCTTGGTGAGTGTGGGTTGTGAGGCTGTGAGCATGTTGATTGCTGCAGCGGGGGAGTTGCCCCATTGTTTCCCACGTAGCTCAGAAGGCACCTTTGTGGGCTTCTGCTGACTCACTGCTGCATCTGCAGCCTTGGCCCCTGGGGTCCCAGTGCTTGACTTCTTGAGGTGGAGCCCCTATCAGTGAGAAACTCAGGGGCCCTCGAGTGCAGTCTCTTCTCCTGCCCACACACAGACCACACACGGTGACCATGGAGGAGGTCGTGGCGGGGCACCATCCCCAGAGTGTGGCTGTGCTGCTCACACTGGGTGTGTCTCTTCAGTCTCAGAGGCCTCTCTCTCCAGGGATTCAGTTATATCTAAAAGGCAAAACCAAATAAGTTAAAAATTAAAAGGCAGATCATTTACATGAATGCCAATCTGGAGGTGCAGAGTTAATAAACTCAGACAGCCTTATTTGATAAAGGGGGTCTCAACTGGCTAAGCTAACCAAGGGTGTGGGATCCAAACTAAGGGGAATGTGTTCCAGTTACTACATTCTTCCTTCATAAGAGCCTTGCACCTGTTCAGTGGGCAGCATGCAGGGAAGCTTCCTCCACCAAAGGGAGACTGTATATTTGGGTTCATTCTTTTCCCTCCTCCTGGGGTGCTTAACCTGGGGCGTGGTGAAAGGGGTAAAGATGAAAAGAAAAATATTAAGTCTTTGGACAAAGAAAAGCCTCAGAATTCTATATAGAAATGTTCTTTATGTACAGTTTCATCAAGATCTACTTGTCTCTGGAAAATAGATGCCCATGGGCCTGCCTGTTTGGTCCTAACTGGCAGGCCCATGGGGTTCTGTTTGGCTTCTCTCAGCTCGCAGACACCCATGCCGGATGGAACAGAGAGGAACCCCCAGTGCTGGGTCGGCTGGAGGTCTTGGCGTGCTTGGGACGCATGGGCGCACGCAGCCCCTCTGTGTGGCAGGGACACTGGTGGCAGAGCGCTGGCCAGGTCTGCCAGAGTCTTGTTTAGACCTTGCTCTGTTGCATAGGCCCCGTCCTCAACACGAGCGTGTGACAGTTGTGATGATTTCCGCCCTCATTGCCCTGGGCTCAGTCCCTCATCTCTTCACCCCTGTGCCTCCCCACTTGCAGTGCCGTTCCCCAAACTATGGCCCATGTTCTTATCACCAGTTCCTCCATTTGCAGAATGCCTTCATGGTCATGGTCTCATCTGGACTTCGCATGGTTGCGGGAGGTAGAAAGCCAGGGTTTCATTATCCCCCTGCCTACCGAGGTCATGCCAGTAGCCAGTGGGAGCCAGCAGCTGGCAGGCTACCCTCCACAGGTGCTGCTGTGATGGCTCAAGTGGTCCCAGAAATGTAGACTCGTGATCTTGGGTGCCCTGTTATCCACGGGCACCAGGCCTGACGTCACCTGTGTGGGGTTGATGGACTGTCCAGAGCAGTCCCAGCAGTTAGCTGCTCTGCTGGTCTCCCTCTGAGGGGCACTTCTGCTATCTTCAGCCCTGTAAACCCCAGCCTGTGCCTGGGATGGAAAGACTGACCTCGTTGCTGGACTCTGAAGGTTCACAGCGTCTGTTTACAGCCCACGTGGTCTGTCAGGGTTGTAATCAGGATACCGAGGATTCCCTTTACTTGACATTACTTCAGTGAAAATGAGGTTGTTACCAGGTAGCTCACTCTTTAGGGTGTTTGTCACAAGAGGTGACACTGACTTCTTCACACCTGTTCCAGAGCCATGTCATCTTGTGTGTTTTATACAAGTTACATCTGAACACAGATGTGGCTTGTGGCCAGGGCCTTAACTCCTTGTAATTCAGGCCTCCATGTATTGCGTACAGGCACTCTGGCCTGGCTCTCTGAGATGCCTGGCAATGCTGTTTCATCTCGGCAAGCCTGTTTTACAAACCAGGATGCTGACACTCAGGGTGAAGGGCTTGCTCAGGGTGGATCCAGACCCCAGACCCGGAGGCCTCCTGTTCCCTCCTTCTCTGTCTTATCAACCGAAAGGTGCCCTGGTGGGGGCAGGCAGGGGAGGAGAGCTGGTAGCAGTGTGGTGGTGTTTGTGAGAGGCTGCACTGGGCCAGCAGGGAGACCGGGGTGTCGCCGTCTCTGCCAGCCTTGCTCAGGTGGCCCAGGTGGCCGGTCATGTGCCCAGGCCCCGTGGTCAGCCCAGGTCCTCTTCTGGTCCAGGAGGAAGCTTGTGCCCTGGCCACCTTTTAGTTTTCCAGTTTGCTTTTGCCAGGCACCTACTGCTCAAGGAGTTATAAAGGAGCAGCCCTGGCTGTGGACTGAGGGACACCTGTCGCTGCCCGTAAGCGTGGCTCAATTCTGCTCCCGCTCACTGCGCAGGGTCCACGTGGAAACCTCCGGGGATTGCGGGCGCTGCACTGGTTCTTTCCCTGGTTCCTTTGAGTAGCTTTCATCATCCGTGGATGGTGTCACATTTCTAATGCTGCAGCACTTGTAGAAGGGAAAGGGGACTTGTTTAGAGCATCATATCCTCTGGAGCTTTCTTGACAGCACAGCCCCCTGCTCACCTGGCGTGCACTTTCTCCTGAGATGCGGGACTCTGCCTGTCTCCGCCTTCCTCCTGACCATTGGTACAGCCAATGCCTGCGTGTTGTGGAGACACTGTTACTCGTGGAGCTGGAGGTTTGGTGTGTTTTCAGTGTAGTTATTTATTTTATTGATGACGCCGAGTGCCATGTGTCTGAGATGATACTGTAGTGCAGTGAGCACGCTGCTTGGACGTGTGAAGACCCTGGTGCACCTGCTGCGAAGAACCAGTGCCACTCCCTCGAGCCTCTGGAGGAAGCAGTGTGGCTGCTGCGGTCACCAGGCCTGCTCTCTGCCTCAGTCCCACTAGCCTGAGCCCCACGGTACCTCTGTTCCCTGGTCTTAGAACGAGGCTCAGAGCCTTGTGTGCTTATCACTAAATGCCAGACCCTGTGCTAGGCCCTGGGGCGATTGAGGGACATCATCAAGGGCCCACCTCCTAAACTCTGAGTGGACTGGAAAGGGCCCCTGGATGTCCTCGCCAAACCCCAGAACCTGCAGATAGGGCCTGTTTGGAGGAAGGGTCTTTGCAGATGACAAGATGATCCTGAATTATCCAGGTGGGTCCTAAATCCAGTGACAAGTGTCCTTAGAAGAAGAAAAGACACAGGCACACAGGGTGACATGACCGCCAGGCAAGGTTCCCTAGAAGCTCCGGAGGGAGTGCAGCCCGGCAGCGCCTCGATGTCAGCCTTCCAGCCTCCAGACAGAGAAGATAGATACCTTGTTGCAAGCCTACCATATGTGGGCTTTGTTACGGCTGCCCTGGGACACTCACACAGGCTGTATCACAAGGCATGGTTTCTGTGGGGGCCACTTGGGACAAGAGGGGTCCCCCCAGGGATGCCTGTCACCTCGCCAGAGCCCATGGCCTGAGTCTTCACCTCCCAGGCAGGCTGACGCAGACATGCCCCTTGATTCCCAGCCACCGCGCTCTCCTTGCCTGAGCCGGGATCCGCATCAGACACGCCCAAGCAGCCTTTCAGAGCAGGCAGGGGTGGCAGCTAAAACCGGATGACAGTTCTTGCCTCCCTCCCTCCCACACTTGAGAATGTTAAACGAGGCTGCTTGATTCTCAAGCAAGCTCCTTTCTTGGTTACGGAGACGTGAAACCAGGGCCTCCCCCTGTGTCTTGTTCTGTCCCAGAACCCGCGTCGGCTCACTGCCCTGGTTTCTCCCCGCAGGTGGGGCTGATGGCCAGGCTCTGGGCGCCTGCAGGCTATGGCCTCGTGCCTGTGATGCTCCATGTCTCTGATTCGTAGCCATTTGTGAGGCGAAGCCCGTTCACATGCCGACATGACCCACACTCGAGTCATTTAAAGTCAGTGTAGGAGCTGCAGTGTTTGCAGACCTTTGTCCACTTGCCTAAAAGCTCACACTGCTGTGTGTCTGGTGCCTGAGCCTGGGAGTGTTTTAATGCATGCTGTACCCCCATATTTAGATGATTTCTTTAAATTACAGTTCTCAGAAGTGGGGTTACAGGCTGACTGTCGTCCTTGGCCATTGCCATGGCTCTTCCCTGAAGGATGTCAGATTTCTGTGACGTCACCAGGCCCCTTTGCACCCCAGCACTGGGCTTGTTCATTTTAACTTGTCTTTGCTGACTTATCTGCATTTATCCCATTTGTTCCTTTCCATTTTTCTAGGGAGGATATATGTTTTTCTGTGAAGTGGTTCACCATCTTTGTTTCTTCATGGGTGGCTACCTGCCTCTTTCCTGGCCCTGAGGGACCACTGTTCAGCTTAAAATACAGATTAAGTTATGTTAGTATTTTGGCAAGAGCCCAAGCCTGGAAATTAGTCCAGGGAGTGAAATGCAAGTTCTTGGCTTTCAGTACCCATGTTTCCCGGGACCTGTCATGTTTCTCAGGCTGGTCACATTTTTGGCATCATTGCCAATCCCCAGGTCCCAGCCAGAAAGAGCTGAGGCCTGATGTTGAGAAGTAGGTGGCCTAAGGCATCATGTTCCAGCACCGTTCTGGAGAAGTTGCCCAGTGAACAAGAGGTATGTGCCAAGCCAAACCAGAGGACCACGCTCCCAGTGGACAGAGCAAGCACCCCCTCCATCCCACGTGGAAGGAGAGAGTAGAGGAAGCTCGGCAGCACGTGGTCACTTTCTCCCAACCACACCCCCATCATAGCCAGCTTCTGTCTGGCCCTCAGCGCTTTAATGTTAAAGCTTAAAAATTTGTTAACATCAAAGACTGGCAGTTTCCCCACAACAGAACTGCCCCTGGCAAAGCCCTGAGAGGTCAGTGGTCTGGCTGGGGATCACGTTCTCTCCGCAGAAGTACCTGAAGCTGAGCAGGCCCCCTGCTGTCTCTGCCTGTCTTCTGTCCTGGTTTCAAGGCAACCCCCTGAAACATCACCCGCAACTTTCACGCACATCTCCTTGGTTCAAACTTGATCCCACGTATGGGCAGCCGCGAGGAGCCGTCTTCTTGCCGGGCACACTGCCTCCCTGAATAGAAACAGGGTTCTGTGAGGAGGGGAGGGGAGGGAGATGAGTGTCAGTGAGTCATCAGCACAGATTGGGGTGCTGAGGTAAGCTGATCCACATGGAGTTGGAAGTTTCTGCGAGGACATTTTGGGAAAACTGTTCAGCCAGCACTCTGGGGGTTCCCCTGAGAAACTGATTCTCGATCCGGGACCAGTTGCTACAACCTGGAGGAAGGCCGAGGGATAAGACTGAGTTATCAGGTCACAGCAGCCACCCCTGACCAGCCAGGCTGGGGCGCTCCGTGTGCTGCGTGGTCAGGGACTGGAGTGAGTGAGAGCTGTTGAGATGCTGGACATCCAGGAGCTGGTGCTGAGAGAAGGCCCCTGCTGGCCTCCCACAGCTTCTGTTGGGGCTGGCAGCATAGTCTCCCCGCCACTGTGGGGGAGAGGGGGTCAGGGAGGAACCCCCAGGCGCTGCAGCCACGTGACGTCTGTGCCTGCCGGTGGGACATCGCAGGAGGGGCACAGCATCGCCTGTGCAGGGTTCTACTGGGGGCGCTTCCCTGAGTCAGCAGGAGCAAACACCAGACAAACCCCAGATGAAGAATGGATTTTATTTTATTTTATTTTTATTTAGATCAAAGGATTATAGTTTTTTTAATATAAGTTTATTTATTTTAATTGGAGGTTAATTACTTTACAATAATATTGTATTGGTTTTGCCATACATCAACATGAATCCACCACAGGTATACACGTGTTCCCCATCCCGAACCCTCCTCCCTCCACCCTGAAGAATGGATTTTAACAACAAAAGACCGCAGCGGCAGAATGTTGTATGTTAAAGGGGACAGGCCCACTAAGATGTAGTCGGGACCCTGGACTGGATCCTGTGCTGGAGGCAAGGGGAGCTGAACTCTACTGGGTTGTCCAAAAAGTTCAGGTTTTTCCTTAAGATGTTACAGAAAAATCCAAATGAACTTTTTGGCCAGCCCAGTAGTGAAGAACTTTCATATCTTCAGGAAGAGGCACTCACTGAAGTATTAGGGGTAAAGGGCCAAGATTCTGGAACAAGTGTCATGTAACTTACCACATATTATATATATAAACTTACACACAGTGAGAGTGTGTGTGCAGACACACGCATGTAATAAAAGGGGTAGTGTGTTAACAGTGGGTGAATCTAGGAAAAGGGTGTGTGGCTATTGTTTGTACTTGAACAATTCTAGTAACTTGTGAGATTGAAATTGTTCCAGATAAAATGTTTTAAGAAATGAGATGGCACATAAGTCCATGAAAAGATGCTCAGCATTGTTAGTTGTTAAGGAAATGCCAATTAAAACCATGGTGACATGTCACTTCATATTTATTTGATTGGCTCCTGAAAAGAATCAACAGTAGCAGGTGCTGGCAAGAGTGTGGAGCCCCTGGAGCTCCCCTGCGGAGACGACGCCATGAAGTTACACATACAGTTGATGGGAAGGTCATAAAGTTACACATACACTTACCGTAGGACCCCGCAGCCCTGGTGTCTGCTGGGTGTCTACGAAGGGGAAGGGAGACACATGTTCACACACAGCCCTGCAGGCAGCCTGGTAGGTGACTGCCGAACCCTAGAAAGGCCCACCTGGCCACCCACAGGTGCGTCAGCCCACCGTGTCAAGGGGTTACCCCTCCAGGCATGCCCAGCATGGCTGAACGCCAGACCACTATGCTAGGAGAAGAGCAGACCAAGACACAGACCAACCAGATGGCAAAGCAAGTGGCGGGCTGAGGGGTCACCGACAAGGGGACCAGGAACTTAGGGTGTGGCTTGATAGTGGTGGCTGTGTGGCTGCATTTGTCAAAACTCATAGGGTGGACCTACTCTCAAAAGTGAGTTTTACTATGTGCCAGCTTACGCCCCCACAAACCCAATTAAAAAAAATAACTGTTAAAAAATCAAAACCAAATGTTAAACCATCAGACTGCTTTATCAAAGATATTATTTTTAGACCTGAATCCTTCAGCCCCATTCCAAGAACATTTTCCCCGTGTCCTCTGGGTGCTACATTTTGTATTGCTCAACCTGGAAAAGGAATAAAGTTCTGACCCACTAGCACAGGAATGTGAGGACATCGCATTGAGTGAAAGAAGCCAGGCATGGGAAACATAGCCTTTGGGTCCATTTCTGGGAAGTGTCCAGAAAAGGCAAATAAATGATTTGTTGCCAGAGCTGGGGGAGGGCAAGCCTCTGGGCAGAGTGGGGAGTGACCGCTTGTGGGTACAAGTTCTCTTCGTGATGACAAGAATGTTCTGAAACTAGACACAGCCTCTGTGAATGCAGAATGCATTGAATTGTTCACCTTAAAATGGCTAATTCTATGTTGATGTGAATTCCACCTTAAAGGTGGTGCTAGGCTCATCTTAATGCCTGTTGGGTGTGCAGAGCGCCCTCGCAGACGTGTTCTGTGGAGGCAGGAGGCACAGGTAGTGAGGCCCACCAAGCTCCTCGTCAGGATTAGTCCCGTGGTGCCCCCGAGCCGTGTTAGGCCTGGGTGTGCGTGGACCTGTCTGGGACACCCCACATGTGGTTTGTGTGAGGAGGACCAGCAGCAGAGCACCGGGGTGGGGTTCAAGCTGCCCCCCCACAGTGCCATTGAGGGCTGTTGGCCCGAGCGCAGCTCTGCTCTGCCTGTGGCATTGGGCAATCCAGGTGAGGCGCTGACTCCAGGTAGAGGTAACAGTGTGTATTTTACAGGGCTTGGATTAATGCTAATGATACACGTTAAGAGAGAGCTCAGCAGTGATAATGAGATCACTGCTGAGATCAGTGATCACTAACAAAGACACGAATAAAATAAATCCGAAGGGTTTGTTCTCTTTGGAAATTTATATTCTGTAAGTACAGTTGTCTCTCAGTATCCTCAGGGGGTTGGTTGCAGGACCCCCAGAGGATACCCACATCCAAGGATGCTCTCATCTCGTATATAGATGGTGTTGTGTCTGCACATAACCTACATACATCCCCTCTCATACTTCATGGGATGTACCCAATACAATGCAAATGCTATGTAAAGAGTTGTGGCTGAAGGAGACAAGTTCAAGTCTTGCTTTTGAAAACTTTCTGGAAGTTTCTTTCCCAAATATTTGTGATCTGAAGTTGGTTGAGTCAGTGGATAGAAGGCTGACTGTTCCTCAGAAGCTCTCCTGGAATAATATGAAGAGAGTGGATTTCCCCCTCAAGCCTTTCACTGCACTGACCCAAAGATCTGCAGTTCCATGAAGATGGGGCTCAGAGCTTGGCATTGGGGTCTTGGAGGGCCAGGTCAGGTCCACGCATGCAAGCAGGAGAGTAAGTGGGCAAAAAGCTGCCTGAGCAGCTGGGCTAAGCAGCTGGGCAGAGCATCTGGACACAGAGACTTCACTCTGACTGGAAACCGTGGTGTTGGCAGGGTAGAGGCCATTCATCTGATGAGGAGGGCAGGGCCCCTGCCACCTCACCCCTGCCATCTGCACAGCCACGTCCACCCATGATGGTCAGAAGTGGGGCAGCCTTGTGTACTGGGCTGAGATACTGACATTGATTCTGTGCTCGCGGTTTTTTGGAGCTGTCTCCACTGCATGACCTGCCCTATCAGCGCCTACACCTCAGCCGCTCTCAGTGCCTGGGGCTGAGCTCTGCTGGACCTGGACTCCGTAGGGGCTCTTGGTGCACCGGGACAGAGGGCTGGAATTGGCAGCACTGCCCCCCGCAGCCCGTGAGCCATGGGGCAGGCTGACTTGTGGCCTGTGAGCACGCAGTATCTGCACAGATGTCACTTGTCAGGATTGCCCGCTAGCCAGTCACACCGTCCTCATGGCTCTCTGAGTAAGAGCTGCTCTTGCTGTGGGCTCCTAATCTCTTATCACCTCTGCACACCTTCGGGCGTGACTGGGGGTTTCATCCTGTCCGAGAGTGGACAATGTGAGGTAGGTTCGCAGCTCACCTGTCAATTCTTGGTCAGCTGATAGAGAGTTTCCCCAAGAACCCAGCCGCTGGGTATAGGAAGGGGTGTGCCCTGGACCCTCCCTGTGTGGACGCTGGGATGCGTGGACTTGGCTTCACCTTCAGGCCAAGCCCTGCTATTCCGCCGTCCTTGTCTCTGAGTTCTCATGCCCCCCTGACTCTTCTGTCTCCTCCCTGGGCTACACCATGAGGCTGGGCAGAAAGTGAGTCACACGCAGTGGTCGCCCTGGCCAGGCCAAGGAGGACAGTGGGACAAAGAAGCCTGGGCGTCTGGTTGTGGGGGAGTCTGTCAGGCTGAATGCTTGGTCCCTTGGGTTCCAAGTGCCCCCAGCAGGCAGGAGACTGGCTGCTGCACTTGGAAGCAGGAAAGGTCATTGTAGGGGTGGTGAGCTAGTGGGGCTCCACAGGTGGGTGTTGAAAGAAGCTCCTGTTTGGGCTCAAGCTTCCCTTGGCAGCTTGGGAGGCTGTGACGGGCCAGTTACCACAGGTGGTGCAGCTCAGAGCAGCTGGAAATGTCCCCTCTGATGAGCAAGCTGGGCTTCTGGTGGCTGAGCAGGTAGGGTTGCTGATGCCCATCGGGGGGTCACTTTTTCTGAGAGGACCTGGAGACAAGGACCTTAGGCACCACTCAGTCCCAGTTCTGGAGAATGGAATCCCCAGTGTCCCCACATTCCCCGGGTCCCCAGTGCCACCTCCCCAGCCCTGACCCTGTCTCTGCCCTCGTGTGCCAGGTGAGCCTGAACAAGGTGGGTGAGTACTGGTGGAGCGCCATCCTGGAGGGCGAGGAGCAGATCGACATCGACAAGATCAACAAGGAGCGCTCCATGGCCACGGTGGACGAGGAGGAGCACGCTGTCCTGGACAGGCTCACCTTCGACTACCACCAGAAGCTGCAGGGCAAGCCGCAGAGCCACGAGCTGGTACGGGCACACACACTTCCTGGGCCTTCCTGGGGCTTGAGCTGGGGTGGACCGGGCATGCTGCTGTCTCTGCAGCTGCCTCCTGGGTCCCGACACGGCAGCCTGGGCCTGGTCACTGCCTGGGCTGGGGCTCTGGTTCCGTGCCTGGACCGAGAGCCCAGGTGGCAGGGCCGAGAGGTGCCTCTCCAGAGGGTCCTGGTAATGCTGTGTGTTCTCACCTCACACACTGGGGCTGTTCCTCCCCTCAGCCCCTCCAAGACCCTCAGCACAGGAGGAACAGCCTGGCCCTGCCCTACCTCAGGTCCGGTGCAGCTTTGACCACAAAGGACCCGGGGGAAGAAAATTCTTCCAAGTCACTTTCGAAGTCAGAGGCCTGAGAAGCGTGGCTGGCCGGCAGCCCAAGAAGGGCAGGAGGACATCAGTGACTGGAGAGGAGGCTCGTCTGGAGCCTGTGGTGGCAGAGAGGAAGATTAGACTCGTGCTGTCTTTCTCCTGTTTGATACTCCCAAGAGGGGCTGTTTAGAGAAGAGAGTTCCTTTCTCAGTGTCCCGAGTGAACCGCATGGGGATTTGAGAGGAGGGTCGAGGTGTAGAGGTCACAGCACGTGTTCAAGGTCCTGTAGCTGGTCTGGCAGCAGGGTGGGGTTTGAACCCTGAGCTGGTGTTAGGCTTGTCTGTCATCCCTCCCTGAGTCTCTGAATCGTCCCTTGATCTGGTTCACCAACCTTACCTGGGCTTATGGGGCTGGAGGCCAGGACTGTGGTTGACCATTGGCTCCCAGGCACCTGGTAGTCTCATCTGTGGAAGGTGGCCTCAGGCTGTAATCCCTGAGCTGGCCTAACATAGGACAAGGGGTGCAACCACCTCTGTGCACGTTTAGGTGGCAGGTTTATCCAGTTAATGCTGCATTTGCCTGTAGCCGCCAGATGAAAGAGCAGTCTGAACACTGACCTGACAGGAGAGGGCCCTGGGCAGCTGTTGAAAGTTTGGATGTCCGGCCCCAGAGTGGGCAGGCACTAGGCCATGAGGTCTAAATAAGAAGCAAGAGGTTCCTGCTGATGAGCTCAGGGCTGGGATCCACCGATCCAGGAAGCATCTGAAGAAACCTGAAGATGCTGGTCTGATGGAAAGGCTTCCGTGGTTTGAGTCAGAGGTGCTGGTTCTAGCAGGACTTGTCAAGGGCCCGGCAGTGCTGACCATGGTGGCATGAGTGCCTGGCTGAATGCAGTGCCCTGTGGAGGCCTTCAGTGGACCCATGGGAGCCCTTGGATGCTGGTGCAGGCAGTGACCCCTCATCCAGCTGACCTGCTGCTGAATGGCTCGGTGCCTCAGGGCTGTGTTAGGAGAGGCAGGGGCACCAGCACTGCTGTCTGGGACTCCTCTGGGCTCAGCAGGGATTGGGAACGAACGTCTGCATACAGGGCTGGCCTCCTAGGTGTCCCCCTGGACTGTCTTCGGTGCATGGGGCCTTGAGGGA